>NW_015373942.1:4245463-4571932 GCF_001272555.1 Dufourea novaeangliae | reverse complement strand
TACACGGGGACCAGGCTCCACCTGTTCGTCCGTGAACCGTCGTCGCGTGAACCCGTAATCGCCGGGGTCTACAGAGATCGCATCTGTCAGTGAGCACACCACACACATATATCCTGGAACAGGGGGGAAAACATGTTCGCGAGGCTGGTAGAGAAGAGGACCGCCGCTGGACCGATCGAACGGTGCCCGAAATATGGGGGCCGGGGGGGGGGTGGTGTTGGTGGTGGTGGTGGTGGAAACGCGTGCCGAACAGCACAGCCTTGGCCAGTGATTCCGGCGTGATTAGCAGCTTAATTGATCAGGTGCGGTATATCGAGTATTTAACCGGTGATAGTCGAGAGATAACGTATAGAGAGAGACATTATGCTGGATGGTGCAGAGAGAGAGAGTTATCCACCCCTTTCCCTCTTGTTCACTTATTCCGAGCTGGCTTGCAGACCCTCTTGGCTCTTCCACGGGTAGGTCCCCCCTTTTCACCCCCTTTTTTTTCTTTGTATCGATGCCCTCTTTCTGTGCCTTTCTATATCGTTTCGTCTCTTTCTCCGCGGATCTGTCCGTCCCTCTTGCTCCGCGCGTCCTTCCGCCCTCTCCCCCGCCCCCTCACTTGCCTCCTGGCTCCTCCTCCCCGTGCGCGCACGCTCTCTCTCTCTCTCTCTCTTCCGGCCCCTCGGCTGATTAACCGTGAAATAGGGTGATTACGAACGCGACACGACACGCGCGCACCTACGTAAATGCGCGTTACATTGTCGCGGGTACGGGAAAAGGGGATGAGTGCGACCTATCCTCGTGGTTGGAATATTCTTTTTCGTTCCCTTTTTTTTTCTCTTCGTTTCGTGCAAACGGGGGTCGCGGCAGGTACGGAGGGGATGGTCGACGCCGCGCGTTGCCAGGCCGATTCTTTCAGGTCCGCGGGGCTGGATGATCGTCGTGGCCTCGCGTGGAGCCGCGTGACCGCGATTTACCCCTTTTTTTTCTTTCTACCCCGAGCACGCGGATTCACGGTCACCCGGCGACGGATCGCGCTCGTGGGATCCCGTGGAGGTACCAAGCGTGACATCGTTCGTGAAATTTTCGGTGAAATGTTTTTAACACTAGGGAGTTAAGCAACTCGTCAGAATGACGGATTATAGATTACTTATTTTACGATTACTGAAATTATAATATTGTTCTTGACGAGATTTATGTTGACCTTTGATTTGCTAAACATTTTATATTCTAACACTATGTTGTGCTAAATTGTGCTGTATATTATGCATACTACTTTACTATATTAAGTTTCACTTGGTATATATGCAGCGCTGGTACTTCTAGTGTTAACGACCGCGGATTACTTTATGAAGACCCTGGGTCACCCACACTCAGTTGGTCGTGTATTGAAGCAATCCACACGAACACGTGCAGGAAACCGTAACCATCGAATCATTGATCAGACATGTAATCTTAACTGTGAGACAATTTGGCACGGTTTCTTATATCTTGTACGAAAATTGTGTACGTTTTTGGACATAAATTCTTTCATATGATACATATATGTGTTGGTGATTATGAAGGTGGTCTAAGTAAAAAATCTATGTCGTCAATGTTATATCGCTGGAAAGCTTAATGTGATTTTGCCAATTACCGCCTGAACTGAGATAAACGGATGCAATCGTTTCGCAGAAGCATCGAGACCGTGACGAGTATTAACAATTCCAGAACGTGAAGTTCAAGGGTAAACATTAATAAAGATGATGCACGTGTATCGATTCGTGGAAACGAAAGGAAATGACGGAAGCTTGCCTTTCGAACCGAGAAATTTCCTCTCGTGTTAATCGCTCGGTACTTTCCTGTTTACTTTGAAACTACTCCTGTCGCGACAGCGATCGTTTGAACCGCGGATGTTCGTGGAAATTCACCTCTTCGTGGACTAATTCACGAAAATAGGAATTATATTCAATCGACTGCCATTAAAACTTTCCATTCTATTTTATTGACTTTATTGTAAATATTCAGAATTCGCTGCCTAGTGAATATGTTTGACGAAAAATAAATAAGTGGCATATAATTTTCTTCCGTTAAATCGATTGATCGTTTAGGAACTTAATAACGATCGCGCCATACGCCGGCTGAATAACACACATCAAATACTTTTCTGAAGTTAACATTGAATCAAATTTCAATAATTCTGCAATAAAGCTTAAGAACAAGAGGAATGGCTGTTTCTTTGTTTTCTTTTTATTCAATCACATTGCAGAAGTATTGAACTTTGATTCGATGTTAGCTCTAGAAAATCATTAGTTTTATAAAGAATACATAATGTCACGCGTGTTTTGGATAAATCAGCCACGACACCAGTTTAGATTCTGACTTTTTTTTGCTTGTCCGTCTCTGATCTTGATCCCTTTCGAGAATTTCATTTCCAACCCGGGTACCAGATCTCCTCTATCTCGATCTATGAACTTGGAAACCGAGAGCCGAAATGTAAGCACCACGTACCGCGGAATGGCAGAGTTTACGGGCCACTGAGAGCAGATACGATCGATATTTTAGGGGAAAAAGAGAGAGAAAAAAAGAAGCGTGTACATGAGAATTTCTGACCTTAAAGCGGCTGTGCCTCGCGACATACGATATTATACACTCCTCTAATTGCGATGCAGCGTGGAGATATAAACGTGCTTGTTTTTCATTTTGAATTAATTGTCCGAGTACACCTTGAAAATACGCGACTATACGTTATTTAACATTCTTATATACTCCTCGTAAACTATACATATGTTACTTAAAGAGCCACGATTGGTGTCTGAAAGACAAATACTTGATGAAACCACGGAGATGTATTCAGTGCAGAGATAGGCAAACTCATTATCTAGATAAAAAGTTTCGAATAACGAATAAAAGATAAGAAAAAGTATTTCGTCATTTTTAATTGTTTAAACGTGCAAATTTCAATTTTTATAATAAAATAATACTTCCTAAAATAAGACACCCTTAGATACTGCTGCTTTTCACCGTGTATTATTCGAATAAAATTCTGTTCAACTCTGATTCAATGCTTAATTAGAATTAATAAATTTAATATGTGTTCACACATATCTTTACTCCAGAGCTAAAGTGTATTAAGTCCACTTTGATTAAAAAATTATATTTTACATGTTTACGATATTAAATTTTTTATTCTTTCCAATGATACAAATTATTTCATTCTTAGTTTTTAATATAATAATATAAAAATAACATTAAGTATATATCTTGTTCCAAGTCAAATAGTGTAAAGCCCATCATATAGGAGACTTAATGTAATGTTCACCAGTTCTATATATCAAGACTTGTCTTAAGTCCATTCAATAGGTCGAACGTAGCGACTGTTTCTCGTTGAATTCTTGTCGAACAGTTCCAAAGTTACCTACTAGATTTTTGCACCTTTGATTTGCTCGCCTCTAAAGTTTGAATACATGATTTAGTATACTGGCTCTGGAGTCCAGATATACATATGTATACACATTGCTCTTCTGAGATATAATTCTTTTTGACATCGATAAAGTTTCCTTAATGTTGGTATTAAATGATAAAATTGTGGAAAATTCTTAGAATATAAATATACAGAAATCTCACCTGTTTAATTTATTATAGACAAATACAGTCTTGATACAATCGTTCCATCGTAACTGTTTACTTTTAATTTCCCGTTCAAAACTGATGCATTCATCGAACAATCGAGTGGCGTGAAAAACATTTCGTCGTGTAACAGTACGTACCTATACGTGTTTATACGAAAACAAAGTCGCCCATGCCAGCATGCTCGATCACTCTCGGAACAACCCGAGTCACAGAGCATCGAAAAAGTTCCATCTGTTTAATTCATCGTCCACTGGCTATCCGATATAAACCATTTTGTTAAGGCTGTTCGTTTTTTATTTCTGATCCAGAAATAATTTGCGTAATCTACAATAATGTACCTCGAATTAACCCTCGAACGTCGGACTCCGGGTCCATTCAGACCCAAATTTGTCATTATTTCGCACTCCATCGTAAAGTTTTGAAATGTATATTTTCGTTCTCGTATCTGTAAATTCTTTATTTACTATTATGATTTTTTTTTTAATTCAAAAATGGAGAGAACTCTCCGGTAGACCAAATATTTAGTTTTTATTCTTACTGTATACGTAGGTAATAGTATTCGCTACTATCCACGGAAGACCTTGGAAGCAATCGCTCGAAGACACGGGGGTTCTACTGCATATTCGTTGTCATTGCCAACACAAACAGTAAAACATTCTGTTCTCTCGATTTTCTACTATCTTAAATACTGACCGAACTGCATCAATTTCGAAGCACACGATTTACTTTATCGCACAGTCGTAGGTAAAATTAAAATCAGAACTTCATCACTGTAACATAAACAGTCTGCTTAGGCAAAAATGGACCCAGAGTCCATTGGTCGGAAGGTTAAGGGTTCGATTTAAGTGGAAAACAAAACGAAGGGAACGGTGACAGGAAACTGGGTGTGTTTCGTCGCCCGACCGATTAAATTTCAAATCCGTTTCGGTGGGCAGGGGGGCGTGGCACAAAGTCGATTTGAAAACCACTTTTTGTTTTCGTCCTGTCCTAGCCGCACACGTCAGCCAGATCGACGAACGTTTGAACTCGAGGGTCGTTTGAACCCGATATCTCGTCAGCACGAGTACACCCGACTGTCGTGCCGCGACCTAAATGATTTTTTTTTTACAAAAAAAAAAAAAAGAAAATCCACCTCGCCTCGTCGTCCCCGAGAGAGCGCAGCCTGTCGTCGCTGTGACGTTTCGCGCAGAGCTCACGTACATCCGCGGGGCACACAAAAGAAGAGAAATGTGTGTGAGGGTCCTGGTGGTGCTGCCTGTCGTCTCGGAAATTGCGTGAGATACTTACGAAAAATCGTCGACCATTAGCTCCACGCGTCGGAATTAACACTAATTCGGTGGGCTCTAAATCATGATTTTGGAAGTTTAGGAAAAAATTGACGATGAAAATTTATGGATTTGTTCGACTACCAGTACCTTACGGGGTTAAATCATCTTAATGTGGTCGATAAATATCGACTTTTGGGAGAATTTATTTCGAACAGGGGAACCACGGTAAGCCGAAAAATACCTCATTTTTTTTTAAATTTTGCAGGTTTTGTAGGAGATCTCAATAAAAGCATCATACAATTTTTTTCGTTTTTGCTGATATATTTGGTTCTTCAGGGTGAAACCATCCCATGATAAGCTTCCGGAAGTCCCGGTCCTAAAAGCTATTGATGCTTGTGTTATGAAATGTACGCCTACTGGAAACATACACCTCTCTACGAAGTTAAGAGTTTATGGGTGATATAAGTTGTCTTGTACCTAGAGTTTATTTACTATGTCCCATATGACGTTGCGATCAAATATATTGAGGACTTTGAAATGACCTTGACGTCTTTACATTGTAAAACGCGTCTAGTTGACTGTGTTCTGTTTTATTCATTATTGACTTAGAGTCGAAGAAAAAAGTATTTATACAGTAGTATAAGTACTACTTTCACTATAATATTAGATTAAGAATGAAACACTTCCAAGTATACTAGAATAAGTTAGCTTTATATTAAAGTATAACCTAGTAGAGATCATTGTAAGCTGTTGTTACACTAAAAACAGTAATGTCAATTGATGCCAAATAGTCATCATTGTATGGATACTTTTTCTGCTATTCTGTACATTACTCAAACATTGATTTAATGTCCATGTGTGAATTCAAATCCAATTTTCGACAGACATATATACAGAGTTAAAGCAAGTATATTTTTACATACCCATATTGGTAAAAGAAATTTAAAAGTACTTAGATTATGGCACAAAGTTTTCTACAACTTAACAAATATTGCTTTCTTAGCATTGTACTGCAAGTATATTTTGTCTCCACTGTATATTAAAAGATAACGTAAATGCCACTGTGAATTATTAAGACACACTTTTCTTGGAAAAAAAAAACTTTCGTACAAACGTATACACGTTTCTATTAAATAATATTCAACTTCAGACCGTTTACTCTTATCTGAATGATTTCCATCGGCAGATGTCACTAATAATTCCAACGACACTCGCCTGGATCGATTAAAACGCGACAACCCGACACTAATACACTGTTCAAAATAATTAGAAGACCACCTGTTACATTAACTTTATCGATTAGCTTGGTTCTCCATTACTCCAACAGTTTCACGCGCTGTATAGCTTAATAAACACGTCGCTGCATTAAGTAAACGACATTCCCTTCGCGGTTAATAGGTCAGTCGCGTTCGAAAATAATTGATAACACGAAGTTTCCAACTATTTCGAATAGCAACCCCTGTTCTCGATTTTACAGCACATCCACAACACAAACCACCACCATCACGAGGATAGTCCTGGAAAATTGTGAATGTTTTTATATCGATATAAACAAAGAGTCAAATTATTTACAAAAACAATATACACTTGCGATAAATCTATTATGAACGTCATGCTACATCCGCTTCAAGAATTACTGCTTGACCTTGAAAAAACTCGACAGAACACAGTATGTCATGAAATTTATTCCAACAAGCAGTCCATATTTTTTCTCAGAAAAAAAAAAAAGAATCATAAGAGTCTCTTCGTTTCGTCGTGGTGCTGCCTACTTTCCGAAAGATCAAAAGGAAAACGGGAGAAAGTGTCGCCGTTATGTCGGGCAAATAATTGAGTAGAAATATCGACGACGACGCCGACAAAGGGGCTAGGAAAGAAAACGCAGGGGTAGCGATTCCTAGGGAGGTGTATCAGCTAACTCTGACGAACGTCGAGTCCCGGCGCGAAGCAGCGCAAACGATATTATCCGTGCAACCCTCCCTCCTCCTCGCCCACTTCCCTCTCCACCCCTTTGTTAAGCCAGCTGCGCCCGTTTCCTCGTGTGTACCTATCTAGAAGTTCCTCGTATATACGTGTACAGCTGGTACAAGGTTGCGCACCTAAAACGTGCCGCGCGTCACAAGCCGCCTCCACCCTTCTCCCGCCCCACAGGTCTCTGCCACATTTCAGTTGCACACTTGGAGCGTAGTACAGGTGTGTACAGAGTGTAAAAAGAATTAATTGTCATGACTTCAGGGGATGAATCTATACACTAAGATCGAGAAAAAAAAATTTGTCACAAAATTGTTTATAATATTGAAAATTAACCCCTTTATAACATGGAGTCAGACACGTGACAAATAAATACAGTGATGTCTCGATGAATGCGACACGAGCAACGGCGTTATTTCCACTGTTGGGGGAGGGGGCTCTGGAACCAATATAAAGAGAGTAAACAGAAATTAAGTAGAAGCTCGGCTTTGCCATGAATGCTTCCAAGCGGATCTGAGTTCGTCGCTCTCATTGAGAAATTACTGTGTTCCTCGTTTGTTTTTTAATTCGAAGTGAAATACTGTCTTGTTGGTACTAACATTTCACATTTGGAGTATATGTATAATTACAATAAGAATAAAATTCCTTTAGTATCTGGGTAATTATTAATAATAAAGTAATTTTGGAGAGTATAGTGGTAAAAAAAATCGTAATGCAAGGGGTTAATGTTAAATTTCAGTTTTACATCGACGCGTTTCTATTTATCAAGAAGAGAGAAAGTTCAAACGGAACCATATATCGCGAACGAATAGTTTTCAAGGTATTCAGTTGATAAAGTTCTTGGTAGCGGTTTGATGGTGTATAGTTATACGTACCTATAGACTAGGATCTACTCACTGCTCTGTATCTAGCCACGTGTGTTTCTACACAAATGGCCCCTTAGTTCAGGCCTGTCTTCCAGTGATGCAACTTGCACTGTTTTCTGTCCCTTGATACCTATATCGTTTGTGTGGGGATACATAACACCACTATATCGTGCCTGAACTCGGCTCGTCCGGGTTCGTGGGATCCAATGTAGTGGTTGAAGCTATCAATTAAGTCAAAATCCTAGGACTCTAGATTTAAAACTAATTTTTCACGTGTTTATTATTGGTACTGTGGATTATTGATCGTACCATGTTGTGGTAGGCCTAAAGACAAATTTAAATATCTAACAGCATAACCTTTGGATAACTTTTAAAACATTCGTTCCATGATACATCGAATCAATGCTATCAGTCATTTGACGATCATGTGATTGTACATTGGTTAAATTTGTCTCAAGAAGGTTTCATTTGAAAAAGAACACCACTCACCTTGGAATAAACGAAAATATGTCTACGATTTAATAGTTTTGTCAATACTGTTGTAAACAGCAGGGGTATGTTGATTAGTCACGTTACTTGAGACAAACAAGGTCACGGTCTCGCACTTTAGGGATTTTCTATCAAGAAATACCATTATCATTTGCACACACTTAACCAACAAAGGATGATCGATAGGGGGGCATAATAATCATGAATAAGAAATCGTGTCCTGTCTTTCTATTCATCGATCTCCCCGCTAAACGAGCCAGATCCAACAGTGAGGTGTCAGAGGAAACTATTTTCGTCGTTTCTCTCTCTCTCAACGCACAATGTTCGTAAATACAATTCCACCACTTGGCGACAGAGATCAAACGAAAATGCGTCATTACGGTGCTGGAAGTTGGTAAGGTCAATTTGGGACAGGTCTGCGGGAACTTGAATCTAGGTTATCAAATTTGACGTCACTCAAACCTTAAAAGATTCGTAATTAGCTGGAATTGTAGAAGCCGTGGAAGTGGAGACCATTAAATTCGAGTACTCTTCTTAAATCAAGTCCGATGTAAGCTACGGACAAGAATCCTTATCGTCTGGAAGTTTGATTCGAGAGAAAATGGAACGTAATAATGATCACTGATACCAACAATCCTTATTTCTGCAAGTGATCCCGCTGTAGAGTATTGTAGCGGCAATCAAGACCCAAAAGAGATATAATACAGATATTTATACTTCTTAATAATACTGAAGATTTTGTATGTTTCTTTCTATCTGTTTCTTTCTCTTGAACGTTTCGAATCGACAAATAGAAAAGAAGGGAGAGAGAGAGAGAGAGACAGAGAAAAAAAGATGAAAACGATTCTGAAGCACGTTGTGCAAGAGATTCGGATGCATCAAAGGATCCGTCTATCGTGGAAACAGAAACTACAAATAACAAGGGTCACGAAAGAGCACTTTGTGTCCACGCTTACGCACACGGTTCCTCTTTCTGCCAGTGGAAACTCGTGGTTAAACGCGGCGGAATCGTCCCGTTCGCTGAAGACCAAAAACCCGTGTTTTTAAATTATTTTCGTTTACGGTGATAGGGATTGCTGGCCTCGGTGTGTTTCGTCATTTACGCACGCGCGTAGACGGTACTTCCTGCCGTGTGTCTACACAGGTACAGTACACGCGTAGGACCTCGTTTGTCGATTGAGGAACGAAATTGGGTTTTTTCGGAATGTAAAACAACATATCGTGGGAACGAAACAGAATTCGAGGGGAGAAATGGAAGTTTGCGACAGGAAGTGCTCTGAATTCGTGTAAACAGGGCTTATAAAATTTAATAAAATTAAACAAATTTATAAAATTAAACAAATAATGAATAAATTATGATAATTGATTGATCTCACTCGAACATAATGTTGAGATTCTTTGTAATTATTAGCTAGTTTTAATTATTTTTTGTCTTTCATTGTGCACAATTGTGCTTAATCTATTTGTGGCACAACTTTACCCAGCGTTGTTACTTCTTATTCCCAGGTGGGGCAAAAAGTAACAATCCAGCTCGGTCAATTTTCACGGCCATAATATTTTTAACAATTAACCTAAAAACATTACATCGCTGTAGAAGTAATCATGAATCTCCAACCTATCCGTATAAATTAACATTAAATCTCTAGCTAAAATATAGACTTGTTTATTTCATGAAAACCAAAAACTGTTATTTTCTACCCCAATCTCCCCTATTTAAAGTACCAATTTCCATCAACTGGTCCCGTAAATTGAATTCGCCTGTCAACGTCAAAAAATAGGGAGAGTAATAGAGACAGGAGCAGAAGGATCGAAACAAGTTATTGCGATGCGATATTTTTAATTCACCAGGAGAAGCTATTTCAGCGTACACGCATCGCCCGCGTGTGTCACGATACAGTTCCATGTATCATATAACAGGGGCGCGTGCATATATTCCTGTGTGCATACGTGACACACATACTGGCCCCTTTAATGGCCGTCGATTCCGTTCGTTTGGCGAAAGTAGGAACAGGAAACGTCCGATATCGTTCGCCCGCGCCACGGGATCCCGGTTACGTTCTAATGCCAGATACATGGCCTCAATCGGTGGCCGGTCGAGAAGCGTCCATCGTCGATGTAAATCCACGTTTCCCCGTGACTATAAGCGATATCGAGCTCCACCTTCGCGATAAACTTGGCCCCGGTGATATACGTTAATTCGCGTGACGTTCCGGTATATACAGGGTGTTACTAAATATACGGGACATTTTCACCCTGGTGGATTCAACAGAGTTTTTGCAGATATTGGGTTTTTCGGGGTGAAACCAACCCTTAAATGTTAGTTTGTGCTTTCTTATTTTCCCGTATATCTTGAAAACTGTAGTAGATATGAAAACACTGTTAGAATGAACATTTAATAGATTCTTATGCTCTATAGGACTATACAATGAAATCGTTAAATATTTGTCTGTTTACTTATTTGTTTATTTAAAAGAACCATTTTTTAAAAACTTTATTGCACAACTTTATACAGCATACAAAAAATTAAACTTTTATTCTAAAAGTTTATTTCGATATCTATTATAGTTCTCAAAATATACCAGAAAATAGGAAAACACACATTAAGGGGTGGTTGAACTCTGAAAGACCGAATATGTATAAGCGAAAACGGAAGATAGTCAGATAACTTCGTCATTTTTTATTTTCATCTTAATTCCCATGTAGAATTCATCCTGTTAAAGCGTCCCATATTTTTATAAACACCCTGTACATCTCGTTGTCTCAGTCTTTCTGTCTACAGAGCTCGTAGAAACGAGTGTAAAATCAGAGCTGTTTAAACAGTCCCTCGTTTCGTACCGTTTCAATCCGATATTTATCTTCCGGATCACGATTTTATCGCACGTATTCGCCATTTGTCTTCGGACCACGAGAATTGGCCCGCGGAGAATAGATCGGTGAATTTGTTGCGCTAAAGGTATATTGTTTGCGCGTGAGACCTTTCTGTTTGAGGAGTCACTGAATGCCTCGTCTAGTCAAGATATTGAAGTTCGATAGCGGAATAGCAGTGTTGCGGATGTATTGAGGGTTAGTCGTACTTGGTGTCTGGCTTTATTTTGCTCCAGGAATTTCAATTTTCGTGGTTAATCACTTGGGCGTCTGTTTAATTTAAAGAACTGGTCTGTTTAATTTAAGAAACTATTCCCTATTTCTTATGACATTCCCAAATGTCTAGAAAGCTTCTATTATAAATGAAAAACATAAAAAATGTTACTTTTCAGAAGGAAAAAATCGAGAAATATAAGGCGTTGCTTCATTATGTAAAATTTTCTCTAAGTCCATTAAAGAGTAAATATACCGCGTGTGTCTAATGTAACGTAACGGGAGCAAATGGTTACATGGAAAGATCGATGAAGATTCACCCCGCTAACTTTTATTGCGCTCCACTTTGTTTCTCGGCCGTGATGAGGGAAGAACCCCCGAATGTACTGGTTGCACGAAACTGCCGGAGGGCACCACTTTCGTGAACTTTCACGAACTTAACCGGTATGCGGAGTATTGTTCGTTCTGTTTCAATACCCACCGGGTATTAACCCATTAACATCCCACCACCCCGGCCTACATTAACTTCGGTTGCCAACTATAATTGGCATTATATATCCCAGTCTGTTTCATCCGGCCGCTGCGTTGGGCAAGCAGTAATTTAGTACGCCAATTAACGACCAATTACCACCCTGATAATCTTACATTGCTGGGAAAATACAGGGAAAATCACTGTGACTCGGGCAACCTTGTTTAATGAACACTGATAGGTGGAATGATACACTGTTGAACAGGTAATAATATTAATGACAACCGCAGATAAAAAAAAGAACATTATTTAACCCTTCTCCATTAATTTCATTATGTATGAACTGTGTGTCATAACCATAAAACTACCCTAAAATGTTCAATTATGTATTTTGGTTAAAATAAAAACGAACTATGTTTGAAATTGTGTTGAAATATAATATTTCTCCAAAAAAAGGTAGATATTCCTTAGAAAAAAAGTGATCCGTTTTTATTTTCACCACAATACACAAGCAGTGAAAATTTGTTGGTGGTTTTATAGTTATGCCACGTTGTGTACATGATATTGATATTATCATCTGAAAATTTCGAGAGTTTCTGGTGAACAGGTTTTAACCCTCAACCTGCCACCTTTCAGACTATGAATGAATATTTTATTAGTTAAAAGCAATGTTTTGTATTGAAAAACAAAGAAGCATTTACTGGAGAAGTATGAGATTACTTTTTGGTCAACCCAAGTGTAGAATTTTCGTGTGTTTTATCTTCTTATTATACTATATATTACTGAAATATAACAGCAATTATTATCACCATCATTACAGCAACGCTTTATTATGGTCATTGCATTATTTTACTCATCCTCCAGTGTCTCCACGTACATATATGTTAAATTACACCGCGATGCCAGTTTAAAACGTAACGGATATGAATTTTGCATGCACCTAATAAAAAAGGGTCTGAATGTATTCGAAATTTGAATACAGTCCCGCAGTCTAAGGAAACACCGCGGACTATAACAGAGGAAATAAATCTTTGTGTAGTTCGCGTTGTGCTAATTCAGTTCGCGAAAGTGTATATATTTCCATAAAAGTCCGCAGTCTGGTAATCCCGCGAAGTCGCGGCGAAGTTAACGTTTTTAACGCATTCTCGTCGCCCCGATTCATTTGCCATTCTTGGCAACCGGCTATTGTTCCACGGTGCGACGCGTTACGCCCAGGAGCTTATTATACGTATATTGCACCTGGAACTGCGATTCCGCGAACGTCAGGTATAACAACGTTATCTCCGCAGTGCAGCCAATCTCGAAGCCCCTGCGCTGACACGAGCAGTACTTTCGGTGCTCGATGCAGGTGCATTGTTCCCAGGTAGTTTTGTCCAACTAAACGTAAACTGTTCACTGTTCCACCATTCTACGCCGCTAATTCGTACGGGAGATTGCTGTAGAGCGAGACGTCTTGTTGCGTGGGGCTTTTGTCGCCTTAGATTTCTATGGGGCGAATTTTCCATAAAGTGTTTAATAAATTACAAGACTTTTTTAAATAAAATTTTTCTTCTTCGTTTTAAATAGTTAATAAAAATGCAAGTTTATATAGGGGGTTTCGTCACGTGTTGAACAAACAAGTAGACAGGAAACACAAGAAGAATGAAAAAGTGTTGTGTGGAGATATTGCTAGTTTGCTGTAACAATGATACAACTTAGAATTTGTAGTTTTTTTAGTTATTCACGTCAGGACAGTCACTTTAATTTGATGATTGTAACAAAGTTGTGGTAATCAAAACTTTGAAACTCGTTAATCCTAAAATTGTGATTTTTTAATTATGTCGTTATTGCAGCAAACGAGTGATGTGTTCCACATGTATGTGTGTAGGCACATTAACCGGGAGCACACAGTTGGGGACAGGCGCATTAATCGGGGACATATTAATGTGTTCAAAGCACTTCTGAAGACGCCTTAACCGGGACAAAAACGTGTATTTCTATTTTAATTAAAAAATTCTAAAAAATGAACATCTTGAACTCCAAAATATGCCACGATAAAAAGAAAAGTTTATAAGACTGCTATAAATTTAAATAAGAACAAACGAAATTGAAGTAAGAAAATTTATCAATTAATTCATTAATGAGTAAGTCAGCCCAACGAGTCTAAGCTTACTAATAGTTCTAATTTTCACTTATTTTATGACATGAAAATTTTCGGATTAATCCCACTTATTTTATGGTAATGGCCCACTGTGCGTCGCGTCGTGACAATGATAATGATGCTAATAATAGAAATAGTAATTGCGCTATCTATTTGATGCGAGCAATCCCTCCTTTCCTCACCGCTTTCAACCAGTCCATTTTCGACAGGCGGCCCTTCTCGCCGCCTTTCACCCACTTTCGACGCAGGACCGCAATTGCGGTCGTATTGTCGGCGCCTGGCTTTACGTCATACGATACACCAAATTCCGAAAGATCTTGATTGACAGAGCCAGGCCTAGCGCGATCAAGCTCTCCTCGTGATTACCATCGAGCCACATTCGTCTATCCAATTTCGCCTGTCGCTTGATACCTGGAGAATAAACCCTAAACGTGCAATCATCGACCGTAAGTACCGTGGGTCAGTTGAAAGGTTCTTGGAGCGAAGTGGAAAGCCTCCTTGTATCGTTTTTAATGTATTGGGTCGTCCGACAAATTCGTAGCATTTTTAAGGACAGAGTTACAATCTATATTTTTAATTTTACATCATCTTATTTACTACTTTTTATACTATTTCTTTCCATTTTTCAATTAATTTCGTTGAATCGGTTATTATACAATTATGTAATTTCAATTCTATTGGCTAAAAAAAAACTCTTCAACCTACAATAATTCCTCGATGAATGCGACACGAGCAACGTCGTTATTCTCATTACTGGGAGGGTCCCTCCTAACAAATTTATAAGAGGCTGGAAACCTTTTCGCCTTGAAAAGGCCGTATCTTTCGTGTAAAAAAACAGTTGAGTGTATTGTTACTTTATAGGAAAAAAAAGCTTTTCAAAATGTTGAACTTGCAAAATTGTCTTCTGGTCAGTAAAAACGCGGTGTCAGACCGCTGTGTGTCGTTGTACGCTGTGTCAGCGATTCAGACACACCCTGTAGACGAGGGGTATATGCATATGCATACACGTGTACTCTCGGTACCCGTCACCTAACCGGGGATTTACCGATACGTACGCGTACATATGCCCGAGAGTGCGGTAAGCATCGTATTACCCCGTTGTCCCTTCCGGTAAACCCTTGGTAACTGCCATCCTAGAGAGAGTGAGGAACGTCTCCACCGATGTGGATCGTTCTCGCCGGCGTGGGTCGAAACACAACGCTGGAAGAATACGAACAGCTAAATAGATAAAGTGTGATCACGTACTACAGCACCGCAATCCCACGTTGGATTTATTACGTGCTGTAAGTACGACGGGATCGAATTAGCTGTGGGGGAAACCCAGTGTCTGTTCTTCTTTTTTTCCACATTAACCAAAGGCATCGACCACTGTTATTGGCCATTAGCCGAGGACGTATCGTTGTACGGTGGGGTTCCGTGATCAGGTTTTTGCTCGACGACGAAATTGATGGAGAGATTGTGTATGATAGGTTGGTGTAATCGTTGGATCAAACGAACATTATTTCTGGAATATTATTTTTAGTACTTTGACCATCGTGTTCAGCCGATATCAGGTCACTTTTTACCCGTACAGTAAATTGTCGGTGAGTGTTCGAAGGCCCCTGGACACTGAACATTAAATATTTCATAAACTAATTTGAAATATGATTGGCTTCAGAATTCCAAACTCTGTCTCTGTGGTGTACTTTATTAAAAAATCAGCGTTACACCTGGGTATATTTCTTGATCAGTGCCGAGGAGCCTTCGAGCATTCATCGTGGATTTACTGTATTTCAGTTGTGAGTGAAGTGGAAAGAAGGCACGTGCGTTCATGTAACAAATAGTTATGATATTAATTTTGAGGATGAAAATACTATTATTGGACTAAACAGATTTATTAATACATTTGCAGCCGGCGGTTTTCAGGCAATACCTTTTGTTGAATACCGCTGGTAGAAGGCTGTTGTCTTTGTTGTTTGTTGTTTTTCACGATAACTAGCATCGACTATTATTGGCTATTAGCCGAGGATATACTGTAGGGATATACATATATAGTAGGCTCTCCACCACCGATTTCGATTAATTGGACACGATTCATTAGTTGAATATCATGATCGATAACTGGACAAGAGCCTCTACACTCTACAGTGCATTCAGTAATACTGCCGAAGAGGCAGTGATCCTGTTTGTATTAACGAATAGAAAATACGTTAGATGTATTAATGCAAATACACATAAATCAGTGTTAGTTGGAATTTTATTATTATTTATTATAAAACTTCTGATATATTAAAAATAACACATTAGTCGTGTTGAAGTGTAATGAAACTTTTATTTTATCACATTTTGCAGGTCGGAGAATACTATGAGCGCATAAACATCTGCAGTTTGTCAGTGAGTACCAATGGACATTCTACATTTGTTTCCTAAGATATTAAACAAATAGTGGTAATAACCGATATTATTCTATAATATTTTAAAACCATATTTATCAAATATAAGGATGGCAAAAGTGTGCTGAGTTTAAAGTGTATTTGTCAATATATCAAAACAAACAGTGGATTATTTATTGGTTTCGAATGAATGAGAGTTAAAAATTCGTTTGAGGAAGAAATATCGTAGATCATCGAAAAATAAAAATATCGTGAAATACGTTAGAAGCCCCAGAGGACCAAATAAATATTTTATAATTTTCATATACACGGATGTTGAAGTAACGGAATTATGAATATTAAACAGGCATATTCTGCGTATGTATCATTCATCTCGCAAATTTACAAATATATGCAAAATCTGTACGAGTAAAAAATTCTGTATATTTACATTACAGCGTACTTGCCAATAAAAAGTAAATTTGAGTTAATACTTCCACGGATACAGATTGAAATACTTTCAGAAAAGTGATCTTTCGTTGGAGAAACGTCTGGGGAATTTCGTGACTAACGCCAGACTTCATGATTTAATTCTACTAACTTTGCTATCACCTAATTTAAATTCATATCAGAAAGGTACTCGAAACTATTCGTTTGACATCGTAGTGTTCACTTACGGAGAATAATCAAACGATCACAAAAAATTCAACAATCAAAAGCGATACAAAAGCATAGTAATAGAATAACTTCAGACTAGCACAACAGATAATGTAAATCATATTTAATTTACCAATCGTGATTCATTATTAACTATCAAATATCGATAATTTCATATGGTAGAATCTAATAACTAGATTTTACTAGATTTTATAGATTTATAGCATACAGAAGTATGTGGAATACAATAAAAGACAGACATTTGATCGAGTTTAATAACTTTTTCATTTTACTTTTAGCCACTAAAATCCCTGTGATAAGAAAGAATTTTTTATTTTTACTCCCATTTTTATAAATCGCTTCATAAAATGATATTTTGCATAAAAGTCCGCTGTCTACTAATAACTTTTCTCAAGATCAAGTCCATCCCCACCAAAGACATTATAATTTCGATCAGATTGTATTTGCAGTTGAACGACCTCACATGAATTTGTGGCACACACTCAATTACACATTTAATTACATTACTCTTGCACGAGGTGATTGCGTATAAAATAAAAGGGCTATAGTCGTCGTCGTCGTCGACGTTGTAACCGGAAGTTGACGCACAACTCGATGGTAAATAATTCCCCCGGGTAGATCCCTCTCATAGTCGGCGAATCGCCCGAGAATTAATGGTTCGTCCTCGTAGAAATACGATCCTAATGAGATCTCGTGAAGTTTATAGTGCGCATTACTCGCAGCGGGCTGCAATATGTCGCGCGAAGCCATACGGTGGTGCATTATTATATATTTGTCGTTTAATAATGACTGAAGCCATTCGGGCCAGTGACGGCCCCCGAGTCGTTTCCACGGTCCCAGAAACATAACGTTAACCCATTGAGTCCCAAGCAGTGAAATAAAACGATTTTTACACATACAATTATTAATACTTATAAAAGTGTATAAGAAAGAATATAAATGCTATATAAAACTAAATGTTGGATTGATACATTTTGTGGGCAATTCTTTATTGAGAAATGTAAACAAAATAATTTAAGACAAAATTGGTTTATTATAGTGCTATGAATACTTCAATTTCTTCAAATTTCAAAATATCGCAGGATCTAAATGGATGAAGGAATAGCGACGAAAAAATTATTAAGCAAATTTTTTAAATGCTCCTTTATGACTGCAACATGAAAAACCGAATTGAATAATATAAATTCCGTGAAATATATTGCGAGTGAAATGTTACATTAACGCAACGTTGGATCCTAATGGATTAATCACAGAATCTCAGAAAGTTTACCATTATGACATTTTAATAATTTTTATAAGAGTTTACGAAGCGGTAATTTGGTCTGCTTTTGCAGTTCTAGTATTAATATTTCGAATACTTGAAAGGACTTCAATATTTCGGAGGCTGTTCTCAACGATAAAAATGTGAGAAGGGTTAATTAATCCACACTATCGGGAGCTTAATTAATCCACACTATCGGGAGCTTAATGAATCCACGTTATATTCCTATCTCATGAAACTGATATCCGTACATAGATTTTGAGATAGGATTAGCAGGCATGTCCGATTGAGTAACGCTGTGTACATATTCGGCCCATTCATGCCATACGTTTCACCGTTGAATGATTCGCTGATAGGTATCTATTAATTTATACGAGATGATTATCAGTGGACTGCTGATTTTCTGCATTTATAGCCTACATGGCTCAGTAAATTACAATAAAAGACAACATTTCCATCAGACGCATTGAGTTTTCTGATTTATTCTGAACTCGCTAAGAAACTTTAGAGAAGAAAGAAATTCCTACATTAACTCTTGGCTTTATGGATTAGCTTAGAAAATGTAATTTTGCATAAAAATCCACAGTCTAATTATCAGGTATATTCTCCCGCCAAAAAATGCGAGACTATTTATACGTGGATCGAGGACATTTATGCAAAATTCCCAGTTTTGAGACGTTCTCTTCTCATTGTACAGAAGAATAGAACGAAGTATAGACTATAACTAACAAAAGGAATAAAAGCCACCTATAACATCGTAACGAAAGAAATGAAAAACCTAATAATGATCACACTAAATTTATCTTAAAATATCCAAAAGATGATCGCCCTGGATGATACAGAACGTCCAACGAAAAGAGAAGACCGAAGGGTATGAAACTTTTCTGATAATAGGTCGATTGTCACGGGGGAAGCACGAGCAAGGGGACGTGGTGAAGTAAAATCAATCATTTTCTTTCTATTGCCTTGACAGCGAACAAACTGATCCTCGTAAATTTTGTTCGAGCCTATTTAACTGCCATCGTCGACCAATTATTCATGAAGATATTTCGTTACCACGATATCGGTCCGATGGCGGGAAGCTGATATCTCGGCCTCGAGGGGTGCCTCGGTGGGGGTGGGTCGGGGAAAACGTAAAATAACAAGTGTCGTCTGACAACGATAACGTTTTATGGTTTCACGATACTCCGGGGCAAGTTTTCCGCCACGCGCGCTGCGAGTAAAACGTTGGTGGCGTACGCTTTGCCACCGTCTCTTCGTCTCGGCTTCTTCCGGGGCTTATCAGATAGTACCGGTCCCGGCGAAACTGTTTCGCGATAATGGCTGCGAAAATGTACAGGGTGGTCAATTAGTGATGGTGCGATCGAGCTTTATGCAAGGTCAGTACATCTGTGCCTGAAATTTAAATCTGATTTTCCCTGAAAAGAAAGTTTTCTCAAAAAAGACTCTTATTTTCTATGAATTTTTTCATCGAATTCTAATGGGAACTGAGAGTTTCTTTGAGAAGACTTCATTTCTAGGAAAATCAGATTTAAATTGGAATAAATAAAATTAGAAATAGAAGAAATAAGATTCAAGATAGAATAAATAACATTTTCCTTGAATACTTTTCTTTACCACTCTACGCACTTTTCTGAAACACCCTGTATATTCTTAATGAAACCGTGAGAGACAGTCTGGTAGGAATTCTATGGAAACATTAAAGACGGAGGAAATGTTCGAAACAGTAAATATAAGATATCTTGCCAGACGATCCATTTATAGTATAAAAAGAACTGGTATAGGAAATATTCTTTTTTACTAAATTGCGTTACAAAATGCATCAGATTAAAAGACCACCTTTAAAACTCTTTTTGAAAGAAGAACACGAAGCCCGGTATTGATCAAAGCGAACCACGCTATTCAGAAGCAATTACTATTATGATAAATGACCGGTCGAGCTGTTCCGAGTGATGAATTATAAAAGATTTGCTCGGGGAGGTGCGCGATTTTGCAGATGTTAAGCGAGCGAACTTAACACAGTTACGTCAAACACACATCGCCGGTGGCATGCAAATAACACGTCGTGCATCGAAACACCTTGTCTTCGTGTTTCCACCTGGTTCTAGCGGAAAATAGAATATTCGTGGATGATTGATATACTGACAAGGAGCATCGCTCAAGTGTAACACGCTGATTTTTATGCAATTTGATAAAAAGGTAAATATTTGACAATTTTTTTTTAGCTGCTGACATTTATATTTAGGGGGTGAAAACAATCTTCAACTTTTCTAAGTATTATTCATTCTATGTAGTTTCATTCATTCTCACCCGACGTGTTCTTGATCAAATTTTGCCACGACATGGAAGCGTTCAAGAGTGTCGCGAAATTCACGCTTAAAGTGAAAACAGTTGGTAATGGAGCGCGTGTTAAGTCGCGAGACCACCGAACCAGGGAAGATTTAATTAACGAACGACTTCGCCACTCGGAGAATCCTCTGGCATTGTGCTTCTCGTTTGGACACAGCTGAACGACGAGAGATTCTCTGTTTTCTAGGAAAAGTCCTAGACGAGCGCAATCTCGCGGTAACCTTCCAAGAATTGAAGGTTTCAAAGGGCGAACGTGTTATGTTACAAATATTACGTTTGTAGTAAATTGAGCTTAAAAGTTATTCTTACAGCACTTGGTACTGTAAGATACTGTAGTAGATAAAAAATTTACCACTCTTTTGATTTTTTATATTTCTATTATTTCTTAACATCAACTAAAAAATGTACTAAAATTTCTAAAAAATATTTTGTAACTGCTTCGTTCTTTGGATTTCAAATAATTCTTTGATTCATTTTCTATTTGATCAAATATTTATTCAAATAATTTCTCAAATACTCTCTGATTCTATCACTTTAGCATTATTAATTCTCTTATGTCAAATTATTTATTTTATCTGAAAATAATTTATGTGAATTAAACACAAACAAAATTAGTTTTCTTCTGTTATTTGTAAAATAAAAAGAATAAAGTATTTGAAATAATTCATTGTTACAAATGTTTACTTGTTATCTTATTTCAAAGAAAATGTTCTCAACTCTGCTCTGCTGTTAGAGGTTGATGCAATTATAAAGGATAAATTTAAAAAAAATATTCTTAAAAGGTACCCTTAAGTTTGTTTCTATTTTCATAATGGCACTTAAAACCGCAAAAAAAAATTGTAATCGTCATTCCAGCTTACATTTTCTCACAATTTATTTATTCAGTCTATTATTATTGATTTTATCATGGAACATCCTACACGTTCAATGAATCTCAAAAAGGTTAATAGATTGCTGTTAAATTTACACGTGCCACGTGGAAATTTTTACCTGACATTTTAGTTTTTCCTTGATTCCGTCGTATTTGTTCTCGAATAAACTGTTCCCTCTCGGTCGAATGAACGTCGACAGCGTACCGTTATAAAATTACTGCAACGGCAGGAAAAAATGATTGGATTATGATTAAAGCTTTTTTTTATATAGGACGCCCTATTTATAGAAATTATACCGACGGTCGTTGTTACCAACGATAATAGGATTGAATTTCCTTATTCGAGACACCCTGATCATCCACCTTTCTTCAATTAATTTTTCTCATATTAAAAATAATCGACCTGAAAATAGAGAATGGATTAGGATTCGCTGAAATGGGGATAATTGATGCATACGTTCGGAAAACAGCAGTATTGGAAAATGTGTCGATAACAAACCTATTTTCTGAAATAGAATCATCGAAAATCTTTAATAACGTTTCATCGGCGAACCAGCGAAAAGACAAAAAAACCAACGTGCGGAGGCATCATATTATATTATCGAAAACTGGCTAGTAATTATCTCATAATTGCCCTGTTGACATGGAATTAATTAAATTACAGAGTAGGTAGCGTAATTCAATCGACTTTTACATTCAAGAAAGAACGTTTAAGTGAAAAACTGTTGTCGGTGGATAATTAAATTTTTTTTTCAAGATACGTTCTCAGAATTTTGTCGGTAAGAGGAAATATTAAATTCTGCGAAAAATATCTTTGTAAACGAAATTCTTTACTCGTATATCCGTCTGCGACTGGACTTGTTTCTTGGGTATCGAAAATAAATTGAATAGCTTTTTTACACAGTTACAACCGCTAGAGCATATTTTCTCTACAAATATAATGCCAATTGTGTACTTTAATTTATGATCGGTTTATAATTTTTTAAAAGGTTAACAGAACAGTACAATAAAACCATTAAGTAACCAATGAAATTATATCTCCGAATTAATGAAGTTATTAGAATTATGAAATTTTATTAAAAAATTCTATTCTACTTTGAATTTGACGAAATCAAAGATCAAGGGAATGAAATCTCTGTTTAATTTTCATTCTTATAAATTAGCCTATAGAAACTTTAATTTGTTGCGAATGCAACAGTAATGTTTTGTTTAAACTATTAGAATACAATATCCTTTTCAGAAATCGGGGCAGCTCGGTTAAAATTCTCCTATTGTTACGGGAGGAATGGGACAATTGTATGTGTAATTGCTACATTTATTAAATAATTAACACCGGTTTTCTTTTAACCGTTTAACAACAATTAATCTCGGCAGAATAGCCACGTCATTTACCCGAACTTGTGGAAAAGAGTTCGCCGGGCGCAAGAACTCCCGTCGAGCAAAATACCCGCGATGAAAGCCGCGAGCATAATTAATGCGCACGCGGAAAAACAGCGAGGGATGAAGCGAATGCTAGCAAGGACATACTTGAAATTTTTATTCGGAGAATTCTTCAGCTCCCCGGTCGGGAAAGAATAAGCGTTCCCGTTTTGTCTTCTTTTTTTTCGGTTATTGAGCAAAGATGCAAAATACTGTGACACTATACATATAGCGTGTAAAGAAGTACTATCACACACCTACGTCTGTAAAATAATATTATGGATTCGTGAATTATTTTGTAACTGTAATTGTAATGAAATTTCAATTTGTTGATATGTATTTATGTGTGTTGTTTAATACCTCAACAGGGGATGTTGAGTACATTATCTCGAATTGATATCGAAATTGGTAACGAAAATACCCCACTATGGGGTCAGATACCCAATGTTTTTCATTGTATGTAGTTATACTCATAATATATCAATTCAAAGAAGGTTTTACAAGATTCTTTTCTACCCTTAAAAGACAATTTATTGTCTTAGTAATGCTCTCAAGGGCTTAATTGTCCAGCTAAGTAACGATAATACCTCGTTGCTCGAGCGAGAAGACACTACTCTCGTCAATGTGACAGAAACAAAGGGAGAATAACAGAGTTTTCTGGTTAAGAGAAAAGCCAATAGCGTAAACGCGAGTTGATCGACTGGTCGGATCGAATCGAAGTACAATTAGTTCAGAATTTATTCGCTCTGAACAAAAGGTCGAGCGGTATACGATGCCCCTGTAGTTCCTTTCATCGCGCTCATTAGAAACTCTAACAACGGTCATAATTAAATGTTTAATTTAGCACGAACCATGGAAAAAGGTCTGGGTTATTTACAGGGAAGAGGGGGAACGTTCGCAGCTGGAACCGATTGGGAAACGGATTTCGTTTGACGACTCGACTTTCCTTGAATATTAACTTTTCAGTGCTTTCTTCGATTGTAGTACTGTACCACTATATTGAGTGGTTGAACATTATCCTTGAATATTAACTTTTCAGTGCTTTCGTCGACTATAATACCATGCTACCATACTGCTACAACGCTGTAGTCGACAGCTGTTAAATGCTTATATTGAACTTGGCCTCGTATGAGCGTCGATTTTAAGGGACAGTTCATTTCTCTTTTGATGAAATGAAACCGGATGTATTTGTGACACAATATCGTTGCAATTGGTAACACCATTATGTGTCTTAACCTCATTATTTATTCGTTTTACAAAATGGTACTTTCAAATATTTACTTTCGTTCATAAGTATAGTATTATAATAGTAAGTATATAACTAGAAAACAAAATCAAGTAGGAATTTTATTATTGTTTAAATGTACTGAAGTTACCCCTAAAATATTTCCCACTTATCCTGGGACACCTATTTGGTCAATACATCCACAATACGGCGTGTGCAGGATCATTTTCCTATTGAATATAAAAAGTCTCTATTAAACCTAATTTTTCCACTCTCCCTTTATAAATTAAATATTTATATCTGTCTAATGTTCTATAAATAATTCCCAGATTTCCAACACTATTGATTCCCATACACCATCACACCATTGCTTCACTGTTAGACGTAGATTCTTTCGATCCATTTCTCTATATGTATACCATTCTCCAAATTTGGTAACTTCTAACCATCTGACCCAAATATATAAAATTTTTCTCATCTGAACAAAGAATGCGTTTCCAGAACTCGTTGAGTCACATATTTTTCATTCCGTGCTTAATTGCTCTGGACGGTCTGATAACACTGTATGTCAAATATCCCCAGTAATCGAAAAGCTTAATCTTGAGATCTTAAATTAATTTCATGAAAATTTCATCATTCTGGAAACGTGTTAATTTTGCAACGTGGCGAAAGGACCGTCATGGCTTCGTGGTCCGATTGAAACGAGCACCCCCCCCCCTTTTAACCGAGAAATGGCGCTCGACAAATATAAAAGATTACTTACGCGGAACGACGGATGAAACTCTCCGGTCGAACTTTCCGCTAGCGCATCGAACTTACGTTTAACTTCCGCGGCGAAAGTTTGGAGGCGTAATCGAGCCACGGTAACCGACTTATCTCGACAGAACACGCGATGATCTGCCGTAATATCTAGCCGCGAGGTCGGACCACGGTATTGTTCATCGGTCGGTGAAATTTTCGTCACGGTTCACGCACCACGTGGTCTTGTCGTCGACTGGATCTCATCTTATCAAATTAGTTTTGTCCTTCGAGATTCTCGAGGGACACTGAGGGAGCAAGATTAAGGGGAGACCAGGGACAACCGTAACAATTTGTCCTTTTTAGTCTGTAACATTTTTGTGGAATGTAAAAAAAAATTTGTATGCGGTGACTAAAAATAAATAATAAACACTTGGAAGAGGGTAAATGTCCCAATTGCAGCCAGTGTTATTAATTCTCGGACTTCATTTATTTCACTTAATAAAAACGTAACGACAACTGAGGTGGAACGCAGATGGAATAAGGGGGGAAGTAATTTTTGGTCGATTTGCATTTGTTTTACGACAATTATTACGTTTTTCGAAAAGTTTTACCATATTGAATTTTAAACATTATAGATTATTACATTAATGTCTGAAATCCTACCTTAACAACAATAGATATTCAGTTCTGGCATTGTATGTCATTTTGACTGAACAAAAAATCGGAAATGTATTCTGAATTTAAATTTTATCGCTAGCTTGTTGCAAGTATAATGGACTACTTACTACTATTTACTACTACTTACTATGTCCTATTGGAACACCTAATAGTTCATATTAATGTAGGAATTCGATAAAAGTACCTATTGAAATATTGAAAACGGATTTGGCAAATTGACGGTATACTCGAATACTGAAGTACAATATCCTCAAGATTCGATATTTACAGTTAGATACAAATTCTATGAAAAATATAGAACACCCAGATATAAGGAAATGAAAATATTTCAAACGAGGAAATTATTATCCACAAAATTGTTAATTTCCACACTACACTATTAGAAAGTACCCACGTATTTCCGATGAAACGATGCTCGACGAAGGATCGCAGTCGGATTGAGAATTGAAAAGTATCAGGAAAATCGTCTCTGGAGGGTACTCTTAATGTTTAATTAACGCAAAATCCATTTCAGATATCTCCTGTCAAGCTTCCGTTCGTGTAGTCGTGAATACTGTATCGATCGTTACAACGATTTACGTCTGGGAATCGGGAAAATTGCGGTTCAGATTGCTGCGATTAATAAACCCTCCCTTGATCTCCGTGGCGGCGAGTTTTGCACGCGGTGGGAATGAAAACACGAGAGAGAAATAAGAAAAAAACGAAAGAAAATGTACGAGGACGAGGGAAAAATCACGATCGCGAGACTGCTGTAAACACTCTTTGAATATCTAGCTCAATAGCCACGCCGACAGGCAACTTGTTTGATCGAACGACCGATCGCCTAATCCGATGGAATTATGAATTGCGATAACGACGCGACAGTGTGTAAGCGACAACGACGACACGAATCGTTTCCGTTGTAATAAAAGACAAACAGAACAGTCTGCATGTTCATTTTTTCTCTTTTACACTCCGTTGTTCATTATTTTTCGTTAGAATTTACTGATATATTGATATATTAATATATTGATATACTGATATACTGATATACGGATATAATATACTAATCGAGCTTTTGAGGGAGCATTGTAGCTACAAATTAAAATATTAAGACATTGAAACAATATTGATTTTTTCTACATCATAGGAAAACGGCGGAATTTATAATTGAAGTATAAAGAAATATCTCCTACTTTTCTGCCGGGAATGATGAAAGTCTTGTAAGTCAACAAACCAAAAATATTGTGTATTCCCTTATTTTATGTTACATCGATTTATATTTCAATACTATGAAAGAATTTCCGACACGAAATATTCCGAAAATAAACTTTCTGATATCTTTCGGATTCTGATGGAATCCGTAATAACAGGAATAGAGTAAAATTTAATACTAAAATTTAATGAACTTCCGCAATCTAATAACGACTCTGCTCGTACGACCATCATAGTCAATGCCAGAATAGAAAAAAAAATGTATCTGCGACTGGACAACGCGACGCGAATGACCGACGATCTTGATATCGAAATGAAACCGTTCCCCCCTCCCCCTCTCCGGGATTCGGTGGGGAGAAATTGAAAAAGAAATTGGAAAACCCAGAAAAGTGTAAATCGCGAATGTAACATTCTGTCCTATCTTTTGCGGATGCGTTCGCGGCCATTCATCTTGGCCCACGCGAACGGCATGGAACTGAAACAGCAATCCAGATTACTGCAGCTAATAAATTCCCCGGCCTGGCTCCGCCGGCCGAGCTGCCTGCAGTTGTGCGCCCGCCGCCGCTAGAATTCAACCGATGAAAATACGAATGGGAAGGGAAAAAAAAACACGAGAACGAAGATACATCGGTGCACTCATTACTAACTGGGAAGAGTTATCATAAGCTTTTGTGATTCACGCAGTATCGCCCGTTGGTCACATTTTAATTATAATTATGGATATTATACAGGGTGTAACAAAAATGTTGAGGTGATTTGAAACAAGTTTTTCCTTAGGAAAATCCGAGGCTTTGTTAACGAGATATTAACGAAAAACACCGACCAATCAGAGCTCACCAGGCAGAATCGTGCTCTGACTGGTCGGGGTTTTTCCTTTAAATCACAGGTAGCTCCCTTATTCTGTACAATTAGCAAATATTTGATTGAATAAATTAACCATTCGTTGGCAATGTAGGTCGTTGATGTTTCAACCAAAATTTCATTTTTGCCCGGACTTTCCTTCGAATTTTCACTTTGATATGTACAATCGTCCCATACTTTACATTGTTAATAGCAAAAACAGAAAACAAACATATTTTATTACGCTATTGTTCCAATAGTAAAAACTGTGGCAACGAGAGCGTTAATATTTTTTTCTATGAATAGTATACGTGTATATTCATTTATAGATTCGTACAAACAATCTTGGAATGTTTATTTCTTTAAAAAAAAGATCTCCTCACCAGAAAATTTCGACGGCAGTTTGGACAGCGTACTAAAATGTATGATTTATTTTCGGCTTCTTTTTCTAGAGGAAGAAATTTCCAGATTATTTCAGGGCAACAGGATACGTAACTCCTGGCCAGACTTTATCTTGACTCTATCCGCTTTATGAAATGTAAACGGACGAGCAATGAATCTTTCTTAAATTTCACAGCTGTATGGCTGCTGTCGTTGACAAATAATCAGCGTGCAGAATTATGCACTTCACGGTATTCACTTAGAACGGATTGGCACTCATTCTTTAATAAGTATCTCAGTTTTCTTTTTCGTGAAACACGGAAGTGTCTGAAGAATCCATATAGTTAACTCCGTTTTCTACTTTATTCTAGTCGAAAGCTGCAAATCATATATAATTGAAATAATCGATTTTATGTATTCTATTTTCATTTCTATCAATCAATAGGTTATTTAACCCTTTCGCTATTAACAATATCTGTGGTCACAGACATATTGGTAGCACCATTCTCTACAGTATTCTAGTCGAGAAACGGAAAGCACACCGACGAGTTTAACTCAATCAATTTGAAACTTAAACTTCCATGTACTTGTTTATACAGGGTGCAGCTGAATAGTGTGTACAAGCGGGTACGAGGTGATTTCCAATGAAAAAATAAGAACAAAATATAGAATAACATTTTTTCATTTAAGGATTAGTTTTCGAGAAAATCGATTTTGAAAATCTGCTAGATACGAGGGCAATTGAATACGGTTGGGTTAGCGCGTCTGTTCATTGCATTCCGTTTCTACTTACTACTATGGTGAACACATATGTTTCAGAATAATTTTCGAAGTCGAATTTTCTCGAAAACTAAGCCTTATTTGAAAGAATCTTATTCCATATTTGTTCTTATTTTTTCATAAGGAATCATCTCGTACAATGTGTACAAAATATATTTTAATGACTTGAAATCATCATCAGTACTACGCCGCTCATTTCATGGAAATAAATGAATTTTTCGATAAGCTCTATTGATTTATTTTCAAACATGATGTACTTGGACATATAAGAAAAAAAGTATGGAGAATTACTTTAAATTAAATCGTTACCCACGCGATTACAAATGATTATAGACACAAGAGATCGCAGAATCATGTATATTGACAATCAAGGAATATAGTGGATATCACCCTTTCATATTTTCCTCGAGTAATCAGGTGTCCAATATCACACACAAACGGCAATCGAGACACCACTTTGCCACACGTATTTTTAAGCAACACACGATGGTATACATGCCTCAAGCGGAAAACGAGGCGGAAATTGCCGTCCGGAGGCAGTTCCTCGTAAGTGCTTGCAGTCTCTTCCGAAATTGACCACCTTGTTTCGGATCGAAACCCGCCGGCCGAGAGCTTTGAGGAGCAAAAGCTCGGAAAATTCGACGATGCTGTAATGCACGTAACAAGGTACACACCCTTGCGCTAGTTCCCTCCGTATCTCCTCTTTCATCCACGTGAATATTTCATCCGGCTCCGGAAAGAGCGGGGAAAAATATATACATATATCGACCGACACGGTGTACACGGTGAGCAAACAGCCGCGTTTTAGCGAGTTAAATCCCTTTTTTTGCCTGTGAAAACCGAACATTTCCTTTCTGGGCTATATATGTAAATACGTATATTCTGCTCGATAAAAAGAGAGAGATAGACGCGACGCTGCTAACTGACCATTAGGCACGGTTTCGAGAATCCTTTTGATTGCATTCGAACATCGACTATATGAAATGACTGATTTTACCTGCGATATTTTTATCAATGAAAATTATTAGCATAGTTCCTTTTCCCTTCATTGTCATTCATGAAACAAGAAACAATATACGAGGGTTGAAATGGATACTATAAACAGTTTAAAAGTATAGATTTTTCAAACACTAGCTAACCAGTCGAAGCAGCACGATTTTTATTCCACGAACATGTGGCGAAATTCACGTTAGACGGAGACTACTGTGCTGAAACTCTATTTTCGTTCCGGCTAACGCTTACCTGCTCCTTTCACATCTTTATCGCATTAGTGACTGGCGAAAAGTTTTCCTCGGCAAGAAAATTTCCAGACGGGGCAGGGAAAGCTTTTTCGTCGCGAGCACGAAGTTTACCCCCACCCCCCCGGTGGATCGGAAAATCATGGTCTGCGGACAGTTTATCGAGTGTGCACGGTTTGCGAACAAACTGTTTTGCAACGAACCGGGAACGAATGTGTGTGATGCGAATTTTCATACACGACTCCTTACATGTTTTCTGCTATATCGTACTTTACTTTTTATCCACCAACCCCTTAGCTGACGAAGATGTACCTATATAAACGATCTCAGAAAATAACTATTTATTTATAAAAACCATGCGTATGGGGGTTTCCCTGAAAGGATGATCTCTTTATGTGAGATGAAATTGAGTAAAACATGCTCTAACAACGTGGGAAATGCTTCTAAAGAGACTATGAAACGCAATGGTGTCTACAGTTTTCAATATAGGCGTAACCTTCCCCTATGTCAAGTCGTTAGATTAGATATAATAATCATTTAGAATCAGTTTTAGGAAATTACTGTCAAATTTTTGTGGAAAATGATTTTCCTCTTGCTTCAATTATTAGTTCGTTGAGGAAAGTTATTTATACGACTATTTCAATAGATTGTTAATTCATTTTTTAAAACAAAAAGCAAGGTAAACGTTTGTTATATTATGAAGATAAATACCAAGGTATGCCGATGAAGTATCGAGAACTTTCAATTCGATATCATCACTGACGTCATCTTTGACAATGGACACATGAACATTTATATCGACAGAGTGTGTTTTCACTTAATTTCGTTGACGTAGAATATTAACTACTTTTTTAACGTCTAGTGTTGCACCAGTGCAACACTCATTTTGAAAGTGCGTCAAATTTTGTCGCCGGTTAATATTTGATTTTTGTCAACAAGAATCTGTAGTTTCACTAATGTGAAGTATTGTAGATCTCCACGTTTTCATCTGAGAAATTCAAGTATGCCCGCCGAAAATAAATAAAAAAAGAAAAACATTTACAAAATGGGTCTGTTTAATATCAACCATATAATATACAACATATATGTATATCAGTCTTGTAATTTTTGAAATAACAATTTAAGGGTCTGGACGTCAAAGATTTAATCTACGTTTCTTTAATTTATGCAAACTATAGAATATCGATTGTGACAGTCACGAACAAAAGAATCTTTTCATATACGGTAACTACACCAAAAACGTAAAATCGATCGAACATTCGCGCCAGTCAATTTTTTCCATAATCCACCGGTATTTAAAACAAGCTATATTTTAAACAACTATTCCTGGTCATATCTCGTTCTCCCGACTATACACACTCGAGGGAACGATTTTTTCCGTAATCGATAAGGTTACAGAAATATAAGATCGGATTAAACCACGTTCGAGTTTATTTTCCCGAGGATCCAGCCAGTAGTGAACAGAGAAAACGTCCGGACGTCCTTACATTCTTATCCGTTATCTTTTCTTCTCGACGGTCACGCCAGGGAAAAAAGGGGAGGAAAGGGCAGGGGGGGGGGGAGAAAGGAAAATAAAAGGGGGAAGATGGAGGGGAGGAGGTCGACGGAGAATGAGCGAAAGAAATTGTAGGAGAAAGATCCCAGGGAAAATAGGTGAACTGGGTCGTGGCCAACAGCTGCCTTCTGCCCATTATTTCCGTCTCTCATTGGTGCACGTTACTTACTGCTTCCGTTCGGCTGCGCAGAAAAGAAAGAGAGAGAACGGAGGAGAGAAAAGAATGGACAAAGACAATCGATATCGTAAACGATTGGATATTCCGGCGACACCGTTCGTCCATTAACGCTTCTATGATTTGACTCTCGGCATCGACGCGTCATTTTCGTCGTCTGTCACGCGTAGTATCTATTGGATGTACACAAACGTTCCCGGTTGTCGGTGGAACGGAAGGAAGGAAATCGAGGGCTTGTAACGAACCAGCGCGAACGTCGAAAATGACCCCGGGGAATTTTATCGCGACGATTCGTGATTGCTTCTGACAAATTTTTCGTTTGGTCGATTCGATTGATTTCACGCGTTCGCGTTCAGTTTTTTTTTCTTCTCTCTAGGAAGCGATACGTGGGTAGATTTATTTTTAAAGGCTTCGTTAACAATACTATGCCGCGAGTATTTCGAAGTTTCATCAAAGACATGGAATAGTTTTTCTTGCATCGGATATTATTAGGTTGTTCGATATCTGGACCCCAGAGCCAGGGTGTATTGAGTCACAGTTTTCAAATTTTAGAGAGCGAATCGGAGGTAGAAAAATCTTGTAATTTTTGAACCATTTGGTTAAGAATGATGATTAACGGTATGTACCGCGATTTCATTAATCTAGTTATTTACATTGTACATTTTTATTCGTGAAAAGTAAATACATATTTACATTTCTCGCGCTGTCAAGCTGCTTTGTGATGTATCGTTTTGAAACTCTATTAATGCCCTGCGCACTCAATAAATTAAGTTTATTGGACAGCCGATGGTACGCTTGTGTGACACACCGTCGTTCCTCTCCACCTCTCTCTCTCGCTCGGTGAATCGCTATCCACGTAAATTATTCAACGAAGTACGATTCTAATTTGTGCAATTGTTCGCTGGATCGCCACTTACCCAAAGCCCGTCCTGTCGATGTAATTAACCTTGTCAAAAACAGACCGACGGACACGTGCGCGGAATACGTTTGAATACTTGAAAATGACGGGGAAAACCGATGGTATTTGAATACAGTGGCGACAAGGCATGCCTAGCAGAGAATAGTATAAGTCAACCATGTGTCGGACATGATAAACGGATGGGACATTTTATCGCGTCGATATACTTCTTTGTTTCCACCTTTTCCCTATATAGGTTCCATACCCTGGTCACGTTCTCGTATTCTGCATTGACGATGTCATGGCTAGATACAAGTACATTTCATTTTTGTAAATGAAATATTCCATAATCATAAATTCGAGAAAAGGCGTAACAGTAGGTTACATTTGAAATATTAGGTTAGTGATCTGAACGCATTAATCATTTAACTCCCAGTGTTGCATCGATGCAACAGTCATTTCAAAAATGGGTCAAATATTGTCTTTGGTTAATATACTTAATATCTAACTTTTGTCAGTTACGATAATTTCACTAACAGTAAAGTAGATCGTAATGTTTTCGGTTCGGAAATTCAAGTGATCCCTTCAAAGGTAAGTAAAATATTAGAAAAATAGTTCGGTTTAATATTGATATTTCTGATTTCCAAAATGAGATATAACGTACATATCAATATATATTCCATGATCCTACAAAAAATCGATAAAATCGAAATGGTACAGTTGGGGTCCTTCCCTTGTCACTGCCAAGGAGTCTTCGAACACTCAGCGATAATTTACTGTATGTACTAACTATTCATCCAAACGAATTTCCTCGAGAACTACAAAATTAACGACTTAACATTGTTGATTTTCCCCTCGAAGTCGCTCCATCGTTAGAATTCGTCGCTAGGGAACCAGTCGGTCCTTAATCATAAATAAAAATGGATTCGGTCCGAGCACGCGTCAAGGGTTGGAGAAAGAACGATCCGTGTTTCCCGTCTGTGGATATACATCAATGGGGCCTGAGCATAAACTCGATCTGTCCCCCTACGCGAGCCAAAGAATACAAGTAACTTCGATCAATCTCCGGGCTGGGACAAGAAAGAGAAGAGTATTCATTACGGTATCGAATGGTGGCTCGTTTTTCACCGGCTGCTACTACCGACACCGCTTTGGATATCGCGGAATGGGATCTCATTTTCACAGGAGAGCACCTGTACACGCGCGTCCAGTCTGCGTCCCATTACCTCACTTTCCTTGCCTTTGAAATTCTCCCAACCCGACACGGAGGGACAGGTGGACAGGTGTATACGGCTGGTTTAATAAGTTTCTCGCATCCATGACGACGCTGTTGTGGATGAACGAAACGACAGAGGAAAAAAACAGAAAGGATTCTCGAAAAGATGGGGTGAACAAGGTGTGGGTGGAGTAGTAATAGCAGGACAGTAGGAACTGGTAGTCGAGAGAAGAAAGACAGAGAGATATATATAGTGTTTGTATGGGGATGGTGAACCGAGAGGAGAGAGGAGAATCCAATAGTCCAATACCCGGCTAGAACCAAAGCTCTTTGTCTCCCACTCAGATGCCAATAGCTGGGATGCTTTAGGCTATATGCCTACACGGGGATAGCAGACCATACACACACACACACACACACATCGGTGTATCGTAGCAACGCAGCATGATCGGCCGTTAGCTCGTCATGTGTCGCAGGAATCTTTGAAATAAATTTATTTGCCCTCAGCCACGAAGCCGGTCGATACGATCCTAAAGTTATTGGCGCATTTCGGACCGCGACGCCGGAGACTATGGTTTCCGCTCGGTCTATTTCGCTTCGATGGTAAATTGATGCTTAATTAAAGTTTGTAATTTAGTAATCGCAGGGAAATTGTCCACAGTAAAAAATTTTCGAATTTTCATTTTATGGCGTGAAATATCTTCTAACACGTAGATCCACTATCTACAACAAATGTCGTAAGTCGAAATCCAGTATTTTAATTCGTTAATGATATGGTATTAAAGAATGATCGTTAGTCCCAAGATGGCGACTTAGAGGTGTATTTTACCGTTACTGTTCAGATTTAAATATCTAAATGTCATTTTCATTTTATTTTGTAATCGTCATAAAGAAACACTCCCGTTTAATTTTCATTTTTTGTAAATCAAGCTAGTAGGATTTAGATTCCGTCTATATTAATTATAAACGTAGAGTGGCAAATTTTCGAAGCACGAATAATTTTCGAAATGGAATACGGCGAATCAAGTGTTTACAAAATGACGCGGTTCAGAACCCAAGACCATGAGAACGGTAAGATATTTTTGTTCGAATACGCCGTTGAAATGGAATTGATGAAAGTTCCCCGACGAAAATAGCAGCGAGCAGTTCGCTAGGTTTCCCGGCCATTGTTCTACAAGTAATGAATCGAAATTTCTACCGCGTTTTCGTTGGTTACTTGCGGTGCTCCGCGGAACCCGCTTGGAACTGCATCTTTGTTGGAAAGTTGTAGCATTTTGCCCCGCGGGAACTTTGCGAAGTCTTGTATAGTTTCTGATTCACTTTCTGGCATGTTAATAATTTATAAAGGGACAGAAGCGGAGCGAAACGCGGCTCGAGGTATAAACCGTAAAGGAATAAATTTACCGACAAAGGTATAATAATTCGACGGGACAAAGTGGTATTCGATATTTCCGTGCGAAATGGCTCGAGTTTACCGGTAGGAATATTTGGAATGAAGATCACTAAATAAACACCGACTATTCTATTAAATCTTTTATTTCTAACTATTTATTCTAATTATTTCTAACTAGTAAAGTATTTTAACTTAATTTGATCCCTCGTATCAATTTGACACATTTTCCTCCGAAGAAATTACGTTAGTCTGTCATGTGTAGGTAAATTTACCTGAGACTCCGACCTTTATTTTAAAGTATTTGTAAATTTAACTATTTACCTTTTTATTATATTAATTTTTTACCACTGTGTGAATTTGATACTGATGGATAAATTAATTTGCGAAAATGAGGGATGAATAGGGGTTGATTAATTCTCATTCATCTCTGATTATCCTAACTTAATTTGTCCCTCGATGTGAAATTGACACAGTGGTAGAAAATATAATTAAGAGATAAATAGTTAAATTCGAAAATTCTTTAAGATTAGTTACGGAGCCTCGGGTAAATTTACCTACACATAACAGAATAACATCATTTCTTAGAAATAAAATGTGTCAAATTGACACAAGATGCAGACTTTACAAATATTACATATACCATTCGGTGATCCGTTATTTCCTTCAAAATTTTAGAAAACGTTTCTATTAGAAACACATAATTATTTTATAATTATAAGTCCTAAGGTACTTTATATGGATTAAAAGTAGCTTTATATTATAATATAGGAAACCTTTGGTGTCCGCTACTACTATTGAACGTCCTAGTTGGCGTGGGTCGTACCACCCTGTACATCCCCTTGATTTACAGACACGGTGAAGATCTCCACGGTACCGGAGCATTTATAATGGCTTTGTGAAACTTTGCTGCCGCTTAGAAACTCGGAAAGCGCAGTTGTTTTATTTCCTTATCGAAAGCATCCTCGAACACTGATGAGGCTGAACAAGATCGTTATTCTTCTCGTTCAAAACACGTTTAATTTCCTTTATCCACGGTTCAAATGCAAGGTTACTCGTTGCAAAAGAGGTTATCGCGTAGACCTCTCTTATTTCTTTGGTTCTGGAAACATTTCAAGTGGTAATTATACACTTAAGTATTCGAACTTGACCATCAATTTGTCGCACATATTTTAAATACTTCGGTTAGCTTTATTTCCGTCACGACAGAAAAGATTATTCACGAATTATGGAATTGCTAAATCAGTTTTTATTATCTCGCGTATCTCATCGTAAGTAAGCTTCACAAGCGGCTGTTTAAAGTTTCATGAAGACGCACCGCAAAGGATTACGTTCCAGTTGGAAGACTCCACTTTCAGAAAGTTTACAGCGGTTGTTCATTTCCGTTTGACAATAATTAATGTCCAGGATATAATGTGACTAATATATTGTTTTGCAATAATGGAAATAGAACAGTTTCATAATCCTACTACGTATTTATACTGATTGTGGGTAACAAAAGTGTTTTGGAACGACAGGGTTCAGTATCTACAGGGTTATTTTTACTTTAATTAAATACATTACAAACATTTAATTTTTTTATTTAAACAAAATTCGTTCATGAAAAGGAATAATTGTTCAGTAACAGATATTTATTTTCAGAATATGAAATTCATATCGCAGTATCTTTTAATTAATATATAATTACGCAAACTGACTTAAAGCCTCCGTAATTGGGACACATACCCTAGTACGAAAACCTTGAAATTGTAGAATTTTACATAATATATCCATCGATGTGTAATTCATTGCATTTGTCAAAATATTATTTATCGATATAGGATACATGAACGTGGGGGGGAAAGCCACGAGAATCGTTGAAATATGGAGGTACCTCGGTATTTCGTACATTTCTTCGCTTAAACCAACGCGAGCGCGAATTTGTACGACAAACGGAAACGTCTGCCCTTTCGCAGCCGAGATACTCACCTGTGTGTGTGTGTGTATGTTCGTGTCCTACACGTGTGTTCGGAACACTCGGAGACCTCGGACCGTAGTATTGTGCTACTGGTCCGTGGCTGCGGTTGAAATCGGCCAGCGGCCGTTGGGTTTTGTGGTTCGACGTGTCGTGTAGTGCTTTTTCGCGCCAACTCCCGCGGAAGAAACCGCTCGTGTGTGTACGAGACGGACGGTCAGAGAAACACACTTCAATGTTACGATTCGTATTCCCGAACGATGAAACGAGAAGCTTTTGTCCCCACCCCCCGACCATTTTGGCTGAAAATGGCTGTAAGTACGCGCGGAAACACACGGTTGGACACAGTTAATTAATCACTGAATCACCGAAGGTATTGATTTATTCGATCATTTTATATTTTATTCGCGATAAAAGTTAAAGTGGAGGTATGGAATAAATAAAAGGGAAAACGATTTTGAGGTGGAAAATTAATAGAATGTGATTTTTAGGATTTATCCGAGTTAGTTTTATGATTCGGACACCTGGAACAACTCGCTGTAATTTTGAGACGCACGAAAATCACTGACAAGGGAAGACACGGAAGTGTCCCCCTCCGATTTTCATGAAACTTCGTATGTTTGTTAAGCAGACAAAAATAAGGGATACGTATTTTTTTTTCTCGGTTGAGACGTGACTTTAAGGGGTGAAACCGACCCTCGAAGTTTCGACCCGAAAGTACTATCTCGAAAACCAGAGGAGATACATGAAAACTTCTAATGGACGAGGTTTGCGGTTTTTTATGTAGAATAATATGGTGCTAAGAAATTGTCCAAAACATAATTTATTTATAACAAAAAAATTTCGAATCGAAACTTTGAGGGGTGAAAAATTGATATTACAGTATAATTTAAAAAAAACATCAAATAAACGCATGTATTTTTGATGATTGATGTCTTAAATAACGAAATAAAGTGTGTCTGGCTACATACGGTCTTTTTCACTGTGGCAGTCAACGTGTTAAACTGAATTTTGGATCCCCTTGAAATGGCTGTCGAATGTTCCATGTTCCCCTTTATCAAATAATTCGTACAAATCGAATCAGATTGAAGTTTTATGAGGTTACAATTTATGTGTCAATAGAATTGCTCTGAAATCTGCACAAGCTGAAAATATTCGAGAGCACAAAAGTTCTCGATTCATACTGCACCATCTACCTGACCTGATCGAATAAGGGTTTAACGAACGAGAATTTAATCGAGCACCTTCATCGCTTTGCTTCGTGGAATCGAGTTACCTGAGGGGGAGGGGAAATTTGTTTGACGTAACGAATTTATTAAATGACCGTTTGGTGCGGTGAAAAGTGGGTCAATAATTTTTAAGATGAAAACTCGATTTCCCCTCGTCGAGTCAAGGGAGAAACCCTTCCAGAGAAGTGTTCGCAGAAGTTTATTTTTGTTTTCCTTTTGTTTTTGGCCTGGCGAATACAATTGGAGTCTCATTGACTAATTTATACTCGACGGGATTAGTTTAATTTTGTAATAGTACATAGAACTTGACCGAGATTTTTCAGGCAATAAAAGACACGAGAATGAACCGTTTACAAAACTCAACGACCTGTGAACGAAACAGGGTGAAACGGTCTTCGTGGAGCGGAATTACGAAGCTTCAGACATTTCTTTACCACAGCATGAATTCCTGAGTATCTCGTTTTGAGAACAAAAGTGAGGAGGAAAAGTAATTGAGAAATGCTGAAAATGACGAAAATAAGGGAAAAAGATATTATGATAACTGGTCTGGGTTAGGTTTACTGTTTCTGTTAGAACTAGCTTCAGTGAACAATTGAGGAACACTAGAAATATAACGTAACAATTAAGTGGAACCAGTATAACCCGACCATTTTTAGTAAACTTGTCTTCTAAATTTATTTTTCTAGCAAGAGGATGAAGAGCACTTTTCTATATAAAAAAAAGCTTCTTTTACGTAGGTGAAATGAATAATTGGAAATTGTCACTGGAGCAAATGGATAAAAGAGGAAAGCGATGGAAAGTACACTTTTCTTTATATTTTTCTACCTCTGCAAAAGAATTTCGAAATTACGTAACTCAAATGATACTAGAAAAATTGGGATACGATATAAACGGTACACATTGGTTTTAAGCTGGTGCTTTTTCGAGGTTTCGATTTGTATGTCAGTTTTTCGGAAAAATGTAGCGTCCCAGGGGGAAAATGGACAAAAGAGGTAAACGATGGAAAGTACGTTTTTCTTTTTTTCCGTCCCTGTTACGCGTCATATTGATTTATCGAAACAAGCGTAATCACTAGTTACACCGTGGAAAGTAAAAAATTGGACAGAATGTATCAACCTGTTAAAAGCCGCGTTTGACTTCGCGCGTCCAATGGCAAACTCGAACGCGAACCGATGAGTAAACCAAATTAATTACGAATCATTGATCCTCTTCGTAATTTCTGTCAACAGCTGTTAAACTCTGTTGATTCCGTGCGACAATCGAACGACTGTTATTTACACCGATCTGGTTTATATCGCTTCCGATTAGCTCTAAGTATGACGGGCTGTCAGCGTACAGTGATGGACACGTTTCTCGACATACTTGTGGGTCAGAGTAGGGCATTAAATCGCATAAAATATTCTAAAAATGTTTATTTAAATAATATATCATCTTCGTTGGCTAGAAGTTATTTTAAAGTAATTATAACGTTAGCTTATTTGAACGAGCAAATGATTTTTTTTAATTATAGTGAAGTGATATGATATTTTATATTTTATGTCGTATTTGAATAAACAATCTCTGAGCATACGTCGTTGTATTAAACTTGGTTAGAACGTTTATTAATTAAACGCCGTAGATAGCATATTAACTCGAAATTCTCTGCTGAAGTTGCAAACTCAAACACCAAAGTTTCCAGTTTTGAAACTCTCTGAGCAAATGTATAAACCAAGGTTACCATTCAATTGATAAATTATTCTTCGTTGTAGGAACCGAGCATTCTCAATCATTTGTCGGCGTTTATGCAAAAAGTTACAAAAGGTTTCATTAAAAAAAACGTACATACATTTGGAATTGTTGTAACCTTCTCCTTTCCGAAGTAAAGGAAAACGAAATCAAGCATGTCTGTCTACGAACGGCCTTTTCTACTGTGGGAGTCGTGTTAAATAGGAATTAATGTTCCCTGATTATTCTTAGATAGTTTATTGTCAGGCCAACGTCCATGATTTCAACCGTGACAGCTAGAGTGTCAAATACGTCCCTTCCATAGATTTTTACACGTATTCAAAACATATTTAAACACTGGCCATGATTGATTGTAGGACCAACTACAATTACATATAGTTTTCAGCTAGTCGATTCGATAGACCTACCTTCCACTGTTCGAATAAAATTACGCCCAACTCTGGTGCTAGCCACTCGTCAAAGAACCCATGAAACAAAATTATCGGCTGAAAGACGGGAATGGTCGTTGGCGAAGTGTCGTCGAAGACGACGACACGTTACTGAGTGCATTATTAACGTTCGACGAGCAACTCATGGCTGTCTCTCTGACGACGTGGCCTACGACAGACGGCTGCGGCGGCCTTGCTTTCAGGATAATTAAATGGGCAACGTGGGAGGTTGAAGTGGTGGAGGAGATGCTGGTTGCATGATTGTAAAATGTGGTGGGTTCACCCTCAAGGTGGTCCACCCTCGACGTCCTTGACGCGCGTGCACGCGCGTAAGCAGCCGGCCCGATATGACACTGGGTTGGGGTAGCAGCAACAAAGTGGAGGTAGCTAGGTGAGGCCGTACGATGGCGGGAAGGAGACAGAAACGTTGTGAACGCTGATGAAGCGCCAAGCCCCCATCACTTTCGCGTAAATCTGATTACCCACGCCGCTGGTTCCGCCCATGGCCTGTTCACCCGTCGACTGTCGGACAGCTTCCACGGATATTGCTATGCGTGGAGATGTCTAGGGTACCGGCCCGACGATTCTTGTTAAATCGGTTAACGTGCAATGGGTGTCTCCTTTAACACTTTGGCTGAATTAAATGGGTAGATGCATTTCCGAAATACAACGTTAAAAACGTCAGAAAAGCGTAATACTTTTTAAAGCAGAGTTAAGCAGGATTTCTTTTCGAATTAAACATACAAACTTCTCTCGAATATCGTCTGAGTTGTTCTACACGATTATTGTCCAGGCGTCCGAGTTCGGGACAATAATCGAGAGGAGTCTGGGGTGAAAAGGTATCTGAGCGTACCATAACAAGCAATGAACTATTAATAAGAGTTTTTAAAATTGTTCATCTTTGTTGTATGTAATTTTATTGAAAAAATTCGATTTTTTACGGTTAATTGGTTAAAACTGGCGAAGTACTTTTTTTTATCTTTTACTCGGTATTCGAAACTCTCTCATTGTTCGACCATCAGAAACATAACCGAATATCAGCAAACACGAAAAACTGTTCGACGCTTCTATTGAGGTCCCTACAAAAGCTGCAGTTTAAAAAAAAAAATCAAAATGTTTTGGGTTACCGTAGTTCCCTTGTTCGAAATAAATTTCCAAAAACACGGTATTTCTATTGGTACGGTATTTAAAGCGTGATGATAATGTCAGTCAAAATGTTAAACGAGCATAGCATTTCCACTTTATTCCGAAATGAATATTGAGTCTAATAAATAACAGAAAACATTGAATCATTCATCCGTACGTCTAATAGCCAAGGGTAATTTAAATTACCTTCGCATACACAAGAGTCACTAGCCCATCATTTTGCAGACATGGAAGTTCACGTGTGTGCACTATCGACTAGACACCTTGCCCGGCGACGATCGTCACGAAAATCGAATTTCGGTGCTTCGGAGGTTTGACCCCGCCATTGATTTCCGCCTCGTTTCGCCCACCCCACGTCGTGGAAGCATCGGGAACAGAGGAAACCAGGGAGAAGGGTGAGAAGAGAGCCCTCCGAAGTGACGGTTGTTAAATGAAAATTGGGTTCGTGAAAAGGTGGCGACGGTCTTCCGCCAGACGATGACCCAGTCGCTATGGTCCCCTGGTGTCGTTCCCCACAGTTACATTTCAGATTTATGGGAGCACCCTAAAACTTCGAGTTCGACCGTCTGCGGTCGTATACACGGTTCAATTCGTGGCCATATAGATTTCGATGATGCTTCATTGATATTTGAATATATTACAGTTGAATATTAACCTTTAAACGCATAGATTTGCCATTTGGTGACATACACTACCGTTCATGAATATTAGGACACCCGACTTGTATGAAGAAAATGTGATGTCATGTAAAAATTATACAGGGTGTCCCAAAATAGATGTACGTTCTTGAAAGGGGTTATTACTGAGGTGATTTGAAACAAGTTTTTCCTTAGCGAAAAAGTTTTGTAATTTTCAATAGGTGTTCCTGATATCGATTATAATGAACTGAATACGAATCTGCTAACCGTTTCGTTCCAGCACGTCGGAACATCGAACACGGAGTGCAGAGAATTATTTCGTGTCAAATAAAACTGAATAACTATTACTGTAAAAGTACAATACAGCTCCAAAGTTGAAAATTTGGAATTAAAAAAAAAATTGATTTCTTCAAGAACTGTACGTTTTGGAAAGAAACCGTTTGCAGATTTGTATTCAACTCATAAAAATCTACCAGGAACGCCTATTAGAAATTACAAAAACTAAAAAAAGTTAAAATTTGTTGAACAGTGTTATAAATCAATTCTTCATATATTTAATATACGAACTCTCTGAATGTCTTTTAATAAAAGAAATATTAAATAATATTATGTTCCAAACTGGCACGATTTCTAGATAAAACAGCATGTAAAATGATTAAATGAATTTACGCAGCAATCTTAATGCGACAGTAATTGGGCCATCTACCCTATCGTCAAAGAGAACCTCAGGAACTTTTTGTCCAACCCAAATACCATGGGTGTGAGATTTTCCGTGGCGTGACGTGTCGCGTTCGAGTCTCGCCCCAATAAACGAACAAGGCAGTGTTTGAGATGGCAGACCGTAATTTTCGACGTTCCCGCAATTCGGCCCCCGTGATGGGCGAGGCGATTCGGTTTCGAACCTGTAATTGCTTACGAAAGGTTTACTCACGTGGCCGACTGCCAGCTACTCTAAGGGTTATTGTCACAAGGAGACAGAGAGATAGGCGACGAGATGGAAAGAAGAGAAAAAGAGAGAACTCCGACAGAAGTATAGTAAATATGCCGATTCAGCGAGGCGTTCTCGTTCGATGCATTCTCGACGTACGCCTGTTATCGTACGTCATCGCAAATATCGTACTATACAGCGACTATGTCTTGTCCTTTCTGTTCCATCAGTTCCCCATAGACGAATCGATAGTCTGATTAATACTACATCTACCCATGTAATACACGACAATTGCGCTGGACACGCGAGTTACATTAGAAGAAATTGAATGTGTCCATTGGGAGGCATTTATACGTGCAATTACCGTCCATAAGTGTCTGGACACAGTACATCGTTAATATTAGAATTCAGTACGACTCGGTATAACGCAGCTCTCATAGACCACGAACTAAAATATAATAATGTATACAGGGTGTCCCAAAATAGTTTTGACTCCCGGAACTGACAGATTTCTGGGATGATTTAAAACAACTATTTCCGTAGCAGAAATGTTATTCGAAACCAGATTAAACCGAGCTTCGCCAATCTCTCTCGAAAGTAGATACACGATGATCCCATGGTAGAGAAAATGCTTGCTTCTTTGATTAAAAACAAAAGGGCCGCATCTCGCCAAGAATACTGACGAACAGAGACGATAAATGAACAAATGTTCGCGAGGGATTGAATCACGGAACAGGGTTGCCCATGCCCGAGTTGTAACAACGCCATGATTGAGACGCACTCGCTCGTCTAGACAGATTGATCCATCTCAGCCGCCCACCCACGGCGAAATCCGACTTCTAAGCATACGGAATCAGTCGGCCGAGGCCGACTCGAGTAGCTTCGAGCCGGTAACCCGTGAGCAGACTGCCAATCGGTGGGAGCTTCATTACTTGTTGAATGCGAGGCCCATTGTCTAACGCCGTTTGCCCTCCTAAATGGATTTCGAAGCGAGCCAATAAGACAATAAGCCCGCACAAAAGCGACCACTCGAACCTCCATTATATCCTTCCCTCCAAAAAAAAAAAAAAAAAAAAAAAAAAAAAGAAAAGAATTCGATATTCGGGCCTGTCCGTCATCCGCCCCGATGGAATTTATGTTATTCGTTCCCCTCGATTGCTTCCACTAAAGAGGAAGACAAAAACGAGAGAGAATCATCAGAAGCGCTGACAGGCACGTGTGTGTCCGATCGCCATGAAGGTATATTCTTCTTTAACCTCTTTTAACCTGTCGGAAGTATCCATTTTGGAACACTAATGAAACTCGAAATTCACCGTAATGCATATGTTTCTATATAAATTTTCGGCCGTGAACCCAAAAACATTATCATAATAAAATTCTTTTTTTTTTAAATTCACTTGTATAAATGTTACTTTTTAATGTTTCATGTAAAAATTAATGAGTCTAAGTAAGCAATGAAACGTAATTTTTAACCGTTATTACAGGTAGAGTCAAGAATTTCACTTTATTAAATCCATTACCGTTTATTTGTCGGACAACGCGTGGGATGTATCCGTCCACGTGCAGATAACAACAAGGACGGTTATATCAACACAAAGCACATTTTTCATTAGTTTTATCCTGTATACATCCCTCGAGCTACCTTCGTTATTAATGGAAAATATTCCTTCGTTTGTGCGCTGTTCTTCCCGCTCTGTGCAACGTTGTAAGTTATTATTTAATTAAAATAAATATCTCTTTCGTTCGTACCCTGGACACCTGCTTGATAAACCGTTTGAACTTTCAGCTTCTGATATGCGACTAATCAGACTTTCGAGAAATCTCTAATAAATTGTTCTTGGTAAAAACTCATAATATGTAGGTGAAAAAGAAAAACGCTTTTAAAATTATTTAATCTGCTCCTCAAATTTCACTTTGTTATTAGACCTATTCGACCTGTCCGACCACCCACAACCTATTCTACTTGTTCGATCACTCACAGACTATTCTACTTGTCCGACCACGCAAATTTATTTTACTTGTACGATCACTCACAACCTATTCTACTTGTCCGACCACTCACAATCTACTTTACTTGTACGATCACTCGCGGCCTATTTTACTCACTACTCGCGACTTATTCTACTCGTCTGATCACTTGTGACCTACTCTACTTTCTAGTCACACAGAACCTATTCCACTTCTCTGGACACTCACAACGTATTCTACCTATCTGATCTCTCGAAATCTATTTCACTTGCCTGATGTATTGCAACATATACTACTTGTCTAAACGTTTGTGGGTTATTCCTATTTAGCTGACCATTTCATATTGCTGCCGAACAGGATAATGGAAATTTTGAGCATTTTCATTAGTTTATTGAAATGGGCTACAGTATAAAATAAAGATTACCTAAAAGTAATTGACATTAACTTGGGCGTGGCATTCTGTAGAATTACCATGTTGTCAAACTTCCCACGAAGTGTTTTCATTCACATGAAAATTGATACAAGCGTTTTCTGCTGCTCGCTCAAAAGCTTCGATAAGAATGTATTAAAGACAGGCTTTGTGCACCGGAAACGTTTCCTATCGATTGTGGAATATCTCAGCTTTCGTGGAAACGAACCGTTCCAGAGGTCGGAAGTGAGTTTGATTGACCCGGAAATCAATACATGCGTCGAACATTCGTTACCGGTTTCCATTGAACCGCCCTTGAATCTCATTCCACGGATAGAACGACGCCATGGGAGCTCAAGGTCACATTATCTTTGATTTCGCTTCCCGCCGACCTTTATCATTTACGGTTCAGAGGTGGAAGAGTCCACTTGTCCTTCCAAATTGGCTGATTATAAATTAATCAATCGTTCCGTTCGTACGAAATCTTCCTACGGATATGTCATAAATAGAGCTACGTTGATTTGTGGTAAGAGAAAACGAAACTGGAGATATGTGATCGTTGTGAATAGTTCATTGTAACTATGAAAACTATGAATATATTTGTTTCTACAGAAACAACTACAGACAAAAATTATTTCAATGTTATACTACAATTTCATCTCGAAGTATCACAGAAGTTGATCTGAAAAAATTTCTTTCCTTTTATATATTTTCAAATCATTGAAAATATGTATATTTTATATAAGATACTGAAGTCCATTAAAACTATGTGGTGCAATTACTGAATATAATACGGATGTTAGATTAAACATGTGTGCATGCACGATAGCGTTACTAATTACTAAGTTACTGTGAATCCCCAAACACCGAGGCGGCCCAAGGTAATTGTTTCATGACAAAGGTTTATCGATTCTTGGCACCGCACAGACAGGATGCTATCCCATTTCTGCTTCTGTAAACTTGCTACTGCTCGCAAACATGAAATAATAGCATTCACGGCATCAAAATGAAGGGAGAATGAACAGTTTATCGTCAGTAAACAGTCACTGAAGCGTGGTACTTTAATGTAGTGAAATTTTCTGAGAAGGAAAGAGCAAGAGGTACTACTTGATTTTCTGCACTTCTTGATATTACCAAATAATATCACTCAAAGCATAATGGTACCCATTTGAACATTGACAACCCATAGAAATTGACAACTTCAATTTGGGGCTTGGGTCTGAGGGATCTTTAGCCTGGATCCTTCGGGTCTCAGGATTGGGTCTAGGGGATCTTTACTCTGGACCTTTGGGGTCTCAGGCTTGGACCTAGGAAATGTGTGTCCTGTGTTTTTGGATCCAAACGGTTAGGTCTGGGGGATCTTTGGCCTAGGTTTTTGGATCTAGTCAACTCGGGTGCAGGTCTTGAAATCTTTTGACTGAATCCTTGGATTCGAGCAGTCTCTGGCTTCACTTCTTGGAATCTACAGTGTTATCTGTAGTCCCTTTTGGATCCAGGATAGTTTGTATCGCGTCCATTAATTTTTTGGTAATTCCTATAATATTTTATAGGTTCAGGGTAATTTTTATCTAATTATTCGGGACTGTTGTGATCCTCCACCCTCTCTCTTTTGAGCCCGAGTTGATTTGTATCGGATCTCTTGGGCCTGTGATGCCCTCTACGTTTTCTGATGGGGGCAGAGTTATCTGTAGCAAGTCTCTCGAGCATCGAGTGGTCTCTACAGTCTCTTTTGTGCTCACGTCGGACTGTATCGAATCTCTCCAACCTCTAGTGTTCTGGCTCGTGCCTCTCAACAACTGCAGGCACGAAAAAGATTCATTTCTTTCCACGTGTCCTGTAGCCAAGACTCGGGAATGGTTTTTCTCAGTTTTTCCGACAAAAGAGCCGTCGGATTCATGTGTAGCTTACGCAAAATTCCAATAACCTCTTCTACGGATGAGCAGAAATTTTTCGAACTTTTGTACAGTCCTTTGCAACTACTTCGTAGAAATATCCAAGAACTCTTGAAGATTTTATACGAGATAGACCAATAAATTTCTGTCCCTATTTAAATCTCGGACGAAAACAGCGCAACGATGATGTTCCCGTACCCCCTGTTATTTCCAACCACCGTCTCGAATGGAGTCGTCCTCTTGCGCCAGTTACGGAACTGCGGTTGATGCTTATGGGAGGTCTCTTTTCCTCCCTGTCCCCCCACATCGAGGTACACACTCTCTTCACGCATACTAGTTCAGAAACCCACAAGACAAAAGATGAAGCAACGGTAAGAAAAGAGAAAAGCCTTCTCGCTCTGTCCTTTCCCGTTTCCAACGTCTCCCTCTGTCTTGCCTTTCTTCTTTGTATTTCTCTCGTACAATTTCTTCCCCCTTCCCAGCGCAGCCTTTACCTTCGTCTCGGCGAGAAGGAAAGGGACGGAGGAAGGAAGCTTCAGGGAGGGTGAACCGAGAATGCAGCAAGCATTCCACGCATCTCCTAGGCCATATTAAATCCGTCTAACGGGTGACCCACTATCGGCCACCAAACACTACGTTGCCTGGCCAACGATTCTATGGTCGTTAAACAACAATTTCACCTAAGGTATCATCGTGTTCAATTCGAGGATACGTGATCAAGTAAAATCGAATAATTAAAAAGGGCAGGTGCAAGAAAGTTCAGAATAGCTTTGGAAGCAAGATAGTTTATATTGAAGACTCATAAGCTTTACATTCTATTCTATTATTGCAATAGTTCCTCTAGGTACGTTTACTACTGTGTTATTTTTATTTGCATACATTATACACCATAAAATTCTACTGTCTTCAAAACATTACATTGTATTGTCAAACATTACAGAAGAGTTTGTTTTTTCACAAATCAAATTCAACACAAAATTAGCGATGATTAATATACTTATTTCTCCATGCTCATATTTATTATCTTTCTCTTTCATCCATATTCTTCCTATTATTTTTTCCTCTATATTTCTGCAAAATAAAAATAATATTGTTATTATTATCACGTTTCAGTGATCCGATCTCACCAACACAAAGCAAATCCTCCAATCTCCATATCTTCCGAACTTTCTTTTCGTACAGACGAACACGATCGCCTTTCGTGTATTTCTTCCCATTGCTTTTGTTTATTTTACTAGCTCTCGATCGTCGAAATTGCTTCCCGCTCGAAATCGAGTCGCATCGGGATTCAAACCGGGGTTTTATGTCTCGCTAGTCAAGTGTTCGAGTCCGATGACACAAAGTAAGAATGAAATTTTCCTTCACGTTCCAACTGTTCCTACGGAATTTCCTTAGCTGCTAACAACAAAATTATGTCGGTTTTATTCTTTCCACCACGGACAAACGTCAGTTTCGATTAATCCATCCGGAAATATTTTAAAGAAGAAAGGGAGGCGAGAACGACTCGTCTCCGGAGTGCCATTAGAGAGGATACTTCGCGATCGAGGGGTGCTTTCGAAGGGATGGGTCAAGATCAGAATCATCGATAGACCGTCAGAACCGCCATTATTTCTCGTTCACCCGTCGCGTAGATTGCTATGGGAATTCATGGCCGTTTCTAGTGGAGAGTGACGTATAATGTCAGCCGCACCAACTACGTGACCCAGACTAGTGGAGGAGACAACGGCCATCGTGTGAACGGGGAGGATCGGAAAGATTGGTCATCGATCCGTCGTGATATTTCGGGGACAGTTCACGGAATAATGGGAATAATTTGAATTCACTTGATTGTTTTGAGAACAATGGGAATACGAAATAGAAATGCAATTTTTTTAAGGAATTTCGGTAATTTATTCTGCTTCTTGGTAAGATAGTGATATATTTTATGCGGGAATTGTATACAATTAAATATCTTGTTGGTTGCAAGAAAATCAATAAAAACGAGGAAAGGAGTTCAAATACTCAATCTAATTTGTCCCTTTTTTCTATTGAAGGTTTTTGTACGGAACTTTATCCAACTTGCTTCAAATTTTATACGATTACAGTTCTCTAATCTTATTGCTTTTTCAAATGTATTAGAGAAGTAAGAAGTGGGATGACGAAGAAAATTAATACTAGAACTGCCAGCATTGAACGTATACTAAATTAAATTGTATAATACAATAATATACAAATATATAAGACTATCTAGCATAATATACCATAAAAGAAAATTTATAATAAATTAAAAGCCAACATAAATTCCGTCAGAAGCACAATTATAATTTCAGTATTGGTAAAATAGTAAATCTGTAATCCGTTATTTTGACAGGTTTGGTAGTTCTAGTGTCGAATCGTTCAATCAAATATTCACTTAGCTCTACATTTAGATCAATTGTAGCTTCTTGATCGAAATTTATTATGTATCATAGATGTAAGAAAGTTGAATGAATTTACGATTAACTAAAAATATAAAATAAATATCTAGCAATTTTGATACGTCTAATAATTCCAAAAACGTAGAAAATTTTTCTCATTGGATACATAAATCCCAAGAAATACTCAACGAACGAGGTCACTCACTCGAACACTGGAGGAGATGAATAGTTTAGTTCGAAGACAATGCGAGGATAATGATACATACATCAATACTTGTAATTGAAATTAGATGTCAGGCTATAATTAGGATATGAATATGTCAAAGCTTCCTGTCGAATGGTTCCGTCATTACGGTGTATAAACATTGATAGAGAACACTTCAATATATGATCAAGATTATCGTGACTGTGACACATATATGGAACAGGCTAATTTCTCACGAGAAACATGTATATCCCATTAATTCGGCGATAACGTTATATTTAGCACGTTCTAGCGTACGTTGCTTCATTCATCTGAAAATCAATAAGAACGAAAGAATCTGAGACACATGGGCCAACATTCTTCCTGCATAAAATATTTTACAAACTAAAAGCAAAAAAAGGATTCACACTTCTAAATTATATTTCTAGAATTATAGTTTAACCGGGGTACAATTCAAACAACTTTTGTAACTATTTTCCTTCCACTGGTGTTGTTATCCACAAACATATGTAAACAACGATCAAATATTTTACACATTTCTTTAAATCAGTGTCACATTTCTTAAATCCCTCCTAAACATACGACGGTAGGCTTAATCGATAATTGATACAACTTTTCGTTAATTATTTTCCCATCACTATTATTCGTATCTTAAACACACGTAAACGTGGATCAGATACACTTCACCACCCACTTTATACGTTCCTTCAAATCAGTGGGAAACGCTATATGAGCTCCCCCCCTAAGGACCCATCGATCCCTCTTAAAAACACGATACGTTTCACAGGGTTTCCGTGGAGTGCTCGTTTTCATTTAATTCGGCGGTCGATTACCACCGTTCCAGGGCACTCCAAGACAAAAATCTCCGTAATCACGAGAGTATTGATTCCCTTTACCCGGGCGTAACCTTGCACCTTTCCGAACCCGCGAACGGGCGATCAAATGCAGCGCGTCTAGGTGCCGATTATCCGGCCCGGATTTCAGCTCAGGTGTCACCCAAGACCAGGGTGTCGTAAATCAGAGTTTTACGTCGAAATTTCAGGGCTTCGAGCCGCGGCTACCATCCGTGGCCCGGATTTTAGGGAAACCCTAAAAGTCCACGCTAGGTCTATGACGATATACAGGTTGCAGCAAGAGATAGAAGACGAAACATGCAGGACCAAATGAAGGAAAGAGACAGAAAGGTGAGAAAGGGGAACGAGGGGAAATTTCGGTGTTTGGCAGCAAACGTTAGAAACGTCGAGGGGCGAGCTTCTGGAGCGCAATGCGCCATCTGGCAGCTACCCAGAATTTCCAACCCCTCTCTACCAACCCCGTGTGCTATCTCTTTCTCTCCCTTCGCAACACCGACGACGCACCCAACCACCCACCTTCACTTTTCCTCCCTCTTGCTTTTTTCCTCCTTCTCGCGCTCGGTTCGCACGCAGAGAGAGGGGACACAAGACGTGGGCTAGACAAAGAAAGAACCTAGTGGATGCTGAGGGTATTCTCTCAAGACAAAGAGAAGAGAATGAAACATCCACACGCGCACACATACACTTTCGCACAGCCTTTCTCCTTCCCTGGGCTGCTTTATTTCTTCTCCTTTTTTCTCCACCTCCAACGTTTCGAGTACTTCTATCTCCTTTGTTTCCATGGAGTTTACTCTTGTTGCTTCCTTCCGCTTCCTTATACCATCCTTTCTTGGCTAGCCTGGCGAACAAGAGGAGGGTTAGTTTCAACCCCCTCGTACCACCCTGTGGAATCTTCACTGTGTGTTCTGTTTGCGTTTTAATCGACCCCCGGCTATGCTCCTCGGGATTTTGGCCAGCTAGAGCGTCAACTCTGGCTTCGTTCCGGCTCCTGGCCCCTCGGGATCTATCCCAACACGCGCGATCAACCCGAATATACAGGGGGTGGAATTGAAATCGTGCGATCTCTCTCCCGTTTTGTCATTCTTCGATGTTTGTATTCAGGTTACCGACTTCACGCCGAGGCGGAACAAATTTTTCGATCGTGGACGGTAAAGTCGTCGAGGTAAGAAAAAGATCCCCAAGCAGCTGCAACATCGTCGAGTCTTACGATTATCGTCACGAGTTTCCTCCTCGTTTACCTGACGTTTTTCTACCCATCACCCCTAAATATTACCACGACGCTTTTCTTCGCCGCCCTCTGCGTGATATCATTCCTGTGCAAGCAGATATCCTTATAATTCTTCTTCGTCCCAGTCGATCGTTTGACGCGACTCGCCGAGTCAAGGATTACTCCCGAACGTGCGGGGACAGAAAAGAATTTCTCCCCGGGGTGTCCTTTTGTCCCGTCTCCACCCTTCGTGAACAATCTTCTTTGAGCGACTCGTTGTCCACGCGTTAAGAAAGACGCTTTAACTTACTACAGTGTGAATAATATCCACGGAGGCTGAATGGAGGAGAGAAGGGGGAGCTTAAATTCAAATGTTTTGAAGGGCGTACGACGCGACGGAGGGACTGGACGGTTCTTTGGGTTTTCGCGTGAAATCTTGATTCTGGATGAATAACGGTTCTTTAATTTGGCGAAAGTTTTTTTTTTTTTATTCTAGGTAAATGTTTTTTATTCTAGGGAATACTGATGTGACTGGAGTGAGGATACGATATTGGGTTTGGACACGATATTGCGGTTAAAATCAAACAGAGGGAGATTTGTTAACTGGATTAATACTGCATTGGAAATGTTTGTTCCGTCACTCGAATATTAAACACGTTGTTGTTTATACCTCTCTTGTTATTAGTACTAGGAAAAATAATTAAAAGAGATATATATGGTAAAAATTGTATAGCTGCCTTGACCAGGATAAGCTGGATTTTAATCATTTTGTCAATCGTATTGTTGTGAAAATTGGGATGCAGTAAATATTTCTAGCACCGTAATATCGAATAATTAATATAAAATATGAAACTAATCGGTTATTGATGAACTAAAATTAAAGATAATAATTCATTTTGAGTAGGTAGATATGTAACCAAACAGCTATTCTTTCAGATTAATTGTTTAAACATCAGTAATAAACTAAAAATAACGAAAAAATTGTTCGACAGAGTAATCGTTGAAACATTGAAAATAAACTGAAAGGAACCAAACAACTGGTCAATCAGATTAATTGTTTAAACATCAGGAATACACTTTTAGATACTATTCTTTTACGTTATGTGTTATTTGATATACATTTTTGTTTAGTGGTTATTCGAATAATATATGTGTAATTCTGGTTACAAATTACAAGAATTACGATGACTTGTCATTGTATGAAAATATTTTAGTATTGTATCTCGAAATTTTCGTCTATTTAATCAATTCTATTTCTCGTCGTATTATCACTGGCGAGCACATCTGAATTATTATTACACCATGGCGATCGAATCGGTTAAGAGCGAAATTCAATTATCGCGGCGGGCGACCTCGTGGATGAAACGAGATATCCGATGGTGCAGTGGCATGCAGTTTTACGAATGCGGCCGAAAGTGCAACGAACCTGCAGCACTCCTGCAGCCGCGTATACCGACCGACGGGACCGACGACCCGATCGATCGAGACCACTTGATTACCGGTGCAGACGAACTTCTTCTGCGTATGCTAATCATTGTTTAGAAATATTTCTTCTACAAAAGAAAACGTAATAATACGTAAAATACAATATATTAGCTGAAAACAGTTGAATACTATTAAATCAGATCAAACCTTAGGTTTATATTAAAATAATTAACATAATTAAGAAGAAATCATATCGTATGTTAATTCAAAGCTAGCTTGTTATAAAACAGTCTTATGTCGCAGATGAAGAAATCAAAACCCGACTTTTTCAACGTTTGAACAAAAGAATTACGTTTATGTTGAGCCTAGGATGTATTTATTCATTTCAAAGTAAATGTAGTAACGAATCGTATTAGTCTGGTTAATAGTTCAATATGAACTGTTAATATATCTTACTCACAAATAAGTAATATACTTAAATAAACATATACTTCTCTAACATGGGCGTAGCCAGGTTATCAGACGGGGGGTGGGGGGATGTATCTTTTTTCCTCCGAGAAGGGCGGCAGGGGGGGGGGGCAAAATCCAATTTTTTTTCTTCTAAGGAGGGCAAAATCTAATTTTTTTCTACTAAAGTAGTACCACTAATAACTTCTCTAATAAACATATTCTCCGAAAATACCTAATTTACTTGGTTTAAACAGCAGTTCGCTGAGACAGTATTGCATTCGAACCGCCATTTTGAATTGGTCTACGAAACGAATAGTACTTAAAAAAAAAAGTGTAAATGTCTAACCATGAAAGTGACCTACATAAATCCAATGTTTTCTTTCAGGAACTTCTAATCAGTAATTGTTTAGGTCACTGCAATCGATAATAAGAATTCTAGTAGTAAAACCTATATCTGTCTGACTTAAATCACCATTTTCTACTGAACCTGTAATACACCGCCATTACTAGACTCACTTCAAGTGAACTTCAATAAAATAGAACCAGTACTAACTTTTTACTTCAACTTCCAATCTGCTAAAACCTTCAACAAAGAATGCAGAATACCACTTTGTTCCTGCTTTTATATAGCAACCCCTTTTCCTGCTGCATTCAGTCACTCGAACAAAGTACAAAATCCCTGAATATACACTACCTGCCAAAAGTCTGTGACCATGTTTGATAAGTAAAAACCGAGAAAAGTATTATTCTACAAAGACTCTACCAAAATAACGTGCTAAAACTGATTAGAAATAATTTTGTATACAGTACCAATCCATGACTTTTCTTGTATCATAACAGAATAATGAAAAGTTACTATTCCATCGATCATAACCTCTGGCCCTATACTTCTGCCCATTACCCTATTTCCACAAGAATTTTCTTTACTAAACTAAAAACTAATTGTTCTAATTATCATCAGTACCAAATCATCAGAAATCACAGCAACAATATCCTCTTCTTTCCTGAATCCCACATCCTAACCTAACTATTCCGCAGACCAGCAGCCTAACCTCACCGACTTACAGTTTCCGCGGCAATAGCAGTCGCGGAAACTTTATTACAGGCAATTTACGAAGTACAACAGCTGAAATTAAACCTGTCGGTCGATACTAGTTTGCATACGAGCAACTGCCGAGTGCTAATCACTGGACGTAAAGACAGCGAGGAAGTTAAATCGCGCGGGATCACCGAAAGAAACGTTCGAATGACATCCGTCAGCCGCGTCGGTTATCGCGCGCTTTTCCAAGGATGCTTTCAGCGACCTCGTTCTCCGCGGCGAACAAAAAGATCTTAATTATAAGCCGTAAAAGAGATTACAAAATTCAAATATTCAGTCCGCGAAGCAAGGCATAGCGCGAAACCCGGGCAACCTTCCGGGCCATAGAAAGTTCCGCGTTTAACAACGGTGCAGCCCGCAATCCCGTGAATGGCGGCCCCGTTTCGCCGCGATAGAACGTTTTACGCAACGTGCCCCTCCCCCACCGTTACGATACCGTTCCCGGGCGAACGTGATTACTGAATAATTCAGCGGTCGTATTCTTAAAGACGCGGCGAAATATGCGCGGTGCGGAAAGGAGAATGAAAAAAATTCAAGAACTAATAAGATTGGGAATTGAGACTTCAAAGCTTGTTTTATTCGTATTCTGCGCTGAAACTGATGAATTGAGAATTTTATTTTATATTCTTTAATAAACTGGTGAACTGGCACTGCGTGACGCTTTGAAAATAGCCTTGGATACCATATTAGTGGTTACTGTTTCCTTTTCAGTTATTAAATAAAAATTGAAAAGAATCGTGAATAGAAAGTTATTTATATGCATTTTCAGTGGTGTTTATGACGGACTTCGGACGTCAATTTTCTAGACGATACTGGATGTTCTTAAATAGTCGACATTTAGTTCAATTCTTCGGAGGATGAGTCCTATTTTTTACATCCACTATTTAGTCAAAAACGAATTTAACATTTGGCCAACTTCCCTTGTCTGTGTTAAAGTGATACTACTGCAGTGACAATTGAAAATTTAAAAGAACTAAATGACTAACAAACCGGTAAACACGATGCTACAAATGAAATTCTCATTTATCGTAAATACTCGTAGGAAATGCCAGGAATATTTTCCTCGGTCGTTTTTCCCCACTTTCGAGCGCATTGCAGACGTTTAAATCGTAACGGAGAAGAGATCGTTGTCAAATGCAGCATTTAATCAGAAAAATGAATCACCTACCGCGGCAACAGATACGCGGAGAGAAAAAGTGAGGATACACGGTAAATATTTAATCCGCGTGGTTTGTCCCCCGCGGATACTTTCTGCTGCGCTTTACACAGTTCGCTACACAAATAGAACCACCTGAAGATGGATCCTCGTCGTTTTAACTCCCCTCCGTGTTTCGCCACCTGACTGGTTCCGGCTTTGACAGTCGTGTAACAGAATTTCTCTTCGTGAATTCCCCTTGCTTGAAGATAATGACTGAAGATTACCATAATACGAAATAAACATTTGTCTTCATAGAATACGTCTAAAGTATTGAATCGTTGCAGATAAAACGACCAACTTTACTGATATGTAAACTTGATGGTACTTTTACGAATGAGAATTATTAACGTAGCTTCATCTTTTATTTGTACCTCTTTTAAAGTACTATTTAATATAGAAATAATATCAAATATGCAAAACACATAATTAAATTAATTTGAATGAAACTTTTGTGGGAGATAGCTCGCCAAAAAATATTTGACACGCATTCTTTTTATCGGCCATCATCCATGTTAAGGGGGCGATAAAATCCACCAAAGTTGAGGGATGAAAATATATTTTTTGGAATATCTCGGAAACTAGAAGTAGTAAGAGAAAGTAGTTCCTTTTAAATTGTGTGTTTTTGAATGAGGAATTTAGTTACATAAGGAAATTGAAAGAAAAGTCAACATTTTTTATATATCATTTAAACGAATAAACGTAACTAAATTCCCTATTCAAAAACACAAAATTTAGAAAGAAATACTTTTTTCTGTTCCCTTTAGTTTCCGCGGTATTCCAAAAAATATACTTTCATCCCTCAAATTTGGAGGCTGTTATCACCCCCTTAACATGGACGATAACCGATAACAAAAATAGATGTCAAGTATTTTTTCGAGAGCTATCTCACAGAAGTTTCATTAAAATCGGCATGTGTGGGTTCGGTATATTCCCTTGTCAGTTAAATTCAGCCATATCCTCTTAATGCATTAAAAGATGAACATTTAAGCCACATTAATAAATAAACTATATAAAGGTGAATGAAGTTTCTAATAAAAAATATTATTTAATGTTAACAACATTTGGTGAAAAGATGGCAACTAAGAACGTTTTACCATCTTCAAATTCAGTAGAATAATTATATAATGAGCATAAAATGAATGTAACACTTATATTTCAATGAAAAACGTGTATAGAGTCGTAACAGATTTGTAACGATAGATTTTATTAAACAGAGTAAAATTAAATAACTTTGTCTAACGAAATCTGTCGACACAAATCTGCCACGTTTTTGGTCAAAAAAGCCAATCACTTCCCAAAGCACCAATAATAATAAGAGACGAAACAATTCCGAATGCAAATATGAAATCACAAACATTAACACAAAGGACAGTGTGTAATCTACTAAATGGAATCCGTAGAATCTGGTTACACCGAAATATCAAGGGATCCTAACTGGCTGGGTTGAAATATTCGTATCGATATTTCTCGACCATGACCAGCTCCCTAGCGTGTGCAAAATCGAGCCTTACTATTCACGGCCGCGATTCGACGCAACGAATTTTAACAAGGCAGTCGGTTGCAAACTTCGATAAACATGCCCGATCCAAGTACTCATAAATATGGATAACGAGAGCGTCTGTTTAACCGCGTTTTATCTTTCATATTTCTCCCTGAACCGGAGAATCATATACATCCATCGAAAAATCTGTATGCCACTGCAGAATCCGTACTGAAGCGAAAGCAGGAACAACAATTTTTCCGTAACACGTTACGCGAAATATTTTTGTCGAAATAACGAAAAATTTACGAACAACAAAGACTCAATTTTTTTAACCCCTTTTTACGTCCGTCGACTACTTAGCTGTACCGATAAGTATTCGCCCATTTCCTTTTAATAAACTGGTGATAATTTATATTCAAAATATCATTCTGCTTTCTTCGCTTTTAAAAGTCGTAAAGAACTTGGAAACACGAGAAACAATATTACTGAAGTGACCATAAAAAAAATCGACGGTGACCTTGATACATCGGAAAATATGACCTTGAGAAAAAAACTTCTGTGTAACAATAATTGTCCCATTGAAACAAACATTCTTTCCCGGACACATTTTCTCGTATCATTAAAAACAAGACATATCAGGTGAAACTTATAGGTGACTCACCCTGTATAGTTTATTAATCAAGAGCAGTGCTTTGTATTAAAATTAAACAAAAGCACTTACAGAAATCCGAGATTACTTTCTGACCAACCCAATAATGATAATGGGACCAATTTATGAGCGTACGGAACTGCTGAAACTATTCGAGCGAAATCGTCGTGTTTTCTGAACGAGTTGCCACGTTGAAAATGTAAAAATCACCGATACCTACACGTCTTGGACTGACCGGTCGTGGAATAAAACGAATCGAAGCGTACTGGGCACCAACAACGGGGCGTACCATCGCGTGTGAATTATTCATGACGAGTTCAAGAATTCCGGTCTCGTAACTTTGTGAATTAACGACAAACGAACATCGTGTAAATTTTGCACGAGCCTGGCCCCGCCCCTTCCTATTGTCGAAAGTAATAGCTACTCAATTTTGCAGAAGTCGGTCTAGACATGTGTATTACACATCGTCGCGGTAATGTGTGACGATAGAAGAACAGTTTGGTTCTCTGCCAAAATTTATCGTAAAAATTTATTGACAAACGTTTAAAGACAAAACTCAATTTCGGCAGCCTATGGTTCCATGTATGAGAAGGAAGAAAAAATGCAGAAGAAAGATTTGCTCGTACGCTTATTTTTTGGAAATCTCGAATTTGGGGATCTTCGAACCCTAACTTGTAGTTTAAAACTGATTGAAGACATACTCAATATTCTAATATGAAATGGGAAGTAATAACTAGACTGCAGATGTCCATTTTCTAAACAATTATTTCTGTTAACTTACTTCGTGACTTACACTGATTGGCTTCTGAGTCCTCCAAATAATAGTCAGTGTACCAAACAAAAAAATGAACCGAAAACTTTATACGTCCAATGCAGAATGTGTTAGGACGTACTTGTGTACAGTGGACCGTATAAATAATTCCATCGCTCGATAACGATTTCACGGTTCGTGGATACGTGACAAACAGAAGTGACTGACTGAAATCTTTTCTGTCCCTAATCAACGGCACTTGACGCTTGTATACATCTAACATCGGTCACCTTGACACACTGGCACGAATGTGAGAGCGCAGTCACACCGCTCTGGGCTGACCCAGTTTCGATATCCTCTACTTGCCAGTCCTTATTGCACCGTGCCGTGTGCGCACGTTTCCCTTTGCACCTCTGATTCTCAAACAAAACCGATGCACCCTCGTAAACTTCCCACAAAAGGGAATACAGAATTACTTGTAATGCGATAACAATTCAACTGGGAGATCCCTATTTATAACCAGGAAAGCGAGATTTCGTGTTTAATGTATGTCGTCTTCTCATAAAATGCGAATTTTAAGGATTATTTAAAAATGAAAATGCTGAACGTATTTGAGAAATAAAATTAGTATTGTTCTCATATGAAGAATAATCAGTGAATTTCTATTAATTTTCAGCTTTCAAGCAATTTAACCAGAAGTTTTTTTAGCGTTTAAAACGTCTTTAAGCTTATCTTGTGCTTTTCAGTACGTCGAATATAACGATTATTTCCGTTGAATTCTTAAACAAATGGTTCCAAAAGTACAAGGTTTTTGTACCTTTGATTCGGTCTCTAAAGTTTGAAAAGTGTGACTTGACCCTTTGCACTCGGAATTTCTAATTATCGTTAAGGTTAATACACTCTGGCTCTGAGGTGCACATATGGAATCATTGTGTCAACAACTTCTCTCGAATGACGTGGCCACGTCAGAAATACACGACGAACTTTTCTTTCTGCTACCTGATAAATCGATTACGTCCGATTTAAGTGGCGACGAGTTCCTTACGTAGCGGCCACTCGATATCTGTTGCTTCTGACAGGACCTTGACAGGAGCAACGTCGAACGAGGCGAAAGTGGATCGATGAATCTCTTCGGCAGCCCCCTCGATTGAGAACGTACACGTCTCCCAGAAAGTAACTTCGTGACCCGCTTTTTTTCGCTTCTTTTTGGGGGAGGGTGGGCTCGAGAGCGGGAAAGAGACCGGCGGCCGTTTGAATGAATACACTCGAGAATCAGGGAATCTCTTTCTCTTCTCGCTGCATCCCTGGGGCTGAAAATCTTACACGCCACTAATTGCTGGCATTGTCTCCGACGGAGAAGAGCGAAACGCTCGGGCAACCAACGTCTACCGTGATAAATCGTATCCCTCCGCCTCGTCCATCTTCGTTTCATCCATCTGTCGAAAATCACGACCTATTACTGGGTATCCTACCGCTTAAAAAAAAAACGTAAATTCTCCACGTGTTTCTGCAATGGATTCAGCTTGTTAACCCTTTAACGCCCAGACTCTTACATTGTTATTTCAAAATTATGAGACTGATATATTTTCTGACCTCTGATCCTATTTATCGCATTTATGGAATAGCGAATTCTGTCTGTAAAGATCTTGATTTCTTTATTGGCTCTATCCAGTCTTTCAAAAACCAAGTTTATTGTGTCCTTGTAATTACCAATTCGCTTTTCTTTTTGCAATTACCATTTTTTTTTGTTTTTGTATTCTGCAGTTATATGTTTCATTTAGTTTTAATATTCGTCCGATTTATATATTATATAAACATGTTACATTTTTTTTTTGTCTTGTATTCTAATGGGAATTAACCCACAAATAAATATATAAACATATACACAGGGTGAGGCACCTAACTTGATCACCTCGAATAACTTCTAAATTATGCAGTGTACAAGAAATCATATCTACAGGTGTTACATGGTATCAAGGAGGATGTCATGTTGTGTACGGTCACCAACCTGTCTTTTTCTAACGACTCGTGCTACGATAGAGAAGTTTTCGTTGCCTGGGAAACAGAGAAGTAGAAGGGGGTGAAAAGGAATGAATGTCAGACGGAGGCAGAATAATGACCTAAAGTATGCTATCTTTTTCTAATATTTGATCTAAATTTATAATCTGTGGGTGGTAATCAGTGACCGGACTGCGCTTTCAATGTTTTCTTTTGCAGCCCCCAGAGAGGATCACGTAAAACTGACGTGGCAGTCTAGATGTTTTGATGCCAAACGACGTAAAAATAATAATTCGATTCGTTGAACCACGTATTTCGCGAATTTAATAGTTTAAGCACATCCACTGTCGGTGAAACGAGCATTCGGCCATTACTCGAATCCCCTGCATCTTATCGGATCAACGATTTTCATGCGCTTATTCACCATGAAATTAAGATGCGACCCACGTGGAGCGTTCCATACCTCTTTTAAGTAGAATAAAAATGCTGAAAATGGTTTGCGCGGACGGAATGTCTCTGTGCCGTTGGCAGGAACAATAAGAGACGCTGGGAAAACCTTTTCCTTTTCGCTATTACCACTCATTTCTCCGAGCTCCTTCCTTTTTTCTTTTTTTCTTTTTTTAAACATAATACCACTGTTGTTCTCCCCCCTTCCGACTCGCGATCCCTTTCAACCAAGACTCTCTGGACAGATCTTTTATTCACTGTGTACTCCCATTTTAATGTCATCCGAAATGCGATGCTAAAATTCATTCTCCCGTCGCGTTTCCCTTTCCTTCGTTTACATTTTTCCTTTACTGCTCCTGTTCATTAAACCCCCGTGATTTCGAAAATATAGGCGGGGGCAGTTTCGACGTTATTTCTTTTTATGTGACCGCCCTAATTAGCGTCACGGCTCGTTTTCATACTGTCAACACAGTCGTATTCGGTTATTACTCAGTTTTCATGGATATAATTATCCGAATATTTATAGTTTAATGTACAAAACATGAAAGAAATTATTACTGTGAAATATGAAAATATATATCGAATGGAATCTGATATGAAACGTCGACAGCGATTGAAACAACATAAATAAAGATAACTATATCAGAATTGATTAATACAGTGTGACCCAATAACAATGTTCACCTGGAGTATCTCCGTTGTTTTTAGAGATATGGAAAAATATTACTTACAAAAGTTGTATGGTACAGTGCTGTTGCATCGATACAATCGAACACCATTTCAAGCACTTCTTATGATGTAAAACCTCCTTAATTTATTGTCGAATGATCTCTTATTAAAGGTCGTTGAAATGATCGAAACATCCGCTATTAAACTAGGAATAAACAAAGTATAGCATGCCATTTAAAAAAAAAAAGGAGGAGATCTTGATATCTCCGAAACCCATTCATAAAAAAATTATTACTGGCATGTTATAACACCCACTATACCGTACAACTTTTTACAAATATCAGTTTTTCCACATATCTCTAAAAATAACGGAAACATTCCAGGTGAACAGATTTATTAGACCCCCTTGTATATGCACTGGGTATTTTTAGAATACAAGTGAAAAATCAATTAATTAAGAAGGAAAGATAAAATGTCTTCAATGTATCTAGATCCTGCATATATCTGCTCCACTTTAAAAACGGATTACTTCTACGAAGGAAAAACGATTCGGATCGCTCCAATGTTCGTTCAATGCCCGTCGAAGTATCCGAGCAAAGTTCACCGACTCCGCTGGCTTGGCCTATTTTTTCAGACACACGCCGGGGTGCGCTTTCTTCCGCCCCCACTGGCTACCCCCTTTTTTTTCGAAAGGAGCTGAGTGCATGACTACACCGAAACTAAGCCACATGTACTTTGTGTCAAAACGTCTGAGATAAAAGGGGGAGCATTACCCTGTTCGACGAGACAGAACGGCCCTGCGCATCTTCTTCGCAATAATGTGTAGAACCTTTGATGCACATGATGCGGATAAAGACATACCTTAATTGTCGTCATAAAAAAATAGCTTTATTGTAAAACTTACAAAATGTACTACAATCTTACAGAAGAAATGTGGAAGATACAAAGATAATAATAATAATGTTTCAGACGTCTTTATACCTAAATCATACTCAAGAGACTCCAGTCCAGATCGGCCTGGACCCAGTAGATCTCATACAGATCGGTTCGTGCTAACAAAACACCATACACACTGGTTCAGACCCAAAATACTCGACACAAATCACTTTTAAGCCAAGAGAACCCACTCAAGTCCGCCTGGATCCAAGAGACATTGTACAGACTTGCCCAAATTTCGAAAACCCCATTTCAAACGATTTAGATCAGCCATACTCAACTCCAAACCTAAATGTAACCAAACGTTTATTTAAAAATTAGTGTGACTTTTTTATGTTCAGACAAATCAGATTTATAATTGCTGCATACTACTCTCAATACGTTATCAAGGTGTAATCAGTAAGCCGATTTCTATATACGTTCTTTGCATACTTCATAATCGTATCCCAATGCAGCTAGTTGTATAATTGTTACTGTTTCCAAGTGCCGGGGATTTTCTACAAACAACAGACAATTTTTAATACTCCATAAACCCTTGAATCTGGTCTTAAATTCCTTGGATAAACTAGCTAAATAATTTTAAATTATGGTATAATTTTCTCGAGAAATGTCAATACCATCTGGTTTAGCTTTTGTTACGATTAGAAAAGTAATAATGACTGTGAGTGTTTCGGGTCGTACATAAAAGCTTGGTGGGCCGCAGATTGAGTATGTCTGATTTAGATCAAAGGAATTTCATATAAAGCGATTCCAACTCAAGGGGCCCAATGAAGACCAGTCCGAAATCCTTCATAAAGCTAGCTCCAATCCTTGCGAAAAATTGGAAAAGTGATTCCACCAGGACACTGCTTACACCTAAAACCGTCAATAGTAACAACTATGACAGGAAGATTTATACAAACGAAAAAAGCTATCCTTCCAAACTATAATTTCGCAAGAATCATTTTAAAGAAAAATGTGACGAATGTGATTCAGGTTCAGATTGTTTAGTATATTAATGGTAATATCACTTTCGATGTGTTTCAAAGCAAATATCACGTTTTCTGCGTCATCGTTAAATATTCTAAATGAATCGTGTTCCAAGCACGTATTCTGGCTGGCGTCAGAGACTGCCTATCGCCGTTTGCAGACACGACGCACACATCGATACACCTCGAGGACCCAGGATGCACACATCGGTTTTGTACGAAGCAGCAGCAGTTGGTGTCGAAAGGCAAGATCAGGGATCTATCGCGACGTGGCCAGAGACGAAACCGCGAATAGGTACTCTAATTTTGCGAACGGAGTTTCTTGCGAATCGTTGAAAATCTTTGCATGTCCCCGGCAAAAGCTCGAATCGTCGGGGGAAATTTCCGAGAGAGATTTTATCGTTCGCGATGCTGCCTCCTTAACTTCTATCGACATTTCTGGCTGACATCTAGTTTCCCCTTCCACTTTTCGACAAATTCTACGAAGTAGTTAACGTTACACCGTGTAAAAATGTTCTAAAAGTACAAAAGATCTGAGAAAATATATTGTCATAACATTTTAATCGTTGTAGGAGTGTATTGACACGTCATTTTGATTTGCTTGGTAATTCTAATGTTAAGAATCGATCGATATGTTCAGAATAAACCAAGACAAAGATCGTTCTATATACGTTCCACCATATTGTAAATCTTACTCCTGACTATTGAAATCTGTAATCACAAAAATCGAAATATTTGGCAAAGGCCATTTTTGTTACGACACCTTCAATTTTTACAAGTTGAATATCTAATAACTTTGTCTCGAAACAAGACAATAATTGAATTACAAGATTAGGAGATTATCCAATGGATTGTTTCGTGTCGTCGATAAGCAGCTATGACATTGTTCTGCACGTAAATCGATAACCGTGTGCAAACTAAAATATAGGCCTACTGATCGAGTCGAATAAAGTACGGCACTGGTATCCGTAAGGATCGTTAATCCACGAGTAATCTTGGTTCTGTAACTGTAATCGGATCATGCTCTCCATGGATTTACTTCGTGTGTTTCAGGCTCGCCGGTTTAATTGGATTTCTGGTCGGGCTCAGATTTGGTACTAAGAAGGATGGGTTGGACACTCACCGGTCTTGGGGCGGCTTTGGTCATTGTCGTCGTGGCTGGCGCAGCCCTGGCGCTCTGCAGAAGGTGATTACAACCAATGTTTTCACAATTCCCCTACGCTATTCGTCAACGTGCTGTATTTTTCATGTTCCAATCTTCTCTAGGGGAAACAGGGGTTGAAAGTAACAGGGTTAGATCGTAACAGAACTTATAATTTTTTAAATAAAAATGATTTATGATAATTATTAATTATGATAATTAATTGAACTTATTAAGAAGATAATGTTCATGTTGTGCTAATTAAAAAAAGGCAATTTATGTTATGTCGAGTACCTATTGATTAAGAAATAATATTGTGTTAAGCCAATTAAAGAGAAAACTATAATGTTACGTTGATTCTTTGTAATTATTAGCTAGTTTTAATGGTTTCTTGTCTTTCATTATGCACAATTCTACTAATCTATTTGTGGTACAAACATTTGTTTTGAGCAGTCCTATTCAACGGTGCCTGTCACCAATAAACACTCCAATTTATACGAATTGCTAGAAATCTGAAATAAATATTGTTTGCAAAAGATTCGAATCTACTGTTAAAACTTCTTTTATAGTAATAGTAGCACTTCTACGTTTAAATTTCTCAAAGTAGTTGTATACAATTCAAACCAACCCCATCTAGGTTATATTCTGCATAAAAGTCTTGTTTTTTTTCCAAATACTCATTAGGTATTAGATTCGAATCTGCTTGCAGTATACTTGATCCCATCACTACCGATAGTATACGTATCAAAAATAAATTAAAAATCTTTGCCTGAAAGACACAAAAGAGCTGTATCGAACGAACTGGATTTTCCCTTTCACGTTTAGAAATTTTTTATACAAAGACATGTTACGTTACGCTGAAATTAAAATTCATGACAGGTTCGTTTATTAAAATTTCCATTCGATCGAGGTGCACCCCTCGCTGGAATTAAACACGACAATACAGTAAAAGAAACTCTCGGTATTGTTCACGTGGCGAAAGCTTTCGTATCCCGGCATTTTCTCGCATTACATAACAGTGTACTCCTGAAGACTGGTAAACGCCACACATGCAACAGGTTAAAGGGTCATTCAGCCACCAATTGTATCAGGGACTTCTTATCCACCGTTTTCTTTAACCGAGTTTATTCTTCCTCGAGCGACACGAAAATTCGAGACATTCCTCCGAGCGACTCGACCCACGGGAAGGAATATTAAATTGTGCCTCCGAACGACCCTCTTCCTCAGATTCGTTAAACCGTCGTAAGTACGTACGATCCTGGATAAAAATACGGTAATAAACGTAATCGTGAGCTGTCTGGTATTAAACCTGATCTTCCTTATAAACGCCCACTGATAGTGAGATAATGTTATCTTCTCAACTATACTGGCCGAAATTTCTATAAAGTCATCTTCATTTTCATAGATATTTTCAAAATGACACCGTTTTATTGTTCCACGGTATGTGTGTTTGTATTTTCATTAAAAAGAAATGGAGGTTATGCTAAGTATTCATATAGAAATAGTGAAAAACAATTGTTAATTTCAACTTGACTTATGTAAACAGCAAATTGCACCACGCAATTGTACCACGATTTTAGGGACACCTTGTATTATTTCAACGGCGGGGATTTCAACATGTCCCTGATGAATGGCAAAACATTATCAGAATAAAGGGTACTATTTGCAGTAACCGATGCTATAACAATTCTTGAATATTAATATAATGGCCATTATTTACATTTGCACTCACCTAAAATGTTTACTACCGCTAATAATAAAAGTAGACAATTTCAGGTTAGAATACAGACAATCGAAGAGCACCGACCGATCGGAAAATTTCGAACGATAAATCGCCGTTCTCATCGTAGGCACCTATAAAACATCGTACCACGCTGTGAAATTCGCTCTGCGTTCAAGATAACGTGAATTAGAATTTATATCTCTATCAGACGTGCGTCCATCGAACCGCTGCGCCACGGCGATAAAATACATATCGTTCGACGACGTACGGCACGAAAAGTTTCAATGAAAAACGCAGTCCTGTAGCCTCACCCGTGTGAAATTTTGCTAAATAATTGTTAACGGAGAATGCGACAGAAATTTTGTTTCACCTTTAGTACCGTCGGTCGGTGAAATTGATTTTCACTGTGACCCCTTTGACGAGCTCACATCTCTCTCGTTCGCTTAATAATAGCATATTCCCGCGTGTGCACGCCGGCACGCCATTAGTCCCTCTCGTCGATCGAGCGGGTACGTGACCAAAAACACCACGGTGTCCAATAGTGTTGGGACTGATACTGTACCGATGCTGTCGATAGGCATCGAAAAGAATCGATACCCCCCTAGGGTAAGTGTCTCAGTTACTGTGCCCTTACATTATTTTTATGTACAGTAAATTACGTAATCATTAAAATAAATGTATTTAAATTTTTCAATAAAATTTAATTCACAATTGGCACGATTGAACTGAAACTGTAAATTATTAACACTTATAAAAAGTAATAATTATTGAAATTATGTGGTGACGATTTTGTGAGATTTTGACACAAATCTTATTGAAAAGCTTAATTATAGTAGTTAATTACAAAAAAAATCCTACTTATATAAGAGATATATTATTCTGTAACGATGTAATAACAGTTCCGGAATCAGTACATACATAAAAATCATTTCCAATCAGTCTTAGCATATTACTCTCATCGAATCTTTGTAGAATAATATTTTTCTTTTTCTTTAACTATCACTGCGCTGGTCCTATACTTTTGGCCGGTCGTTATGTCTGACTACATACGACCTTTTCTACTGTAGCAGTCATCGTGTTAAGAATCTTAACACTAGATTTACGGACATTTCTTATACATATACCTATCCCTACGGACACGCATCAACGAAACCACAGATGTTCTTGAAAAAACAATTTATTTTATTTAATACTCAATTTACGATCGATTACGAAAATTACGATCCATCCTATTTTATTATTATATATTTTCGATAATTTATGACTTGAAAAACGAAAATAATGTGTGTCTGGCTATGTACGGACTTTTCCACTATGACAGTCAACATGATAAATGACTTATGAATTCCTGTATTGATAAGGTTCTTAAAAAATTCAATTCTACATATAGTTCATAATATCGATATCTATTCGGTTGCTATAGAATCGATCTTGATTCGTATCGGTCCAAGAGACATCAGTATTAAAAGTTGATATTGAGTGTCCGAGATTTCGATGCCTTTCGATCCATCCCACTGAGTATTCAAGTATCTAATTGTTTGAGCATCATCAATATGTATCGTATCAGTCCCATCACTAGTGTCCAACCTAAAGAACCGTAGAAAAAAAAAAATAAATAAACGAAGACCCCCGGTAATAATATCTGACCGATTTTCGTCGATTTCGCTCCGGTGCTAACGGTTTCCATACCGTGGCTCGATGATTAATTTCGAGTGACTGGCTTCGGTATTAAATATCAATATTTTCACTATTCAAGCGGAGTGACCCAGTAATCTAATTTCCACGCGGTTGTGCCGAAAGTTTTCGCCAGGAAAACATGATTATCGACCACCGCCCGCGCAACATCTAACATAACAGTCCCTCCGCACGCCGTCTGAAAGCCCGGCGGGCAGAATCGGGCAGAGAAAACCGGTAACGTAATAATACTTGGTGTTTGTTGCGGCACGTCTCAGGTACTGCATCGGCTGGCAATGGGGCACCAGAAACGTGTGGAACGTCTGCGAGGAATGGCGACAAAGGCTGTCCTGGCTGTGGGCGCCTAGAGAAGAAAAGGTCAGAGATAGGAAAATTTATTATCTAGATCAGTGGTTCCTAACCTTTTTTTTACTGCTATAAATGAAAAGGGCACATACACTGTCGCTCATAAGTTAAATCGCGCAGGGCAAAGGTTTAGGTTTGATATCTTCGTATCGTATAATACAGATATTCTAACTGTAGTAGCTAAATCGGACTGTTGCCATTTAGCCATAGTTTTCAGTAGTAAAACTAATTTGTAACCAAACTCCATACGCACGCAATAATATTGCAACCAACTCGATTGTTATTTCAATACTCGGTTTAAAAGTATGATTAATGTCTGGTTAATTGTTTCCCATGCAAGTTAGCATGTATCGTACCACATTGGAATGTACGAGGCGTGTTTTTAAAGGTCCGCTTGAGAGTAAAAAAAAACTCGTAGAAGATATAAATGATTTATTTTAGTCAAAAAATATCTATATATAGATGCTTTATAGTATATTTAATAGTATTTAAATTTTACAACTAAATCATTCCCTTTATCTTAAATTACAATATCATTTAATTGGTATACCAATATAATTAATATATTGGGTCATCACATGAGTAACACCGTTTTCTAAATGAACATTAAGAAAAGAAAAGTTAATACGTTAAATTACCTTCAATCATCGATATATTGATTATTCCATATACCTCCAATTAGTTAATTTATCTTCTAAACCTAAATTCTGAAATTCCTATTTTAGAAAAAAGAATGTATTATCCATTAATACAAAAAATTAAGCAACTTATCTTCTAGAGTTTCAGTTTCCATATTTTTATTAAACTGTACCATATAACGATATTATTCATGAGACGACCTAGTAGATTCAGGAAAAAGTTCTATAATTCAGCTACACGTTCAGATACGACACACGAACCTTTATGCCATGCCGGTAGGTCATGAAACGCGCTGTTCGACAGGAAAATCTTGAAAAAAAGGTGTCACCGTGTCGCAATCGTTTGCATTCTGTCGATTTCCAGGTTGGCCTGGTGAAAGCACAATATCCACCGGCGCAGACAATCCCCGGATTGTATCGACAAACCAGAAACGCGTCTGAGCATTTGCTTCATAGCGACAGCGATCTCAGGCTCGACGCGCAAGGAGCTTTTACAAGGTACGAAACCGATTTGCAAATACGGAACTCTGACCATGCTTGGTTCCATAAACGAGATTTTTGAATATGCGTTTAGGTCCGATCAATTTTCTAATAACCCCGTAGCAGTAAATTTTAATTAATGGCACCATTAGTTTTAATGGATAGTAGCATTAATTACGAAGCGATCGATGTATTACGCGTTAACTTTTGCGTCGATAAAGAACAGTGTCAAAGTTAATAATCCAATATTGGCAGCTTCGCGACTAGCAGCATCGACGCTTGATGGTACTATAATGACATTTTTCGAGGGGAGCAATTATGGTTAATTGCGCAAACCCTATTAATCGTGTCAATCGAATGTTAACAATTCAACTATAATAATATTACTTAGTATAATTATTGTTTACAATTGTGAACGAAATTTTCAAGTATCTCGACATACTGCATTTTCAAATTGCTTCGTTTTTACAGTGACAAGTGTAACGAAATGATACTACACGTGGATAACTATTTAGTCGTCTAAAAGTATTAAAACAAAAAAAAGAAAAAGTACCTACACTTACAAATCGTAATTTTATTTTCTTCGAAGCATTTTTCTTTGTCTAAGGAACTTGTTTGACGAATATTCTACTAAAATGTAGCTTCCTGAAATGAGTAAACAAACGTGGTATTAAATAACCATAATCCTGTCGTAAGTCGTTACATTTACAACAACGAAAATATTTATTGCATCATTTAAACATTAAACACCTTGTTACCCAGCATTTCAGCCAAAATAAATTGACTTCAAATACTTTTATCAATCATACTGCTATGAAAATTACACGTACCAGGTAACTTTGAAACTAACGCAATAAGTAATCCCATAACTACATTCTATCACTCGTAAATATTTCCGTAGTGCCTCAGTCGCTAAAGATGCTCCACCATAAAAACCTTAGATTCCGAATAGCGAAACAAGCATCGCAAGAGAATTATGACCCACCATACGAACCCTCTAACACTTCCAGATTCGAGTCAGTGGACCGAGATCTCCATCCGCCTCTGAGCACAGCCAGTAGCGCGATACCTCCTCAGCCATTAAGGCCAGCGCCCCAACCAAGGCCGACCGCGCGTCCAAGGCCGTCTCCACTTCAGACCTCGAGTACCGTGGACTACCGACGAATGCAGGAGTCAGGTCCAGGGCCGTTAACACCGCCGCCCCCGTTGCAACGACCATCAGTACCCTCGAGATCATCCGGGCCGTCGGTATTTCTCTTCCAAACACCGTCGATCCAAAACTACGGATTGCACGGGACGTCGAATCAGGCGTCGTTCCGATACGAGGACGACGATCGTGCAAACACGATCGCCGAGAGCATGCACATGGACTCACGATTAAGGTACGAGCTCGAGGAAGAACGACGGAACGAGAAACGGTGCAACAATCCCTACCGACAATTCGACGGCAACGTCGAACCGTCGACAAGAATCAGATACAGTGTGCACGGTTCACCAATGACTACCATGGACGACAAGGACGACGAAGACAGCAACATGAGCTACGGCAGCTACGACATCGTCCAAAGAAGCCACATGCTACGTCAGCACGCCAGGAATGATACCCGCGTATCTCCAAGCGGTTACGGAATGACGAGTTCCACGAATGCCGCCAGTCAAACGATCATCGAGCCGATGTACGGGCCCGCCGCGTTGTCGAAGATGCTGCAGAGTACTCAGAGCCTGGGCAACGACCTCGATCGCAAGAGCAACGAGACCCAGAGCATCGAGATGACGCCGTTCAGAAGCTACAGCCTACAGGACGACATCGACACGTCCTACTTGGGCAGGGAGTCGCAAGGCTTGCAAAAGGTCTCGCAGTACATACGAAGCCTGCCCGATCTTCCTATTTACGACTCGATGAACGAGCTCGAGTTACACCAGAATCAGGATCACGTGATGTACGACGACGACACGATCGCCGAGCCGATCAACGGGATGAACTTTAACAGCGACTCGACCCCAAGCCCGGTGCCGCCGCCGCCACCTGCGCCCCCCGATCCGCTCCAAGATGTGCCAAAAAAGGACGGTCAGACCACCGGGGAGAGGATTTTCAACGCTCTCAGGCTGGTCACCTCGCAGGGTTACATGGACGGGTCGAAGTTTTACAAGTAAGTTGGATCTCACCGCCTCGATCATAGAGGAGATATAAGAATAGACTTAACATATAATGTCATTTTACCACGTTTTTAATTTATGGTGTATTATGCTAGATTTTCTTATATATTCTGTATATTATTGTATTACACAATTCAATTTAGTATACATTTAAAGCTGGTAGTTGCAGTGTTAATGTGTTTGTAATAAACACTGGCATACTAAAACAAATAAAACTTGAGAGAATTTATAATATATAAATAATTTAAATGTTATCTATGCATTAAGTATTGTATTATTTTAATTCACGTGAACAGAAAAATAGCCTGTAATTAATCGAAATATTCATTTAAAAGAATTGATTAAATTAAATTAAAAGTATCATTGTCATAAATGAATATAAGATATTTAACGGTTTTCTTAATGTATACATGTTTGTAATTTGTTCATAGTTCGATCCTATCCTCACCCCAGCCAATGCAACGTTTCTCTTTTTCATCGAGATTTCCGTCACTGATAGACGATAGCATCAATAGTCAGTTGCAGAACGACATCCAGGATATTTACGGCGAGAATGATTCCGACGTGATAGGTCTTGACGGTTCTAAACGTAGCTCCGATCTATACAGTCCTGAGTTGAACTTGGAAGCTCAAAGAACTGCGCAAGAGGTAAATACACAAGAATATTATTCAAACGAATCCATGATTGAACTATATCGTTTCAACAGGTGTACAATAGTTTACAAAACCCTCCGTCTTCACCGTTATTACTTAAAGATCACAGTCCAGAAATCTACGCCTACGAGACTGATCCTAGCTTTACAAGAACTTCGGAGGTATGAAATTTTATAAATATTTACGTTGAATTACGAGTAACTTTTTATTAAATTTCAGAATTTGTATGCTACCTATTAAAATATTAGAAATTTAATTTCATTAACTCGATAATTATCCTCAATTCGCAGCTTGATTTAATAAGATTGTATTTCCAAGATATTCTAAATAGCCAGCAGTAACATTTCATTAAACTTAAGAATGTTTATTATTATAATTTTGTTAACTCAGCCCAATAATTAACCCAAATTCTGAGCTTAATCTAATATTTCCAGGATATTCTAAATAGTATCGAGCAAAGAAGAAAAAGCATGGAAAGGCAAAACGTTATCTTCAGCGAACTCAGCGAGCTCGAGGACGCTCACGCGATGAGGTAACCTCTGTTCGTTATTCTTGACTGTGATTCCCCGTAAAAAGGAAATGATTAACGCGTTAATCGATCAGCTTATTTTGCAGAATGCGAAGCAGTCAAGAATTTCCCAGCGTTCTCGACGACATGCCGCTGACACAAAGATCGTCTCAGGTACAAATCATTTCCTCAGTAAATAATTATATCCCTGAGAATCGTTAAAACACGGTACGTACTTGGAACAATCAAGTCCTAGATCAACCAAATTTATCGGTTGCTTTTGCCCCTTCAATTCCTATAAGCGCCTACAGGTACCACCTTTTAATTTAGTCTGTGATGTAAAGACGTATGCATTTTTATATAAAAACCGGTATAAATAACCTTATATTATAAATAATTAATAATCTTATGACAACAAAAGAAATAAAAATATTGGCTTACTAGTTGGCAATAAAGTATGAAAAGTCTATTCCCGACTCCTGACAAAAAATGAATATTAATAGTACATACATGTTTGCATTTAAAAAAATGTTTTAAATTTTATGTTACTTTTATGTTTATATTCATCTTTATATTTATGTTTATGTCTATCCATAGACTAAATAAAAATATCATTTAAAAGCATCATTCCTTTCAGTTGGTTTTTTTTTCAATTTAAAAAAACTGATATATCTTCTAAGTTTTAAAGTTTGATTATGTTGTCCAATAATCAATGTTTCTCGTCGTGTAAGAATTTTTGAAAAATTCTACCGTATTCAAAGTTTACATACACAAAAAGAAAAATTGTTACGTTTGTCCCTGATCTCCCGTACCCTCATTACGACCAAGTCCGTACCGAACCTTAGTGAACTGCAATAGCAAAAAGTAGGTAACCACATCGTCAGAAATAATTATTGTATAAATTTGATTTATGGAAGGAGGCGTTCATCACGAATTACACAATGACCGTCTACAATGGGTTCAGTCCCGGAAGTCGTCGTGGATCCCAGGGACCGGAACCAGAGCCGCCGCCGGATGATTCGAACCTGAAGAGGGCATTAAGTTGCGAGAGCGTGTGTTCGGACACCAGCATAGTGATCGATGACCTCGAACAGGCGCTTGTCGTCGGTCAGGTCTGCGTCGGAGTCGAGTACGATAGCTGTCGCGGGGCTGAGAACGAGTTTAACGTCGCGAGGGTTAGTGTCCTCGAGGCGAAGGATCTCGTTACACCCGATGGCCAGCGTGCACAAAACACATACGCCAGGTTCGATTTCTCAGATCCAATATATGTGTCCTCTATACAGGGTGTCCCAAAACGATAGGATAATCCGCAACATAGATATTCCTCATGCATATACAAATTGAAAAATCCTTTACCGTTTTGTAATCTGAAACTTCGTTTCCGAGATATTAGCAGTTAAACGAACTCACACGTACACGCAGACACAGTGAAGATGCGCATGACCGAAGTCACTGGCCACTGCTTCTTCACTGTGTCTGCGCGTACGTGTGGCCCACCGCTCAGCTGATCGTTAACTGCTACGTCGAGTTCGTTTAACTGCTAATATCTCGGAAACGGAGCTTCGGATTACAAAACGGTAAAGGACTTTTCGATTTGTATTTGCATGGGGAATATCCATGTTGCGGATTGTCCAATCTTTTTGGGACACCTTGTATATCTAGACCCCAGAACCAGACTGAATTAAGTCCACTTTTGTTTAAAAATGACATTTGATATGTTTCCCGCGTGAAATTTTTCATGAACCCCTTCCGCTGTTAAAGATTGTTTCGTTCTAAGTTGTTTAGTTTTTAATGTATGTATTTTACGTAGTATTATTGTCTATAAAATAAAGTCTAATGTATGTATTTTACGTAGTACTATTTATCATAGTATTTTATGTAATGAGTTCACTGTGTTATTAATGATGGAACACTTTACTTCGCAGAGTGTGTCTATTGCCGGACAGACATCAGTACCAAAGGACCAGACTGTACAAGGGAACTTCGTCGCCCAGTTACCAGGAAAACTTCCTGATCGGGCTTCGTGGCGATCCCACCGGCAGGACTCTTCTGATCGAAGTGGGTATCCTCAGAACCATCTCCTCCTCTGTATATACATTACAAAAAATATTTATTGCATCATTCTCAAATTTGCACAGTACAGTGATCCCTCAATGAATGCAATACGAATAACGGCGTTATTCTCCCATTACTGGGGGGCTCGCCTTCTGGAACCAATCAAAACAGAGTAAACAGAAACTAAGTAGAGACATTTCTCCCTATAAGATTATTGTCCCGGCACAGACCCGAGTGCGTGACGATAATCGAGAAGAGTCTGTAAAAAGAAAAACTAAATATATTTTTTTAAACTTTTTACTATAATACATTTTAGACAATTGAATGTTCTATAAATGCATAAAATCCGCAGTCTAGTAATAACGTGTCCGAATGATGCAAAAATATTTCAAACAATTCATTTTAATAACTTGTGAATCGAATTTTTCAGGTGTTCTCCAGTATGGACGGCGAGGACATTCTTATAGGAACGGCCACGTTTCAATTCGGACCTATACCAAGGGCGCCAGCAACCACATGGTTGCCTCTTGCAGGGTCGCCAACGCCGCGCTTGGGTGAATTAAGGTTCTCTTTGAGCTACTTGCCGACAGCTGAAAGACTCACTCTAGTCGTCGTCAAGGCTAAGAACTTGCGCGGCATCAGCAGTGTGCCTGGAGACTTTTTCGTGAAGGTATTTTGTTAATTCTTATTCTCCGTAAAAAAAGAGAAATTATAAAAAAACAAAGCGACAATATCGTTCAAAAATTTCTGGTCAGGAGTCGTTCGATACGGAACCGTGAACTAAAAAATAAAAACATATATACTGATTCGAAGAACAGAAAAGGTTCGTAAGTCAAATTTTCTTCGAATGTCAAATATTTACAATGATGTTTAATTTTAGAATTTTAAGTTTCCGAAGGATCTTGATTTTCTAAGAATTTCAAAATACACCGAATTTTAAATTGGGGAAACTACATTCTAAAAATCTCCGTGATGTTCGTAAGTTAGAACGGAACACGCTGCATTGTTAACTATATTTATTATGTCATAAAGGTTTACTTGCTGCAACAAGGCAAGAAGACGCATAAAAAGAGGACGTCTGTAAAGAAGGGCGAAAACAGTCCAATCTTCAACGAGGCGATTATTTTTAACGTGCCCACTCACATTCTACAGGTTCGTACCAATTTTTCTAATGGAGTTTCCAGTGTAGTCAAAAAATGGAAGTAACCCTTCCGCAGTATATTATAAATCTGCTTGATCTATCATACATATCAGCACGAAAGGCTGAAGGTCATTATTGCATACACCATTTCTCCAATTGTTTTTATCCTGTTTCCAAATAAATAAAACATGTAGCCTATCACCTAAGTCATCGATTGTTACCAATACACAGGTACTATTTTCAAGAGCTCAACAAAGAGTTCCACATTTTCGATCTTAAGAAACAGTCCACGCAAACCATCCAACATGAAAATTAATTTAGAAAAGAAGAAAACCCGCATAGTATTATTGACCCTTATCATTTCATTCGACTGCAGAAGGGTAAAACCTATCGTCGAAAATCGGATTAATTATTTCATTAACAACTGAACGACAATTATATTGGTTTATTCTCCTATTTTCCAGAATATCCAATTAAGATTAACAGTGGCTCAAATGAACAGCGATCAGAGCGTAAGTTCGAAACCGTACTCGGTTGGACACATTATCGTGGGACCCACGTCGACTGGAAGGGCGTACGAGCATTGGGTGCAGATGCTTGCGAAGGTCAGGCATCGGGTCACCAAGTGGCATCCACTCAGGAAATGAAACGAAGAGTGGAAATACGAACGACAATGGTACAGGAATGAGAGCACGTTTACGGCTCGAAGTATACTTGGAGAACGGTAATAGTGTCCGATCTTGCTCGCGTAGGTTATGTATAGTTTCCGTAGCATAGAAAACGGGCGTAGAAGAAGCTTTAGCCGTTTACGTTTCGCCGCCGATATCGTGTGAGAAGACACGAAAACCACGATGTCCGGTTTTCGTTGGGAGGCATCGTAAACCGATGAATTCACAGGGTGCTGATACGTTAAGGCCTCAAGTAACCTCACTAGATTTTCTATTAGCGTTGTAACTAGGTATGTAAGTGATTCCTCCGTATCCACGGCATTCCACCGTTCTCCTTTATACTCTAACAGGGTACAGAGAGGCGAGCAAATTAATAGACTAACCAGGATATTTGTCTAATCAGCCATCTTTTCCAGAGAATCAAAAATTATCTGATGGACCGAAGTCATAGATTTTGAGAAATTTCTCCAGTCGAAGTATTATAATTTTCTTACATATTTGATAAAACTTAACAAAACCGAACTTCGTGCTTGTTCATACGTTTCGTCGGTATTTCTCACACAAAATAAAAAAAAAAGAAATTATAATTTGTACAGAAAATACATTGAAACCCACATCTAGAATATAGTACCCGTTCACCGGAACAAACGATATTACCTTCGTCCAGTAAACAGATAACAAAGACTGTGCTCGAACTGTCCAAACAATCCAATAAAAAATTAAGTTCACCCTGCACATTTTATTCTGTATGCTGTTTTTATTACTTTAGTCTAATAAATTGCTCGCCTCTGTAAGGTACTCTACCGCGTGACACAAGCGATACGTCGAAGCCAGATAAAGAAAGCAAACGATAATCGGACAGTCTAAGAACCATCGCAATTTCCAGACACACAATGATATTACCAGTGTCGAGCTCGTATCATGTCGTACGTGTACTAAATGGAAAATGCATGATATGTCGTTATCACTTAATGTAAAACTCCAAAAGACAACGACGACTCCGTGAGACACGATCCCGATCGCGTGGATAAAACAGGATTTTCAATGATCCTGATCAACAGGCCACGGATTTACGGAGCTGTCGATCGTTTCAGACTGATACACCGATATCAAAAAAACTATTCACCGTCAGACAGAAATCGTTGTAAACTCTAAACGGATCCACATCGTCGCTCGCGTCCCTCCGACGAGGAAGGTTCGAATGAAGCTTCGCGACGACTGGCAAGGTTCCCCACACGAGGCTCAAATAGTTTGTATTAATATTTTATATAAAGATGACACTCGGCCCTCTATTCGTTCAGTTCTTAGCCGACCAGTCAACTGAACTGTGTACGTAAAAAAATAATTATAAATTAACGGAAGTTCCATGGCACGCTCATCTCTGTAATGCGGATCTTTATGCAAAATAACATTTTATGAAGTAATGTACGAAGACAGAATTACCAAACGGAAACTTCGTTTGTTCTCCGATGGAATTTATCGGGTTCTGAATGAAACATAAAACTATATTAAATCTGATGGAAGTTTCATATTCTATTGCTTTTTACATACTCATAATATGTAAAAAGATACATACGTGTAATATATGCTGTAAATGCATAAAATCCGCAGTCTACTCGATAAATTTGCTGGAAGGTACAGGTGTACGAAATTTTCGACGCGACTCGAACCTTCCTTGCGTGCGTAGAAATCTCACGTTGACGCTTTATCTGCGGGTAAATGAATATTCTGTGATTTATAATTTTGATAACCACTGTGTACTTGTTATCTGATACAGTGGTTCCAGTTTGCAATTGTCGGATGATTCCTAAGGGCGCTATTTTATCAGTGAAATATGATTTCTATGCTGAACGCTATTAGAAGATTATCTTGGCATCCTGCTTTATGTGGTTTGGAAAATGCAGTATATTTTATTGTTATTTCGTGTAATCAACAGTAGATTCAATCAGGCAATTTAAGCTCGTATATTACGACTTTATAACAATCCTTCTGTTTTGTTGAAAAAAACAATGATTGTTAATTTTACATTGTAATTTTACATTATTGTTTGCATAGTATGCTATTCAGCTTGAAATCTTCTTGAATCGTTAACGATGACGAAAACTTTTTCTATCCTGATTTATTAACTTCGCTAAATCCATCGTTGTAAATACTAAACTGGATATCAATTCCAAACAAAACAAGCGTAAAATACCCGCAGTTGAAGAGTTAATAAAGTTTAGACATGCGTTGATCCATGCTGAAGCGCAAACACTAGTGACAGGACCAATTTCCAATATGTACTCATGAACATCAATCAGCTGAATACCTATGATTCGTTTCATCAAGATCAATTAATATCAACAAAATCGAATGATTTAATCAATTTTATGATTTGAAAAAAAATCGTAACAAGACTATTATTATGGAATTGTGTACTACTTGAAAATTACTACTTTTATTTCACGAAGTACCCATCTAGGATTCAAATTCAAGTCTATAGATTACCATATCGCATGCAACATACAGTTGATCCTGTCACTAACAAACACATACACTTGTTTTCCAACAAGAATATCTGGTTTAAACGATTGAACGATAATTCTTTATCAATCAGTCATCGAGTTGCTCTCGCCTTCGCTTGTCTCACGATTTTCGTTCTCCGATCCCGACATATCAAATTGCATAACGTTTGCTCGCCGTTCCTCGAGCCGGTAATTATGGTTACAGATGAAGAAGAAGAAGACAGGGGAAAAATGTTGAAAAAAAAAAAGAAAAGAAAAGAAAAGAAAGAAACATTTCGACGATTCGCCGCGATTAATGGATCGACCGGGAGATCGAAATATTTATGAATGATAAAAGCTCTAAATTCAGGGTTTTATCGCGAAAATGTAAACACATTGTTGTTCCCAATGGACTGTTAATGTTTGTACAGAGTTTATCAAAGAAACACGCGGAAAACACCCTGGTTCCGGAAACGGGGACGATCGGATCATCTCGATCCTTCGATTGTGTTCTCTCTCTCCTATAAACGGGTTCACGATCGTTCTTTCACTCTCGACTATTTCTTCCTTCTCCTCCACTAAACACAATCTGCCTTTGCAATATTCGCCCCGCCCCATCGTTTCTCATAATTAGACTGCGAATTTTGTGCATCTATAGCCTATAGTGCTGTGTGAAATACAGTAAATAACAAAACTTTCATCGGATCGAACGAGTTCTCTATTTTATTTTTAACCCAATAGGGTACTTAAGGAAAAAAAGAATTTCCTACTTTTGTTTCTTGTCTTCGTGAATTACTTTGTAACAATCTATTTTGCATAAAAATTCGCAGTCTACTCATAACCGTTTATCCATCTCTTTTCCACACACATCCGCGGCAAGTAACTCGGCACTCGGCCGAATTATACAATCTTCGAACGATGCAGGGTCGATGCGAAAAGAAAAAAAAACCGCTGCCGGTTGTTTGTAACGAAAGGTAGTGTTTCACGATGAAGGTCTTGTGCCCGTCGACTTGATCCTAATATTTGCTCGACCACGAATCCCGTTGGACGTGCACGCTCGCTTACGATCCCGTCATTACTGGTAAACGTTACAGCCAAACCTGCAGAAAGCCATATTTTGTCCAATGCCTGTTATAAACTTATGGCTACAGGTTTCATGCATGATTTGCTATAAACGACTTGCACGCACATAGGCAGCAAATTGACAGCAACGTATGCAGCAAATTGACTTGCGCAAACCTTGTTCCGTTTTTTCCCTCAACTTGACATACAACTTTTTTAAACAACTTTTGTCATTTCTTGCTGGCAATTTGCTCGAAACTTGTACACAACTGGTTATCAGGGCGTGACTATACCTCGTTACACAAAGAATTGAGCAGAGCTTAATGTGAAAAAGTTCGAAAAATAGATGACGGTTATTGATTTGATAAAGATTCTCTCAAGTTTCCTTTTCGTTTATAGCAATCTAGATTATTTTACTGTAAATACTTCACTCCCTCTACTTGACCGCAATCTAGGACAGGTTTTAGGTTAGGTTAAGCTTCAGTACGATTAGCCTGAGACTTTACACCACTTGTGATTTTTGTAGTTCTATATTTTCTTTATATTTTCTCTTTTTGGTATTGTTCTTGTGTATTTAGTTTTCTATGATATAATAAAAACCTTAATATATGAGGATTTTAATATGGCGACCAGGTCAATGACCAGCGGGGAATGTCTAACGCGAGAACAGTGAGCTGAATGTTTTGTAAAAATTATATATTCTAGGCCACGTTTATTACTTCATGGTAGCATAAAATGTGCATCGAGATTTAACATTCCGTAAACAATATTCATTTCAGATGATCAAAAACTTTCTAATACCTTATAACATTTACTGCGTATTCGATAAGTGTACTTTCGAGCGGTAGTATAAATGTTCGTGCTCATGTTTGTTCCATGTCACTCACTCGTCACAATCTACCCTTATATCCATAAAGAAAAATAGAAATGAGTGCGTCAACTAGTGCGAACAATCGCAAAGCGGGTCATCAACTGTCCTATAAGATCGAGTAATTAAAGCAGGGCAAATTCATTTAGTATGCATACTGTACTTTGTTTGTCAGTAAGACTGAGAAATTGGCATTAATGACGTGGGACTTTCATCAGGAACGACGAAAGTTCGAGCTAACCCACGACCAACGGGATCGTCGATGCAAATCGTACGAATTAGGTAGCCCTTCGGACCTCATAGCCTATTCTATACCTATAAATTTTGTACCTCTTCGTACACGATGATGATACCTTAACTTTAAATCTAAATCTTTCGTATACACATTGTACTCACGGCATATACACACTTTGCACACATACATACATACATATACACACACACACACGTGTATATATACGCATACTTCATCTCTACATTATTAATAATACTATAGATACCATTACGAGAGAATTTTACACTCTATAACTATACAGGTTTTTGTCATAAACGCAGGCTATTCGAAAATCCATACTTATGAACTTATTCAGGTTTTTTCTATCGCCAACTTACTATGGGACTAATATCGCTGAATTCTCACTAAACTCCGTAAAATATATATATTTGTAAATTATCCATTGTGAACGATATGTATCTTCTGGATCGTTTCGTCGGAAGCGGAACCGCGAAGGATGATCGAGATTAATCGTGTTCCGTACGACCGATTTTTCGAGAGTTATGACTACTTTTTCTCGTAGCTTTCACGTACAGATAGAAATCACGTTGAAATTAACATTACATTGTTCTTACTAAATTTGTGTTTATTATTTATACAAATGATTTCTAATATTTATTTGTTTATACAAATGTTTTCTAATGAAAGATCAAAATCATTTACATCCTTATTCAAAATGGCCGGCAGGGAACACGACTAATAAAATTACTATCGCGGTCCACTTTGCACCACACGGGATCGTACATAATACGTAATGTATAATCTGTATACATGTAAGTCGAATTATCATTTACCACTGTTGTACATCAGCACAAAATTCATCTTTTATTCTTAATAACTACAATGTGCACGCACGCACACGCACATGCGCGCGCGCGTGTGTAATCCGTATCGACGCGTGCGTATGCGTGTGTTCATGTACGTGTACTTGGAGATGACTATATAGTGAGGAAATAAACCATAAAGAGAACCATGAAGAACCGTAAAAAGAGGTGTATGTAGATCCTATGGCGAACAAAAGAGAAGGATAGTGTGGTCATAAAGTAAACACCTGAGAAAAGGGTTTTTATCAATTTTACCAATTTCATTTGAATGATTAATATTTTATACTACTTCAAAATACTTGAATGGAAAAAGAATTTACAAATAAATGGAAAACACAAAAATATTTTTTTCTATTTTTAAGAAAAAATTAGAAAGTTCGTCGAACAAACCAAAGGAAAACAAGCGACGTTGTCGCTCACCGCAAAAATGCGTAGAAGATACTACCAATCGCATTGAAACCTAAGTTTACATAATTTCATCTTAATTTTTAGTTTTTATTTGATCGTTAACATATCTTTTTTTTTCGTGCCATCATGATCTTCGTAAAAAAATCTATAACCACCTAATTTTTTATGAAAATATAATTTTTTGTAGCTAAATAAGCAGTGATTAACTTCACATTATAAACCAAAGTTCCGTAAGACTCGTGTTAAAGAGAAATTTTTATAACGTTTCTTTTTCAATAATTTTATCATTGACTTGTCGATTTCTTGGTAGCAATCGAAAGTTGAAGCTTTTAAGAATCTTCTGACAAATTATCAACTGAATTTATAATTATTAAAAATTTGTGGAAGTCACCTTAATTAACGATCTACGATGAGTTAAAGCAGAAGAAACAAAATTTCGATCGATCGAGGGATCCTGAGTGAAGCACCCAACCCTTCCTATCCCATATTCTTGTTATTTTTTTTCCCAGCACCCGAAACAGATTAGTATACAATATATTTAAGAACATAAATTGCATAACAAACAGTATAGCAGCCAGCTCACTTAGCCCTTTGCACTCGATTATTCCCTCTGAAAGGGCAATTGGTAAATCCCGAATGCAAATGATCGGACACCACGCTATATCTCTTCCACCAAGAGAGAAAAATATTCACGTTCAAAGTTAGTTTCTCTCTTAGACAAGTTTTAAGCATTTTTAACACAAACGAGGACTCTACCTGGATCGGACACGGCAATGAAACTTCCATCGACAGCACCATTTTTGCGTTCACCAGATCACTATTATCGTCACCTCCAAGTACGCATGTTACGATACATTACTAAGTTTACTGTTAAACTGGAATATATTAACATACGACGCAGTACGAAGACAGGGAGAGAACAATTGTTGATGACGTTCGATAGCTTGCTTCCCGTTTATCAGAAATTTAGTTTTTCTCAGAGGCTAGCTATAGACGAAGATTACGAAACAGAGAGAAAGATAGGGGAGAGAAAGAGAACGAACGGTAGAGAAGAACAAATGTTTTTTCCGTATGCGTGTGTGCCTTTGTGTTTGTTTGTGTGTATGTGTGACAGAGAAAGTTAAAGAGAGAAACATGAAGAGGCTAACTGATTGGTACACGAATGATTGTGGGAGAATGAGATATTGAAAGAGTGGACGGAATGAAAGGAAGTGTATGGAAGGTAGCAAGAAAGGTAATGAAGAGAATAGAAAAGAAGGAGAAAAGAGTGATGATGACAATAATAATGCTAAGCGGTTCGTACCACAATGAACACGATTGGTAAATGCTGTTGTGGTGATCATGAACACACATTAAAGGTTAGTTCGATTACAAACGTCATTGTAATGATCTTTGCGTTTATCGATCTGTACATTTAGTTTCGAAAGGTGTTACATTTATAGTTTATAAACCGTGGATATTTATTCGAATTCGCGTTATTATTAACTAATTTCTTAAAAATGGATATTTCTTCGAATTCGTGTTTCTATTAACTAATTTCTAGAAACTAGTATCAAATGGAAACTCGATGAATAGATGGATACTAGGTACAGAAAAAAATAATGTCTGTATTAAATTTTTGTGAGACTTTCTGTTTGATTCTGTTTCATTGTGAATATATAATTCAACCCGATTTTTCGTATATATTGAAAAATGTATGCAAGTGTTAAAATATGAAAAAATCAGGAACCCTGGAGCGAGAGATCGATCTGTGAAGATATAAGGTGAAGTAAGAATAAGCACTCATGATGTTAGATGGTAACCACTGTTTTAAATATTGTTCATTCTTTTAAAAACATTGAACGTTTATTTACTTTTGGGCAAGTAATGTCCTTGAAACATCGTTAGCGTTTCCATCGACTGATTTTTATCTATAAAAACTTTCGTAATCGTCATACAGTGGATAAAAAATGTATGTATTTGACATTCAAAGTTCTTACAATAAATACATTAACCTGAACAAAAATTAGTTTAGGAGAAGCAAACACACTGTTTGAAAGCTTGCTGCAATAGAACACAGACGAAAGTAATATAATTTCTTTTTGCGATTTAATCCAAATATCTGTAAAATTATTTTTTAAAAAGTGACCTCGTACCGATATCGTTATTACCCACTGTATGTACAACTTCACTTTTTCATCTTAAAATAATCCTGTTCATCGACATTGATCAATTTTTTCTTTTATTCAGACTCGAAAGGATTCGTTATTGATTACGAGATTCATCGATCATTGTGGGACGAGTCGCGGCGCGTAGCCGTTGCATGAGTGTACGAATCATACAAAAAAAAATACTATAAAAGTTTAAATTGTTTTATATTTTTGTTACGCCTCTCTGTGATATAATAAGGGCACATTCACCTCACCCTGTATATGCATTAATCTTTGTATCGTATTGATTAAGGTGAAAAAAACTTTTTGAAGAACAATCCTTGCCAAGCCCTTTCTAATCACCAATTTCGGGATTATCTGCTCGTGCGTACCGTCGCGGATTGCGAACGGGATAAATCGATAACTTCGGGTGCTCGAATCGAAGGTCTCAAAGTGCAACTCGCAAGTCGCAAAACACACTATTGTACATTAACGGACTTAAGGGAATTGTTAAAAGCGTTTATAGATGACAATGCAATCACGCAGACTGAACCATTTGAAGCGACTACGTGAAATTTCCATGAGTATAACACTATTTCTTCGAACAGGCAACATGTAAATAAATAGGTATTATTATTTGAACGGAAGGAAATGAAATTCGGAAGAGATTGAAACCGATTCTCACGATAGAAAAGTTGTTTTACGACGCATTGCATCGCAGAGTTTATAATGTTTGATTCTCTTGTCGTGAGAAAATCTGCGAATGATAACACTGAAAGAGAAAAAAAAAAATAGAAAAAGATAAGATTTCTGATAGTAGGTTTAATTGGTTCAGTCTGCCCATCACTTTTTTTCTAAACGAGAGAGCTCTGTGAGGGTGAATTATCTGTGTAACCATTAAACAATTCGATTCATCGTGTGTGTACTTTTACTCTTTAAGTTTCATGATCTCGGTGTTATACGTGTCTATTTAAAAGTATAGATTTATTGAATGGAAGAAGTACGTGGGGGACGATTCGTCTAGATTTAATACATTCATTTTAGCAATAGTAACATATCCCTTAAGATAAGGTACGTTCGAGCTTGTGCTTGTGGAAGATATAAAGTGTATCGTTACACACATTAACATTGTACTGTACTTAATTATAAACCAATCCAAAGAAAAAGAAATGAAAGAAAAAACCAAGAAAAACTTTGCATTAATACTGCGAGAAATGAATATATTATAAATGAAAACGTTAATCGCTACACACAACGTGTAAATAAATACACGGAGAATTACGTTCTATTAACTATACATGATCATTGTTAATCATGGTTGCGGTTCTATTTACACGGTTCGTTTACTGAATAAATTCGAAACAAATATATTTGAAGTAACAACTAACGCCTTCTACTTTTGTACTCGACCGAAGGACTTGGAACCCCGTTATCCTGAAATTTTGAAGCAATAATGGTGTATTTTGGTCAGACAAGGCTCTTCTGTCGTTGTATTACCACAGACAAGGTATGAGAAAAGACACATAACATTCGATGCATTTTCATGTCCTGATTTTCTAGGATCTCAGCACGCCCATTGTGACGTCCCGGGTCCCAAATTAACCCCTATGTAACGCTACTTTTGGTTCTTGCTTCTATTCCCACCCTAAAGCATCAAAGTCTGTGGAGCAGACCGAGAATAAAGAAAGAAGGCGAATTAGAAGACAAAAAAGAGAAGTACGTTTGGGTGGACCCTGCTCTAGGCACGTGGAACAATAGGATTTTGGGACTTGTGTTTATAAGAATCGAATTAGGAATGAGAACTTCAAAAAAATCGATGAACAATATCAACTTTGAGGGCCTGTATTTTTTAAAAAATTCGTGGTGTAATAGAAACTTGTTTCGATTGCTCTTTTGATCTGTTATCTTATTTATGTATAAAAGTGTAGAAAAGCACGGGTTAGTGATTGCAACAAATAATGTGCTGGACGACAGAGTGGGATGGACGCACGTGAGTGAGAAATTAGTGTGAGCTATATATTTATATGGTACAATAAAATAGCCTGTAATAAACGAGCGCCTACTGTATGACGTCGTACCTAACCTGTATCACAGACGAGATAGAAAATAGACTTATCATCTTATGGGACTTTGTGTCTCATGTTCTAAAATACCGATCGTGCAAACAGTCAGAGATTTTTTGCTGCCCTCTACGTTATGAGAACGGTGAATTCGTGAATTACAGTAGAAGCCCAATAATTGAGTGTCCGTTAATTGATCACTAGGAACGCCCCTCGCTGCAACGTATCCCTCGACAAGTTGAAAATTTCAACAGAAATATAGCCAAATTCCTTAACATTTCCTCTACAAAATACGAATGTTCGAGCATGATTTTTCTTATCAGTTATGCCTCGTATGTGGTGGTGCGAACAGATTATATACAAAACAAGAAATTCTTGCCACTTGCATCTAGCCAGTAAAGAAACTAACAAGAATCAATTGATCAAAAGGAGCAAAAGCTCGCAGCCAATTGACTCATATTATTTGCTATATAGTTCGCCAACTTGTAAGTGATTATAGTTGCCAATTATATACCAAATAATAATGATTGCCCAGGTCTCACCACGTGGAGGTTGCTGCGAATGGAGACTCAAGGAGGATAGATGGAATCACAAGTTGCACATCTATTCTCCTTGTACAAATAATATAACATGGTACTTGTACAAATAATATAAAAGCACGTATACAACCAGTCGCCCGTGCCGTTTCGGACCAATCGTCCTACGACACGATTGGGGACTGGAGGAATAAAAACATTCACTCACCCGATGACTGAAGAGCTCCCTTTAATATTCTCTCTCGACGAATCTTGAAAAATGGTGCAGCTTCGCCCAAGGACATCCTCTGCAATGTTTGTTTATGCAGCATCTGATAAATCTGAAACAAAGGAACAGAACACCTAAGAACCTCTTCTCAAAACTCTAGCTGTTTCAGTTGAACAGTGTAAGTAATAAAATATAAGGATACTTACAATCTCTATTTGTAGAGCTTCGCCCAAAAATCCACTTCAGTGATGCACTGACTCTACTTTCGCGAACGAGTACTTTCAAGTAGAAAAAAAATGAAAATAAAAAACTATCGCGACCGAAAATCTCAACCGGCGAACAAATGATTCTACTTTCGCAACACACAAAGCAAAGAGTGTCCCGAAACTCTGAAAATAATTTGAGATTGTACGCAACAAACATTGACTCTACTTCCGCGAAGACCATAATACATCTCCGGTGAAGTCCTAATCGGCGCCAGTTCGCTCCGCGTAAACAGAAAAAACTTCGATGTAAACAAACACTGACTCGACTCGACCGCCTTGCACGCGGCCACCAAATACTGTGGAAAAAAAAGGGGGGAAAGAAATACAATACGGCGCACGTGCACCGGCTTAGCCCTTTTATTTTTATATTTTACCAAGTGTTTTTATCATGAAAATACTGTCATTCGACGATAAATATTCAAATATGAATTTAACTACGCAAAGGTACCATAGTTAAAAAATATTCCAAAATAATTCTCCATTGTTTCAATATATTATATTCATTACTGATATATATTTGTTATTAATATATTATATTGAAGACATTCGTCGTTAGAGTTTAAGAATGTTCGTTATTTCTGTCTACATCGCGTACCGAATTTTATAAATATTGAGAAAATCGTTGCAAGGATTAAAGCTTCGTTATTTACTTAAGCTTCGATGAGCATCGTAAACTACGCAGCTTCTATATGTATAATTAAACTTACACCTGAAACCGTATATAAATACAAATACGATGACATCGTAATGATAAACTCGAAAAATTATTAAAATTTAAACAATTTCGCGACCGAGATCCAGTAAACTATGAGTATTTCGAATTGAAACTTCTGGAACATTCCCGTTTAAATTTCCTAATGGTCAAATAAGAAGCCATATTGAATGCTTCAATTGCGTTTGAACGCGAAATATTTCTCAAAAAAATTCTTGTTTGCTTTCAGCACAGTTAATCAGAAAATCGCGATCAAGTTTACGGTCAAAACAGTAAAACTGTACTAAAATAAAAATATTTGGTGGAATATTAACTATTTTGTTGTAATACGTCACCAGAATTCACCAATTCACCATTACCCGCCAAATTGCGTCTAATGGAATTGGCATCGTTGGCGCGTTCTTTCTTGCCGAAATTCTGGAGCAGAAAATAAACGTTACTACCAAGTAATTATACTAAATTAACAATGACTGAGTCACAACGAAACAATTATTGACTCAAAGAGTATCGCTAAAGATTGCAAATTAAACAAAAACTGCGTAAATACTAATTGGTACCGGGAGAGAACAGAAATCGTGAAACCAGTTCACTTTATCCAGCAATACCGAGTTAATTTACGATTATTTGCATTGAATTGAATAGATACTAAACAAATGTAACGATAGAGTGGTAATGTAGATACTAATAGCATAAATAATTTAAAGTGAAAAGTAATAATACTTACTTCGCCACGAGCGAGATCACTACACGTCTAATCAGTCCAGCTTCCCTGAGACGAATGACCGTTAGGCTGGCTGACTGGCTGTCATTGGTTGATTCGGTTATGTATAAGGCCTGTGATTGGTGCGTCGGTTGGTGAAGAACGTGAGGATTGGTCGCTTTCCTGCTTGCTCAACTTTCTATTTAAACGAAATAGAATATTTACCGCCGAATTATATTTCAATATATTTTCTTATATGCACCCGAGATTAATTCAGGAGGGAATGACTATCATGAAAAGGAAACAAAGAGACACACACTATCCTCGAAAATGTGATATTCCACTTCCTAATAGATCGAAAGTATTAATTTTACTCCCGTCTTCTCGAAGTTTTCAATCCTCCAATGGTTCTCTAACGCCATCTATGATAAATATATCCTGTCAATTTGACAATGATGCCAAAATTTATGGAATACAATACAATAGATATTACCAGTTAAATAATAGATCAAAACTATTTTTCATGAAGAAAGCTTGACTAGCTAAGTTCTAGTTGGGTCGAAATTCATTGTTTAATTACTTCCTCGCCAATTACCAGAAGGTAATTGATTATGCGTATTAGGATTCTTATATCACGTTATCAGATAAAAAAAATATAAAAACGAATAAAAAGGATACGTGGGAAACGTAACATTACTAAAATGTTCATTAACGATGAAATTTAGAATAAGTTATCATATTTCATCAGTATTACAATATTCATCTCTTAAACCGAAGCATCGGATATTTTTATTCCCACCAAATCATATTGGATACACGTCTTATGAATGGAATATATAATGCTCCATTTGTGCTAATAATACTCAGAATTCATGCTTTATCGGTAACGTCGGGTATTGGCACTGAAATGGTAAGAGGGTTACGTAGTCCTCCGAACGTGGGACAAAAAAAAGCATTGGATGACAGGTCTATTCTATACCTAGTCAGTGCCTGTATGCAACAACATTATTTCAATTGCTCCTTGTTAATAAGGTATTATTAAAACATCTGTCAATTGAATATTATCAAATAGATCAGGAGCAATTTTTTGGTGCTATAATATTTGTGTAAAAAGGCCATTGCGGACCTATTTTGTTAACAACAAATTTTTGCTTTTTCTTTTGCGAATATCTCATTAACTATTAACAGTGCTGTGGGAACAATTTCAGATTCGGAAGGAGCAAATTGAGAGCAATTTTTTCAGATATAAATCGTTAAGATACGTTAACATTCGGCGCCAACTATTTTCCGGTTGATAGGTTTATCCTATACCTAGTCGGTGTCGCTACCCACCGCAGATTCCCAGCTCTTATAACGTAGAGGTCACTACAATTAGGCTTTTTAAGGTGTCGGTACCACAGTTTAGGTGGGCCACTAACTCCCATAAGATGAAATGTCTACTCCTATACCTCGTCTGTGGTAGGTCCATTCTATATCTTGTCTATGATACCGGCTAGGTGCAAGCTTGAACGTAGACATACAAATAATATTCCTATTTCCATGGGCCTGAACCATTTGTTCAATGTAAGTATCTGACGACACCATCTGGTGATGAGAAATGGTTGCAATTGGCTAATAACTTGAGCAGTTTACTATAGGCGGCATTACCGTAAACATGTAACAAAAAAATTGAATATTAATTCATAAAGTTATAACACCAACTAGGTATCGAATAGACCTATCATACAATGCTTTATTATGTCCCATGTTCGGAGGGCAATGTAGTATCCTTCTTACCATTTTAGTGTTAATACTCGACGTTACCAATAAAGCATGAATTCTGATAAATTGTTGTCACGATCGGTATTTCAGAACATGAGACACAAAATCCCATAAGATGATAAGTCTATTCTATACCTCGTCTGTGGTTATAAATTATAATCGCAATTGTTAATGTATAATACCGATTTAGAGTTAAGCAGAAAAAACCTGACCAAATATCATTATGTATCACGACGTATAAATACTGTAAATGTATTTTGTATAGAAGCATCATTCGCAATACTTTTTTTTTTATTTATTTACTATAAACAAGTTCTAGAATGATATACGTTACATATTATCAATGTTCGAAAAATTTTTTTCATTGTAATTACAAAATTTGAATCGATAACAAGAAAGAAACTCCTGCTATACGCTTTATAAATTGGTAATTATAATTTCACGCTTTAGAATTTCCGGCGTATAGAAATTAGACCGAGTTCTAATGCATATAAATTAGATAGAATCCTGCAAAAAACGGTACGCGATGATACGCTCGAAATAATCAGGCTTGCTAACGTGCATCTAACACCGATGATCAAAGTTAGTTGTAATTATTACTGACCAAAAGTTTCCAAACGACTCAATGATCGTTCAGTAATAATTTTTATTAATTTTATTATTTCCTACGGTATTTTATGATAATAATTTTTAATTTTCCGTTCGATGTCTGTCAAATTCTGTCATGTTCACCAAATTACGTGGACATTTACATTTCTCACCAGATGATTCCAGCGATACATTTCCCCTGAATACATAAAAATTATAAGCAAGAATTTCATGCTCACTGCCTAAAGAAACATCGTTCGTAAGGTTAACAAAATTTTTAATTCAAAAAAACAATACGTTCGATACACTTTGAAATACACACGAGCAAAGTATACACTCAAGTACAATACTAAAAAGCTATTTTATATGAACACTGTGTGGTTTTTGTTACAAAGACAATAAATACACGTGACCGAAGTCACATATGTAAATCTACAAACAAAATCTTGTTCCTGTAATTTAAAAATGGCTGCTACGGACGTTGGTATTCTGGTTCCGAAGAAAAAGGGTAAAAAAAAAAAAGAAAATGTACGAGATCCTGATCAATACACACGAATCGTTTCCTTACACGCCTACGGTTTGCATTCACGCAACGCTTCTAGGCTAGGTACCAGAAAATACGGTCAGCTCTGAAACGGTGAAGGAATGCCAGATTCCCCCACCATTGGTACGAATGCTCGTTTCCACTCCTGCCCCCCCCCCTAACCACGCCGTAAATCCGCGTAGAGGTAGAATCCCCACCTCATAGGCAGAAGCACCTGTTGCGCAGCTACCTGTTTTACTCGATCCATGGGTCCGTTCTCCCTCTCTCGTTTCCTCTCTATCCTTCTCTCACTCCTTGTCACTCTCTCTCTCTCTCTCTTTTTCCAGCAGCCTCCTTCTCTCTCTCTGTTTTTTCTCTTTCTCTTAGTATCGTGCACGGTGTCACGGCAGTAGGACGGTCTCCAATCCGCGGAGTGGTGATTCTTCGGTAAAGGGCAACGACTCGCCAAGTGAAAATAATGTCTCCTTATGCACATCGGAGGCAGTCGCGGTGAACAGTGCGGGCACGCGTGTGTAAAAGACCTCAACCGTCACGACGACGACGACGGTTCACACCACACGGCAGGAATTCCGTGTGATCCCGCCGGTGGATTAAAAAAACCACGGTGTTAAAACGCGCGCACACGGAAAGACGCCTCTGAAACGAAGCCGCGGTGCGACGCGGCCGGCCAACTTGGAAATGCATCGTACGAGAGCAGCTTGAGAAGGAGCAATGGAGGACGAGCCACGGGATACATGTTTCGGGGCAGGAAGCGTGGCAGGGGCTGTGATCGGTACATTTCTCACGACGATACTCCTGCTGATCGTTGCTGCCCTCCTCTACAGACAGTGGCGCAGGCACAAAGGTAAGCATCGAAGGTTGTGTATACATACATACAACCACATCCCTCTCGAGAGTGTCCCGAGGAATTTTGAAAATCACGGCTGCCGGCAACTGTATGTCATATGATCCCCGCCCCTGTTGTGTGTGAAGTGGACCTATCCTCGCTGCTACTGCGGCTGACAGATCGGTGCGCCGCGCGAGGTTTGCATTAGTGTCTGATCCTGTACGCCCGAGCGCGCGCTCTAGATAGTTACCAGGGATCGGAATATAACACATGTATCGGTCCTCGAAGCGAGGTTGCGGTTGTTGACGACGACTGGATCACGACTCATTCTCGCGGAATAAATGCTATTTTACTGTCGAGGACAAAACGGATTTGCCCGTCGTCGCGCGCGCGCGCGCTTACCTACTATACACGACTATGCGCAACGACGAGAAGAGGCGTATACACGAGAGGCCCCGATGGAATTTCTTGCGCAACGAGATGGAATTTATCGCTTGTAAGACCGTTCCCCTGGAGCCCACAACACGGTGGATAGACACGCCGAAATTGTACATACCGAGCATTTCGATCGAAAACCTTTTTTTCAAGTGAATCCTTTCGACAATGGAGGGGGGGGGGACTTTCGGTTCGTCACGAGGCGGCGGATAAGTAGGCACATAAGTAGGTGTAATTATGCAAGGAATTTGCGTGCGCGAAACATCCTGTAGATCAAAATGGCACGTATATACCCAACGTGGAGTGGTTCTATGGCACGTATACAGGGGAATCGAAACGTCTTACTTCGAACAAGTAAGATCTCCGAAGGATTCTGGGTCTGGAATTAGTCCGATGAATTAGAAATCGTGTAACGTTACGGATGAAACGCGTGGTGTCAGCGAGGAACAAGACGCCTGGGCGCCCGGTTATCATCGTACGACAGAGGCGATCCTTTTCGCTATTGCGTCGCAATTGATGCCTACTATATATCCACACGCAAAAGGCCAGACCTTGGAGTGCCACTCGAGATACACCGATGGTGTGTATACCCACCACGAAAGTCTCTCGGACGGGGACTACACTTGGCGCGCGTTGGAATCTCCGTTCGTGGAACGTTGTTTACGGCCTAGAGGACACGGAAAATATTTTCCTCGCGGTGGAAAATGCATTCCGTGTCTCTGTCTCTCTTCCTTCTCGGTTGGCTTTCTGTAACCGAGGTATCACTTTCTGTTAACAGATACATACCTGCTATTATCGTTGTCGTCGTTGCGTCGTGTGGTTTCAGTGGAATGCGGGACGCGACGTTTGAGAATACGAACCGTCGTGTGACGCCGCTGGTCGGAACGAAGGAGAGGAACGGGCGGAATCGTTTCGGAACCGGAGAGATGATAATTTGGCGCCCATCTTTATTCGAGTTATGCAAATCGTACGAAAGGAAACATAATTTGGGCGTTGAATTGTTCAGATTTAATACCGTGTAAAAGAAGGTGGGGAAATGGTTCTTACGCGGGTACAGAATTGGCAATGCGCAAATTGGTGGGGAATTTTGGTCTTTGGGTTTGGAGTAACGGGCAGAAGCTTGAGGTGCAAAATGAACGCGAGGATAGAGGTGGTTGTTATAGAATAATGGATGAATAGCACATGAAAAATAGTGTTTGTAAGGAATGAAAGGTTATAGTTGATTTTGGAGTGTCTGTTGGAGAACATTCTTGGAATAACCGAGATTTTATGTAATTTCACTGAGGTTATGTACATATTTGAGTATTGTTTGGCTCACGACATCTTTGCACATCGATAGAAAAATAAACGTAGGTACTTCTTTTAGGTGAAAAAACTTCGGTAATAGTTTGAAATGTTTTCGTAAAAATTCCATGAATCCTCTAACAGTTATTCTTGGATTAATTGCAAGTTGATATATCTGTTGTCAAATGTCATTGTTATGAAGACCAAAGAGATGTTAAACAGTCGACTTTATCTATAAAATCGTCTCTTCTGCAAAATAACTAAATTGTGATACATTGGCTAAATAACTATCATAAAATTGATACTGTCATGTTAAATTAAACCTACTCGTAAACTTTAAAAATGTACTAGAATTCCATTTGAGTCAGAACTGATCTACATGCTAGTTATTTAAAAACAAGGTCGTAGTTACTCCAGACATGTAAAAAAGCCATCTTGAAGTCTAAGCATTAGTCAATAAATGATTCCTGTGCGTACAGCGATCACAAGAAAATAATCGATAACAATCTGACCGTTTCGCTAATTTCGTTCAATTGGAAATCATCATAATGAAAAAGAAGAATTTCTTAAATCTCAGATCGCTATGTTTGTTACAGTCATAATAAGTCGTTATCGTGTTCTTCGAAACAGCAAATAAGTAACAAAACGCTGAATGAAAATAACAGCATGTAATTATATCCGTTGAAAACGATGTTACCCCCGGCGTATCAGGTTGCCTCATTCCGGATAAATGGATCACGAGATAATCAAAGACTCGGATAATAGAGATTCTATTACAATTAAATCTATTTCATGCAACCAGTAATCGATCCGACGATAAATACTTGCTACCTGTCATTAACTGTATCTTTTGCAAAAAAAAAACAGTAACCTAGTCGGTTTTGTAATTACTATTAAAATGTATTGAGTATTTATTGCTTATCACACGTCATCGATTTATGTGTCGTAAAGCACGTGTTGTGCACACGACAATATCTTTCAAAAATAGAACTTCTTATTCGATGTAATATTACTATTATTATTTATAATAATTTGTCGTTTTTAACAAACACTTTGACTCTTAAAACAACCAATTCAGATGAATTTATAATTCTGAAGATCGTGTTCCAATTAACAGGTAAATTAGATTTTTAGGATTTGTATTATTGTTTCTTTTATTTTTGTTTTTTTTTTGAATGGAATAAGTAAAACTGAACAGTTGAAGCTATTAGCGTCTCAGAAAATAGGTGATAGATAAGGAGTGATAGACGCGGAACGATAAGCGAGCTAAATCACAATGGTGTATTGGAATGTGAGCACCCTGTTCTATGGACAAAGAAAGAAAAATTTGTTGTTCATCGTTCGAAGGTTGTTTGAGAATTTTCCACTAAAAATTCAATTCCTGGTGTCACATGTTCTTATCGCGGTGTGACGAAACTTCTTAACTATTATTACCTTGCAAGAACAAGATATTGTAGCAGGACAATCGTAACGAGTAGTGTACTTGAACAGAAACAATTATATGAAGATTCATACTTCTGACGAAATTGCTTCTTGACGGAAATTAATGTACGAAGTACCTAGTTTAAAAAAAAAAACAAATTCTCTCTCGTAGATATTACCTACCTGTCAATTGGAGTAAAATATAATTGTGTGGGTATAAGGGAATTCTAAACTTACCAGTATTATAGAATAAACAAAAGGCAACTAGTGAATACACTTCGAGGAGTTGAAATAAGAATGTTTTACTTATTACTTAAGTAAAGAAAATATAAACTAATATGCAAAAATCTACAATTTACTACATATTGTTTAATAGTCAGAAGTAAAACATTTGTTTACTGTTCTTTGAACAGCTGGCAAAGAATCGAGGATCACATTAACCAAAATTTTATTATTACAATTAGAACGACGATAATATTATAACAAATGAAATCATTGGGTCAACATTTCTTATGAGTCTGAATTTTAATATAAAGTAACACAAAATTATACTTATTTTAAGGAGAACACGTAATGCATCAGAATGTTTCCGAAACAAAACAAATGTTCTGAATGTGCAAACCTTCCATTCTTTACAATATTCTTCAAATGAAAGGAATACAATTAAAATATAACACTTTTTACATTTCTCAAACGTAAAACGTAAACAAAATTATATTCTTTCCGTTTTGAGAATGTCGTGAAAACTCGAAGGATCGAAAAAAAAAATGGTGGTTCTATTATTCCATTTTGGTTTTCCAAACGTAAAATTCTAATGATCGGAAAATACATTCAAAGAGTGAACGGAAATAAAGTATGGTAGGAATGTGCGCTTTGGAAGCGCCAGAAAGGATTGTATAATTCTTGGTAGGCGCGTGTCCACATCTGCGTGGATGCACGTACACAGGCAAATAGGAGACACCTTGCTAAACATACTAAATAAGTATAAATCTGCGCGATGATGTCACCGTTTATGATGGCATAAACTACATAATAAGGAAACTAATATACTCTCTTAGACCGCCATTTTCAGGGATCACTTTTTTTTCTTAGAGTCTCCGAGAACTTTCCCCAATTTAACCATATAAGCTTCTTTTTTATTCTTTTTTTCTGAACATTTACTTGCGCAATATTGTCTCTATAATTGGAATAAAAACACCGTACGTACAGCGGCGATTCGTACACGAGCGTTTTAATATCATTCACTCGGGGACACACCTAACTCGCCGCTGTTTCTCCCACCACCGGTAAAACTCCACTTTCCTGCCGCTTATTAAGGCTCATCTGTACATGAAAAATGGCCATAAATGAGCACAAGTAAGCGGGATCAGGTCGATTGACAGCAACGAACCGAAAACCATTTCGAAACTGTGCGATATACAAAATATGTGTACGAAAATATCATCGGCCCTCAGTATATTTTTTATTGTCATAGTCGTAGTTTTAACGAACATTTAACACGAGTATTAGAGTATATCGTGACACAGTTTTGTAGGAACGTATTATACATATTACAATTCATTAAAGATTTGATTATGTAACTTATAGACAGTATAAGTTGTTATAAAAATATATTTTGAATAGGTTTGTATGAGGTGTACAATGTATATAATTTGTACATGTGTTATTGCACAAGATATCTACTGTTGATAATTATATAATGTTATTCAGGCCCAAAACTATTCGTCTCGTTAGAAAATGTGTACTGTAGACTTCTTGACCTATTGACCTACATAGAAGGTATCGCTCTATGTTATCAATAAATGAGTGTAATTTTCTAAATGATTATGTGTAACGTTGGAACCGAATCACTGTGTCTTTATGTTCTGTGTTTTTCTGAAAAATATAAGAAGATTTTAACAAATAATACATTTTACTGTTTACGTGAGAAGAAACAACTTACTAAGAGACATCAACGAATATTAATCTTTCAAATGACTTCGTATTTTAATGTTTGCTACCGATAATAATTCAGCGCCAGTGACATTACAACAATTATCTCTTTGAAATTCCCGACAAATCACTGGACAGCTAGGAAACATTTGCAGCAGACATAATAGAAACGACTCGTTTGAAAAACATTAATTTCTTCTGGAAAATTATTCTTAGTCCTCAAAGGGGATTCACAAGTACCCACACTTCGCCACACTCGTTTCAACGAAAGAATTTATTCATTAAATGGAAATAAGGAAGACAGAGATAAACGACTCGAGGAAGTCATTTATTCTTAGAATACCTGACTAACTTTCAAACCGAACAATCTGTTACAAAAAGTTGTTGTTGCACAACATCCAGATGCATAATAGTGCAGAATATTTAAAACTACAAATTTATATGAGAATGCACACGTCTGAAAAATTAACTCTTCATAGTCGTTAATTTTATGGCGAACATTTTCAGGGAAACACCTGGTACTGGTGACAGACCCAGAAATCGTCGAGGAAGCCTACGCCTTCGACAATCCGTGCTTCAAAGATGTCACGGCGTCGACGACGAATCGAGTTCGTGAGGGAACGGTGTCCGTGGCATCCGGAGACACCCCAGGTAAAGATTCTGTACGATGGTCTACCTCTTGGACGTCCCTTGGTCTGGGATCGCCCAACCGCAACGATAAGCGAAAAGCTCTCGACGATTCTTGTGTCGGAGTAAGTATTACATACATTTCCTTTCCTATTCTTCTACTTCTAAGTCCCCAAACACTATTCGATAGTGTTATCAACGCAGAGTAAAAGGGTCTAAACATTATTCATTCGTTACAAGTACAAAAGACTTGTACTATTTTATGCTGTGCACGAGGTCTGTTCAAAAAGTAACGGAATCTGACGGCGTAGAAATTTATATTGTCAAATTATCGACATATCTACGTTATCCCCATCAAGGTAATTCCTTTGGAAAGTCATAAACAGCTGAAGACCTTGTTCCCACTTCTTGAAATAGTGCTGGAAGTCTTTGGCTGATACTGCTTTCATTTGGTCTATAGTCAACCTATTGGACGTTCTTCAAAGTTCGAAGATGACGACCCTTGAAATGGGATTCGATTTTTGGGAATAGGAAGAAATCACATGGATCTAGGCCAGGGGAGTAAGGGAGCTATGAAAGAGCAGGAATACCCTTATTGAAAAAAAAACTCGTTCACTAAAAGTGCAGGGTGATAGTGAGCGTTGTCATTATGCAATAGTCAAGAAACCTCTGTGCAAAAGAATTTTTCACAAATATTCACTATATGAATATTTATTACAACTATAGAATATTTATTATTATAACTATAAATTATTTAAATATGAATAATTTAAAAAAAAGAAACCAAATTCGAGGTCGTCATCTTGGAAGTGTGGACAATATCCAGTAAGTTGTGGCAGACTTACTGAAAGCAGTTCCAATTGAAGACTTCCAGCACTGTTTCAAGAAGTGGGAAGAATGTCCCCAGTGGTTCGTGGCTTCCTAAGGGAACTATCTTGAAAGGAATAATGTTGATTAGTAGATAACTTGACGATACCAATTTCTACGCTATCACTTTCCATTACTTTTCTGACAGACCACGTATGCAATTGCGCAAGACAATGAGATAAAGAATTAATGAACATAAATGAAGGTCTTGTTTTACTTTGGACTCGATAGATTCTTCAGGTAGTGAAATGAATTTTTCTTTGTTTTTGATTTTTGCAATATAGACTAAAACAAGCGGTGCAAAGTGATTTTTTACAAAGCTTTGAAGTATACACGTTTCATTGCAATATGTGCCTAACATACCCGGATATTTTGCACGGCCAAATTTGGATGTGTTTACAGTTAATCTAGCCATGTCCGATACGTGCCTCCCCTGCGTTTCTCGATGAAGAGAGGAAATCCGTTGCGTATGAGCTGAATTACAAAGTTACTGTTTGAGCGAGTCTTACAAGTAAATTGGTTTAATTTGACACTGAAATGTTTCGAGCTACGTGTCTGAATTATTTTAATTATTGTTCTCCGTGTCCTACATGAAGACTTCTAAATATTAATACAATAAATTTATATTATTTCTGAACTCTATAATATTTGATCGTCAAATAATTCGGTTTCATCGTAAAAGAATAATTCTTAGTTAAAACGTAATTTATATATTTTTATATATCTTATGTATCTTCTTGTTTACTAGTACGAGGTCAGTACAACATGGAATAGAAATGCATAAAATTTTCCTCGGTTAACACTAGAACTACTACAGCAGTCAAAATTACTGGTTACTACACTCTTATAACGATGATTAGAATGTTACAGCAATGCATTTCTAGGATATTTCACAACTGTTATTGCAATATAAAAATGAAAAAATGAGTTAATTTGTAACATTGTATATTTTTAATAGTTTGTCGTGTTTGTCGATCCGATAGAAATAGGTATACGTTTATCGTCGGTAGTTCTAGTGTTAATCGGTGATTAAAAATAATTATCCCTGTTTACAGATTAAACATTGACCTAGTCTCTAATTAGATTTTTTACTTTGACTCAACATGTAATAGCTATAGGTTTCTTATGTTCTGTATTTATTACTTATTTAAACCTTTTGCCTATGCCTGACACAGACATAAATTCTGATTGCATAATGCATAATTTCGTCTGTGCAGCCAAAGGCTACGAAGGTTAGCGTAGTCAGCCTGAAAAGCCGGGACTTCACGGGACTTGGATTCAACATTTGCGGTAACATGAGGGAGGGAATCTTTGTGAAAGATCTCTTGCATCGTGGACCTGCCTCAGAATCTGGACGAATACATCCTGGTTAGTAATCGAATCCATTCCATTATAAATCCTTAAAAATATGCCATTTAAAACTAAGAAAAACAATTTGAATTCCCACATCTTGAGAACACACTGGAAGTCGTATGCAAGTCATAATTATTGACTAAATAAAATTATTATACTTTAACAATTACAACATGGATCTCAATCTTTCTACTCTGTATAATTCCAGGTGATCGTATCGCCAGTGTGAAGATCAGTTTCCGAAACATGGTCTACGAAGACGCCCTCACGATTTTGAGCTACGCGTCCCCGTACGACGTGAAGCTCGAAGTAGAAAGCGGAGGTACCGGCTCAAAACCAACGACACTTTTAAAGAATCGTCGCGAAACGGTTGTTCATAGTCGACCCCAATGAATCCGTTTGCTCGAATTACTCGACAATGAACTCGACCCTGAAGTCGACGAAATCGACGCCTATCAACCAATACGAGAAGCGTCATGAGGAATCGAAGAGTAATCACCAAAAATTTGGGATCAAAGTGCTGCCCGCCCTGGACGGCACGGTTCACCGTATCGAGAATCAAAACGAGCACAATACGAACCTCGAGAGACGAAACTCGAAGAAGATGGACACAGAGAAGCATCTGACCAACGTGAACATGACTTCTCTAATTGGCGAGAAGAAGGAGGAATCGCAGCGGCAACAGAACGCTCAGGGATCGAACACACCGAAGACCGACATCTTCGAAGCTCGCAGCGTGGACATGCCGGACAAGGGTGGAAAGGACAGAGAAACGTCGATTCACATCCCCTCAGAGGTACCCGCAGAAGTGCACAATGCGGCCATGGCCGCTCGTAGGAACCGAAAGAACAGCTCGGAGCTATTAAACGTGCAGAAAACAGTGGAACCGGTTGTTGAGACGGAGGATCAGCGGAATGTACAGAAGAACAAACGGAAAGCTCCCCAGCCACCAAAAGGCAACAACGACAGTGACGTTTCTTCTCCGAGAAAGGATTCCCCGGCAAAGGGGTACGATCTGAAGAAGGAAGATGAAATTAATAGTATCACCGATTATGCGGACTCTTTGACCGATTACGTGAACAAGGTGCGCGAGACCACGGAGAAAACGGATCCCCGTGGGGACCAGAAGGTGGACGGTTCGATCGTCGACGCGCGACACTCGGAATCCGACACCGACAGTGAAATACAGAACAGCTTCACAACCATCGAGCTGAATTCGGCTGACATTACTATTCATCGGACACCCATACCGGAGACGAACAACGACGAGGACGATGACGATGACGTGTACCGGAAAGCAGCGAGCTTGGGCGATCTGTCGAAGTACGAGTGCAGAACGTCTGCGACACTGGAGAGAGCTCAGAGTCTAGACATGACGGATAATGGGACCAAGAAACGAAAGGCGCCACTACCGCCGGAGGACATCAACGAGTCAACCGAAGATCTGACCAAGCTCGATCAGATGGACACATTCGACCGACGGCTATTGAAAAAGTCGAACGAGTGGGGCAACTTGGAAGACATGGTCTGGTGTAAGAAGCAGGAGACAGATGATAAATCGAAGATGTCCAGAACCGGAAAGAAGGGCTACGATTCTCTGGAACGGTCCAAGTCGGCCGTGGAAATCAAACTGAAAGACGAAGACGACTCCACGCCGAAGGAAGAAGCTTCTGCCGATGAAACCAGCATCGAGCTGTACAATCTTCCTCTAAGTAAGAGACTAACGGAGGAATTCATTCACGCGGAACGTATGTTCAATCCCGACGAAGACAATTCATTGGCCAGAATCGTCAACGATGGGGTCGTTGTCAAGAGTCCAACACCTGAAGAGATGGAACGGAAATTCAAGCAGGGCACGTCGTTCACCGTGAACGATTCTTCGGACGAAGACGAGAAAACAACCAGCAGAGACTTTGCCAAGGCTCTGAAACATTTCGAGGCGTTCTCAGAGAAATCACCTACTTTCACCGACACGTCGAAGCACCACGATCTGTTCCGTTTCAAGAACTGGAAAGAGGATGGATCGTTGCTGGCCAGCAACGATCCAATTTCGTACGCTGGAAGGAAGGAAGTTGAAGAGGAACCTATGGCCAAGATTCACGTGAAAAGAGGGTGCCACGTGTGCTCGGATAACTGCAATCGCCACGAGACCTGTAAGAAGAGGGCTTTCTCCTCGAAGAGATCCTCCACTCCGATACCATTGCAAGACTATTCCTCCAACTCGACGGAGGGCAATGGTTCCGATTCGATAACTGTCCCGGACGAAGACGAAGCGAACTCTTTACCTCATCCGCACGGGGCGACGTTAAAGCACAGGGGGAACACCAGCGAGACTTCGTCGATCGACTCGACGTCGCCGTCCAGACGAGTGATCGAGACTCCCACTAGTCATAGGATCGACCGGGAGAACGACGAGGACGAGGACGAGTACGAGTTCGGTTCCGGTGTGACCGTGAGCAGCAAGAATCTGTTCGATCGTGAGGATCGTCGTAACATTAACAATATCAGTGTGTCCAGTGGTGAGAACAGTGAGGACAGCGGTCTGGTCGGCGAGTCGATGGATTACAATCCCCAGGACTTCGACAACCGACCGTCCCTACCGAACACGCCGATGCCCCAGAAGATGACGTATATCACGGAGATCAAGCTGTCCCCTAACAAGGAACGACTGGTCCAAGAGGACAGCGACGGGAACAACGAGACGCTTTCCATAATCGGGAAAGAGAAGAAGTCTGCGCAGAACGAAATCAAAACGACGTCGAACGGCAAGGCGTCGAACAAGAAGCCACCCGTACCACCGAGACGAACAGATATCGCGAAGTCGAACAAGAGGGGAAACGGTGAGAAGCAGGTGATCTATGTGTCGGAATACAAGCCTAACGAGTCGAAAGGCAGCGACGACTCGGATACGAATCAGGAACTGAAACAGTCGGATACGAAGAATCTCGAACAATGGACGTTTTTAGAGGACAAGGAACAGAATCGATGAGGATTTTTACCGGTGAACGATATCGATTATTTGAATATCGTTTGGTTCTTGAGAGACGCGAATGCTTGCTCGTTCATAACGTTCTACAAGTACAATTCTTTTTGTTTTTATTGTACCCCATCAATATCGAAAACGCGTTTACAGATGAAGGTATGTAGCTCTAGTTGCAGACTCGTATCTTCCTTGTCATTTCGACGTGTTTCGTTGCGAGTACTGTGATCCAACAATGGGAATTCGATGCCGTGAACGTTGAAGGAACAATTCTGACAACACTGTGCTCACAGCGTTTGTCACAACGGACGAATCAGATTGTCGATCGCTATTTTACGCATGCATATACGTACGTGTTACGCTCATCCTGAATAGATCTGCTCTTGAACTAGTCGAAAAAAAAACAATTTTTATTTAGTATCTTCTTCGATCCCCCCTTCTTAAAAAGACTGGCTCTTGTTTAAAAAAAAACGTGTTTTTTTGATGTTTTGATAAAAGCGTTTATTGTTGTAATTAAATTGTATTTATTTTTCAACGTATACTTCTTTTTTGTGTTCGTAAAAAAAATTATCGCAGTTAGAAATTGTATTATACGTGAATTCCGTCTTTGTAAGATAGTGCAGTATTATGCAGTGTCACGTGTGCCGTTTAATCGTATTCATCTTTAGTCGACGTGTACCCTCTTCTTGAACGTTGATATTTTTTTCTTTATTATATTACTTTAAATCATTTTTTCCAGTGTTATTAATCTGTACTTGTTTCTTGTTTTTTTTTATGGTACGGTCGAGTACCACTTGAACGTAGAATGTATAGTGTATAAGAGTGTCCGTATTGCAACAACACAAGATATTTCAAGTCTGTCCCAAAAGTATCACATTGTTCGAATAACGTTTATCTGAAGTTTCAACGATTAATTGTTTATCTGAAGGATTTTTTACGTGGTTGTAATATAATTACGTGCTATTATTTAGTGATAGTCACTCGGATTTTAAACTTGAAAGATCCTGCTACAACGCCATATTGATTTCGTTTGTCAAAAATCCTTGAATTTCTTGAACGTGTAGACAGTTTTTGTTTTTGTATATTTATTTGTCTACATTGAACTATAACTGGACAATGACGTATAATGTTGTAGATATAAATATATATATATAAATGGAGATTATATTGCGGTTATAATGGTTGATATAATAATGGGATTGAAATTGCTTTAAAGCTACTTAAATGATAACAAAAAAAAAGTACAGTGTGTTAAATATTTGTTTTAAGAAAGTTTTCTAAGAGACTCGATTTAATCTGTAGAATTTAAGAATGGAGAAACAATAAGTTTATTCTTTAAGAGTAGAAGTATTCAAGGACTTCAAGAATTTTAAACTTTAGTCATCAGGGTGCTCCTAAATTATTTAACTAAACGATCCATTAACTAACTGATAAAGTTTCAAGGATAATCGTGGTAATAAAAACTGACAACAGTTTTGTGTAAAGAAATTGGAATTAAATTAGTATATTTAATTATTAATTATTGACGTGTATGAATTAACGAAAATTCATATGTCTTTGTTAAATACGTGCAATTATGAAAAAAAACGTGTCTTTCATTTTAATAATAGTTGTAAACGGAAAAGTTGTCCGGGATAAAAAAAAAGAATTTAATTAGAAATTCTTGTTAATTACAAAATCGTGAACTATACATATATGTATAGTAACAGCCGGGGCCGCGAAAGATTCAAATACCTCATGCTACATTTTTTTTATTACAACTGTATAATAAAGGCAGTCGACACATATTTATTATTTTTAGTCATTACTATAGGTCCGAGACATTTTTTTTTTCGAATGACCCTTGTTTAATCATATAATCTTTTTAAACGTGCCTCTTGTTCAAGTATATCATTCAATAACTTGAAAAATTCATGGTGTTCTTTTAATTCTTCAAACAGATAATATTAAACGGTGGTATTTAGTTGCATAACAAATTACAAGATTGAGCAAAGGATTCGAAAACGTCCTGTATATTCGAAACTGATTTGATATTTATTAAAGCTACCACTGCTTGCAGTTGTGTAAAAGTTTATTACAAACTTAACGACAATCTTAAATTATAAATAAATGATAGTTAAATATGTTATGACTGCGACTGTTGATGCATTTATTGCATCTCTGAATTTTCAAAGCATAGTAAAAAAATGATTTTAACAAAGTTCAATTCTGTTTCTGCATTATCATTAATATTGTGAAAACTCAAGTACATGAAATAAAATTCTGTTCAATTATAGTCTCCATAGTATGTAAAATTTTGAATTTGCCTAAACTTCCACAGTCTAGTCATGACAATGAATATAAAAATGATATGTAGTAATTTAATACTCACAATCAAAATTGCCCGACACACGCAAGAACTACAAATTTCTTCAATTATTCTATTTTAATGTTTAATATATGTAATGTTCAAGTTTTAACAATAAATCGATCACACAACGTGCAACAACTTAATGCTACGGACAGCGATGACTGCATTGCACAAATACTTCGTGACAAAAAATTGAACACGGTACAAGCGATCAGAGATTCGATATCTTTCTTAAGGCTTAAAGCTTAACAGGTACATAATGTATAAAAATAATTAGTGATTATAGTAGTGCACGTAAACGGTGTGTGCAGTTTTGAATGCGATATTGTTGGGACATTTTGCATGATTCTTGGTACATACAGTCGAAGAAGAAAGGTATTCCCACACTAGGGACTCCTATTACTAATTAACAATACTACTTTCACTATAATGTTAGATTAAGAATGATTTACTTCCAAGTACAGTAGAACAAGTTAGCTTTATATTAACGTATAGCCTAATGGAAATCATTCTTAACCTGTCGTTACACTAAAAATAGTATTGTTGTTTGATGGTAAATATTATTAGTGTATATGGGTACCTTTTTCTGCCACTGTACATGATGCTCACACAACTTGAACGACATCAACTCAATACGAGGCAAGAATGTGTACAAAATACTGAAACCACGTGGAACCTTTGTAAAAAATATAAATCCTCACAGGAAACCGTTGTTATCACATTCGAAACGGTTAAGTTGTATTTTTACGTTGCTCTGAGAGTGGACAGTGTGTAGAGTAACACGAAGTGAATCTAACTAATACGAAGTAGTGTTATTATTATATATACGAATGTTGTATGATATCTTTATTACTTTATTAACACAAAGTCGTTACGAATAAGAAAATAAATATGACAATTAAGGGTATTGTCGTTTTCAAAGCGCAGTATAATATTTTTTAATAAAAATGTTTTTAATCACCTAACTTATAAGACGCAAAAAAAAAGAGGAAGACATTGAATGATAATGGGAAAAAGTCATTTGGATTACCGTCGAAAATTGTGTATATTTTGAATATCTCTCGTGAAAATTGCATATCATTGTTTCACCGTGTCGATTGTATCGAAACATACGTAGAAATTAATAGGTCCCCGCTATGATTGTGGACCCGTGTAAAAATTTGTATTACTATATTTGAATTTTAATTATGTTTATTTTATATCATACGCAAGCAATAAGTGGTTTACAATGTTGTGCAATATGAAGGAGACAATCGCCCACGGCAATAAATTGTATAAATGTCTCATGGTTCAGAGAAATAAAAATTGTGCCAGAAACAGTTTCACATCAATTAGTTATACAATTATGTGTGTCACGACGTTTCAGTATAGTTGGCCGTAATCAAAGTTGGGGCACAATTCGAATAATTACAGTGATGCCCGTTTAAGCGTCCAGGCCTCGGAACCTTATTTGGACGCTTATCAAGATCGATAAATTTCCGAGGATTCGACCTGAGCGACAGAGAAATGATGATTATGAGTGAAATACCGATATCTTACACGAAGTAACACAGGCCCAATTCTAAAAACTGGAGGGGATAGTAACGGACACTAAAGTAGGCAGAAATGTGGACGCTTAAGCGGGCACCATTATAGATAGTGAAAAACAACAGTATCTAAGAGTATCTAGACCTTTAAACAGTTTATTAAATCAAATAATTATTTGCCAAGTGTCTACTCATTCCAGAAAAAGTATTATTCTATTATGAAAATTGGAATTTTCTCGTTTCATCAATTAAAAATGGCAATGTACTTTTTTTGATCTTTTATTCGTTATTCGAAACTCTTTATCTAGATGATGAATTTGCCCCCCTCTGGCTGTAACAACAGTGACGTACTATAATCAGCGAGGGTATAAACGAAATCGAATTGTTTGGTCATGGGCTAACAAAGGTACTCGCAAACAGTGGACAATATAATCAGAATGTTAAGCATCGTTGAATGTATCTCAAAATTGGTTGTAGAGATTGTTAATAGAAGAATTATTTACAATTCAAGTTTTAATTTTCAGAAGTTTAGTAGAAAAAATTATAATTTTGTGAACTATAGAAGGAAGAATTATAATTGTTGCAACTATAGAAGAAGAAATTTTTATTTTTGGAACTAGAAGAAGAAATTTTTATTTTTGGAACTAGAAGAAGAAATTTTTATTTTTTGAACTATAGAAGAAGAAATTTTAATTTTGGAAACTCAAAAATATCTCTAATCAGAATTGTTAAACCACCGAAGATTGCGAATTACTGCACACCAAAATGAAGGCTAATCCGGGGAAGATGGAGTTTTTATTTCAAGCCTGACCCAACTTATCTCTAGGTGTCCATTCGACGAAGAGGGTGAACTAGATACAGCAAGAGCAAGCGAGACGGAGGAACAATGAACGGTCTGCGGTCTACCTACTGCAGTCAGATACCAAGAGCAATAAAAGCAAGAAGGGGAGAATGAGTAATTCGCTAATGAAAATCAAATATACAGTACTTTTTATTACACTTTCATACAAATAATGTTACTATGCAGATGCTTGAAATTACTTTTCTAAAAATGAAACCAAACATCATTTAATTCAAACCATTTTTACTAGTATACACTAGTCAAATCCTATTTAACTAATTTAAAAAAAAAACGTGTGGAGAAATAAAAAAAATAATTCGAACGATGTCATGTTTAGACTCATTTTCATCGCAGAAACATCAGCAATTCAATGCTAATAATTTTAGAAAAATATAACGAAAATTCTAAAAATTTAATTTCGACTTGGCGGATGAATCATCCTAACCGCCTAGCATTATCACTCTTAGCAGCCAGCTGTCGGTCGCACGTCATGGAAGGGTCGCTCGAGCGGATTAAGCAAAAAAGCTGGTGGGGATGTCTGCGCGAGCACTAATCCGTGGTGGGAAGGGCGCACTAGTCCGTGGAGCGCTGTGAACGGTATACCACTCGAAACTTCTATAATCGCTACATTTCATACTCATTCTACGTGTTCTCCACCGCCGTGTGCGTATTCCCACATAGAAAAAAGGGAGCTGACAGTGTCCACTGATCCATCAAGCCTAACACATCAACAAAATATTGTATTTCGTAAGGCTAGTACGTTTAACTAACGCTTCCTGGCACACTACGAACGTTACGCGACGTCATATATTTGCAAAGCGTGTGTGCCCTCCGTTTCTCTTATATGATGTCCGCTGAACGTAATAACACGTATATCGTGCTCTCGCTGCAACAACGACTGGAAATTTTAAGGAAGCTGGAATACGGTGTACCGGTCAGCCAATTGATGACGGACTACGGGGTCAGCGTCGCGACGATTCGCCGTATAAAGAGAAACTCGGCCCAATTGCAGCAAACCTCGGCCACTTCGGGGCAGATTCGCAAGAGGATGCGAAAGCCTGTGTTGCACGACCTGGACGATCGTTTGTACGCGTGGTACTTGCAACAACGTGAAATCGGCGAGCGTATCACCGACGCCCAGTTCCACAAGAAAGCGTTGAAACTGAACGAACAGTTCGCCGGCCCGTCGACGTTCACTGCTAACAGAGGATGGATATGGCGGTTCAAGAGACGTCACGGTATCGCCGCCACCAAAACACCCACTGTGACAGAGGATACCGATGTTCCGACGAAAGAGCAGGAGGAATTTATCCAAGGCTTTCTATGGCGTCTCAACGAAGAGAATATACAGATCGAACACATTTATAGTATGGACGAGACGAACCTGATGTGGAAAACACTTCCTCCAAGAGTGTTGGCTCATACTGGAGAAAAGAATATTTTGAATAACGTACAAACGGACTGTGTCACCGTAGGACTCTGTACGAATGTCACCGGTAGTCACAAATTGCCACCTCTGTTCGTTCATAAGTATGAGAAACCGAGGGCCCTGAAGCATTTAAACCAAGATTGTCTACCGGTTGTTTACAAGACCCAGGAGAACGCTTCGATAGACAAGGATGTGTACGACGATTGGTTGGAGAATCACTTCAAACCAGCTGTAAGAAGGCATCAGCTCGAAAACGGTCGCCACGGAAAAGTGTTGCTGCTGGTGGACACTGATGATGCTCACATGCTAGCGAAACCACTAGAGGTGAAAATGGAAGAAGATAACATAAAAGTTGTCTTTCTCCCAGCGGACGCGAAATCGACCTTGAATCCAATGGGTCAGGGAATCGTGGAGATGGTGAAGAAAACCTTTCGTCATCGGGTGTTGCAGAAAGTTTTGGGTCTTCCTTATGGAGTAACTCAATTCTACTCGGATTACGATATAAAGGATTGTATTGATACGGTAAACGAGGTGTGGCAGGACGTGTCCCGGGTTGTCATCCGTGACTCGTGGCAAAAATTACTGGGCAACAGGGCAAAAGAAGAAATCTTAGTGAAGGAAGAAGAGCGCGACGCTGACGCGTCGAGCATTACCGGTATCCGAGAAACAGTCGGCGCCATTGTTGGTACGACGATCAGTCAACAAGAAATCGAAAATTGGCTGTCAACGTGTGAAAAAACGGAGGACGATCCGAATACCAAATGCGAGAAAAAATGTCCCCTCGTTCAGAAGACTCCTTCGTGCCTGGATGAAGAAGAAGTGGATCGAACGTTTTCGAATTTATTGCTCTGGTCGTTGAATCAACCTGAGTTTGTTAAGTTGCAGATACAAGTACTGAAAAAGTATTACGAAGAAATGCATAAACAGAGTGATCATAACATATTGGAATAAACAAAGAAAATTTTTCCGAATATTTTAATTTATAAAATTGAATGAAACTTCTTTACATGGTGTTGTACATGATTGATATTGTGTGGGGTAAGTTGATACCAACTAATACCCACTTGTACCTTGTTGGTTCTTTCCATCAAACCACCAATTTGTGGTAATAGGTTGGACGAATTACCGATAAAAGAACTTTCCCTTCGCTAAAATACTGTTTATTAAGGATACTGAGTTGATCTTTTGCAACCATGTACTGTACCACTTAGCAAATACTAAAAATGCATGTGTGTATGCATTTCAAATGTTTGTATGTATGGACATTAAAATGTAGTATATGAAGACTGCAGGTAGATTTTATATTCAATCCAATAAGATAAATTACCATAAAAATCTACCTATAAATCTTGAAATTTATTTTATAATATTGTTTAATAACAAACCATATACTATTGAACAAAAAACAGTTTTATTACAAAATAATTGATAAGTATTGTACATTTGTCAAATTCACATACATGAAAATATTTAATTAACTCTTATAAATCAAGAAATATGAAAGTGTCTAACTCAATATTTCTGTTATTTATTGTACACTCTTCTGCTACATATTTCCAAAAATATTTTGTAGCCTTAACTTACATTTTAACAGTATTTGCATCTGATTAAATAAGTCTACAGTAGTAAGTCATAATGCGTAGTTGTATCTAATGTATTTGACAGCTCAGTAGTAAAACATATTTTTGTATATAAAATTCAAAAAATTAGATTTCATAGAAAATCATATATTTAGTTTGTACAGAAGCTATACCTAGGGAGCTTTTACCTAGGATCAATTATACTGTTATAAAATGTCATTTCATACAATGTATTTACAATTTGTTGTTACAAGAAAAAAGATTTGATTATATCCTTTTTTTTTGTCAAATTATACAAGGCAAATACTTGCTTACACATTCTTATTATGAACATAATGTTCATTTTCATATGAAATTAATTCATGCCTACTAAACACAAACATGTCTTCAAAACACTTTAAGTAGCAGATTGTTTGTAGTTCTTTGTACTCATCAACTTTTTACCACACATTGCACATATAGCTTTCTTATATGCACATGATTGACAATAATGTGATCCAACTTGATGTACTTTTTGCCTGCATATTCTGCAAGTCTCAAACGCAGCTGTGTATGGATTAAACCTTGCCTTTCCAGCGGAAAGTGCTTTATTTTCTCCAACTTTACGTCCTCCACTCTCTACAGTGTTTCTAGCACCGCTTTTCCATGGATCTGGAGTTATGACTTTTCCCAATTTTTTCTCACACTTTTCACAAACCATTTTCAATCACACTTGAAACTCTATCCTAAAAAATTATGTAAAACATTCCATATTCAGTACCTATTACTATTTCCTTGTACAAGATTGTTAACGCTATTTTACAAAGATTACAAAATTGCATAACAGAGTCACGATATTAACTTTGAAAAAGAACATTTTTCGCAAATTAAATTCTATATTCGTAACAGTTTGATTTATCTTGCTCAGTATACAACAACCATAAATATCATATTATCTAATTGTAAAAAGTGACAACAAAAGTGTCTAACCTTACCAACACAATCGTTTGTGTCACAAATAATAATATGTTGTCGTTTTGTGCTGCGAATATCACAAATAGAGGGCGTATTGTTATTCGCTTGTTACTATGAAATTTCTAAATATTTAAAGATAACGTACACAAAGAGAATAATGTTTGCAAAGTTTATATCATTTTAGTTTACAAATTGCTACCTGAATCTATCAGGAAAACTTCTTCAGTCGATCCTATTTTAAGCATGGGAATATTTCGAAGAAAATTGTTTTAGGAAAATTATTGTTGAACACTAGCGAGAATCTCTAACAGTTTGTAGCCCTCTAGTGACGATCAAGACACATCACTACATGCTTCATCAATAAAAACTACGTGTTAATGTGTGTATGTGTCTGTCTATCTATGAATACACACACGTGTTTCTGATATAGCTAATTTTATATTTAACGTAAATACTGCGCTGTCTATTACGTTAAACAACTTAATCCTGCCACGTAAGGATACTTAAACATTTTCTTTCAACAGTACAGTATTGGTCAGTGTTTTTAATGTTGGTGTTTCAATTTTTAAATTTCACACGCGAAATTAATTAAAAATAAAATTAAAAATTTGCACTATAAAACAAAATGTGTATTCACTTAAAAAATTTTTAAATGTTGAAATGTTCAAAATATACCGCCCTATGTAATAATTTTAAGAAGTGAGACATATTTATTTAAATAACTTTCTATTTTTTTTACGTGTTTTCAACATTTTTTGAAAGCAAATATTCGATTCACATAAGATTAACAAAACAAAACAAGCTACTAAAAACAACAGAATAATCATAACTCTACAGACAAGATAATATAATAATAAAACATTTTTTCAAGTATATTCAAAATTCCTCTCCGTTGCTATCAATAGTTGTAATCAAACCCATTAATAATAGTTCCGTAACAAGTCAATTATAACACATTATTTAAAACATTAAACAATCATATATTTCCATAATTACACATATGCGTAAACATTTCCATCATAACTGTGTTGTCTCCTATTATTAAAAAAACGCTATTATCACAATGACTGATGTCATACTTCAACAAACTTTAACGTTCGTTGCACTTATCATTCAGAGTTTCCTTATCACTTTATCGTTTTATCGAAAGCAAACGTTCATTTCTACCCGACCAACATTTCTGCCTGTTACAGCCGTGGTAAATTGAATGGCAGTTCATCATGCCATAATTTCATTCCCTGTTTGACAAATTTGATCAATTTCATTATTGCATTGTATCGTATTATCATTATCTTTTATTAAGTAACGAGCGAAACACTCGCATTAATGAAATTAACCAAAACCTAAAATCCTGATCACAGTGAATTTCACAGATTTGTAACTAGCGCTGACTTTCGGTGCTTTGACGTGAGTCACACGATCAACCCTCTACCCGAAAGCGATGAGCAATTCTGTAGTGGGGGTAGAAGGGGGTTGAAGGAGAATTTGACGCTAGGGGTGGCGTACAAACGCGGGCGCCATCTGCTCGCTCAGTGCTCGACTATCGTCCGAAGGCCTGTGTACTCGCGAATTGTATTACCAGATATTATTGCGACATTTCGTGTGATAATTCGATTCAGTGTATCGTGCCATAATAAAGTGACCGGTGTACGCTGTAGAACGGATACAAAAAGGTAATTGCGAACGGCCCGGGTGGTCCAGTTTTTTCGTCCAAGACGTATATTGTTCGGGTGGCTGCCATCCTCGATGCCAGACACGCGTTAACATGTTGGATCGATTCCTCTTTCTCACAAGTCGTGATACGATGGGAGACTCCGGTAGAAGACCTGATTACGGTTTTTTACCATTTCCGAACTACGAATCCTCCAACCGTTTTCGCATAACCCCTTTCACGTGAAATTTCTCCGTGAAACGCATAATTCGAGGTTCGAACAAGTTGAGTCACCCTCGAAACCTCTGGATAGAACACAGACGCCTACAACCAAAACCCCCTGTTCTGTTTTTCCTCGAAATTACATATCGAAAACACCGAGAGGGTCTACGAAATTTCGATCGATTTACTCCCATGTTACGAAAGTATATTAGTCCGTCGTACTGTTCGGTATCTGTACGTGAACGGAATGGCACGACCGATTTTTACTTTCGATTTTTCGGTATACCAAAGATGAGTCTATCTCGGCTCGCGAAGTAAGGTTTAGTTAGACAATACGTGTTTCCTGCTCAATTGTCAAACGACTCACTGTACGTTCACGGTGCTCTCATTTCTAAACAGAGGTGACTACCAGTCTCCGTGCGTATCACTTTAATTGAAAATTCTTTTGAGAACAGTCACGTCGACTAATTTTTGTGTTTCATTTATTTTATTTAATACATGTTTCTTCTGTATAAGGTCTAATGTTCTGGAAAATTTTCACGTTCACGTTCATATTGGAATTTGACATTACCAAAGTTTATTATTCGTTACAAGTAGGGAGTCCATATAAATATGAAAATGAACGTTTTTGTATTCTTGATCCATAACGTGTAGGAGATTAGTGTTATTTGGGATATACTGGAAGTATCAGTCCTTTTATTCTTCATGATAGTTTTATTACGGCCACGCAAAGAACGCATCGATAAATATGTAGTGCCATTACAGAGAAGTTTCGATTTGCTTATTGTTGTTTTCACACTATACCATAAAAGCACGAAATGCCGAAATAAGTGGAATTTCAAAAAAGGGGATCAATTTGTAACGTGTACGTGACACAGTGACTTTGTTTAAATAAATATAATTTTCCATTCGTTAATCATTACATACTAAAATAATTTATTATGTTAGGTATTATTCATTGTATATCAGTATTTTTCAGTAAGTTACATACCTTCTATTTTATTTAATATCGAATTTTGTTTGTTTCGAATAAGAGAATGTTTATTAAAATTTCGTTTACTGGACGAAATATAATGTAAATGTTTCCTGCAAAAAGGGATTAGTATGAAAAATAATATAATCATTTCCACTTTATAATGCTTTTAATTGATTCCTGAACAATGAAGTTTTAATTGGTTCGTGGATGAAGGGATATGTAGGTACATATATACATGTGACCTGACGTTTAAAGTGGGGCAAGTTTTAAATATTCGCATTTTTATCCAAAACAACTTATATAGTACAAAGTCGGTCAAACTCACATAAACATAACAAACATAATTATAAATTTAATTTTGTAATTTATAGTCAAAATAAGAATTACTTGTAATACTTTTTGACTTCGTATCGTAAATTCACAAATAAAACATTTACTTTCTAGTTCGAAAATTAGGAACAAAAAAAACTTTAGAAAAGACTACATTCACAACAATATTAATAGAAAAAATAATTCACGTACGTCTGTGATATCAGCTGAAAATTAGTCAGTAATATTTATTTATTTAATCTTCCACCGGATACTGTAAAAAGAACGATATCACGAAAGAAATATCATTTCATTGTTCTGTTACATCCATTATTTATTTATTTACTTATTTATTTAATATTTATTATTAATTATAGTAATTCCTTCCTACACTAGTAACCTTAATATACACATCAACACATATTCTCGTATAAGTAAACCTTAAGTCACTGGACATCCTAATCTTCTGGCTCTATCAGTACCTATCAGTAACAAACCAAAACTGTCAAGAATTCCCCAAACGTGACGTTCTTCTACAATAAAACATCAAAACGAAACATTTTCACTAATTTCCAAAACACTACTCAACTACCCATACTTAGACTGCGGTAGTGTCGACATAGCCGCAACAGTAGATACAAATACACAAAAAAATGTAAATTTTCCCAACATTTGATTTCCTGTACTGCATGTTCCAGTATACTAATACTGATGCATAAATGGTATTAAATGCTACAAAAACATAGGATATCCGTAGTCCACTTATAATTAAGTCAGCAGTGAACAGGAGACACTGGAAAGAACAAACGGTTGCATCCGGCGATATGCTTAAAAGTTAGTGACACTATTGGTTGATCGCGAGATAACTCGAGTAAATACGATATTTATAGATTCACAATTTCTGCGGAACAGAGCGAGCGTATGTTGGATGTTGTACACTCTTTATTCGTCGCGGCGCATCCGAGAGGCCCTCTGTGTGAACGTCGAACGAGAGCGAGAGAAACGCATATCCATGGCAACCTACGGCCGTAAGCTTGTAGCGGAGCATTGCGCGACGCCGGTCAGTGGGGGAAATTTGACATGTATCATAGGTGGACAATGATGTTACGCACTAGGGCCCACAAAACTCCTGCTACTATGTGCTAAAATGATTACCTATATGTATAAAACCAAACAGAATGGGAACGGGGGACGCGTTTGACAATCCCCCACCCATCCCGTTTTCATTAAGCCAACTTCCTCCATCCGTTTTTCCTCTTGTTTCGCGCCTCGGGAAGTAAAAATCATTGGAAACCAATACGTGAACCGTTTCACAGGCCAGAGTGACTAAACCGCTTTTCGAATTTTTTCAAATTTTCCGCGCGAGTGCACTTGATTGGTGCATAACTTTTTGTAACTAAAATAAATGACTACTTATTGTTTCCAAATGAACGGCTCGTGTACAGTTGGTACAAACGGTATACAATTTTTCTATAAAATTCCAAACATTTTTTAATTGCTACATTGTATAACTATAATATCCGACATAATATTCTTTTACTATTATAAGCTTTTTGTAGTTTTTTGGAGAGTAGACATTTTTTTCCAATGTTTTTATTGGATTGTTAACTTGGTGAAACTTTTGATCGAAGAAATCAATTTTTCCTCGAATTTTAGCCTCTGTAGAGTGGTGTATAATAATGAATAATTTGATCATATAATATAAATTGCTTATGGCACTCACTTTACGTATTATTAACGAAAATATAGTTCGTATTAGTAATTTGTCCACTTTAAGTATTAAATGAAAAGTTTGTTATCGTTCTCTCTCTTAAATGGTTTTTATCGTCATTTAGTAAAAAGAATTTAGTGGGATTTTGCACTTGAACTAATTCGATAAACACAGTTTCACAAATGAAAATATTTGCATTGTAAACATTGTGTATTACATGTATACAATAAAAATAAAAATCGAATTATTTAATATAGAATTGTTTTTTTAATGAAACCATAATGAGACTTTAATTAATTTTAGTAATAAATAAAAGGAGCACGAAAAATCCATTGACACAAACTTCGTTAAGTTGCACGACAACAATTTATATCAATTTTACTTAACAAGTGTAATTGATAGGCGTATGTAACAAATTTAATGAGGGCGTTAATGTAAAAAATTAATTAAACTGACTAGCATAATGATTATATTCAATATCATTATTGATGAACACAAAGGGTGAAAATTGTCCGCGATATTATGTTGCGACCTAACGGAACAACTAACATGTATGTTTTCCTAACTTTGAGCTCCATGTTAAATTAGTTGCGAAACGTGATATATGTATAAATAGGGTATACGATAAATTTTATTTTTAACGCTCCCTTTGTCGTACGCTGAAATGCATTACCTGCAATTTAAAGTGCAACAGGCCACAGAATGAAAATTGGTGACGTGCATACAGTGGAATTCAATTAATTCTATTGAAGAAAGGAAAAATGTGAATTTTCACGTGTATGCACATCGAATTACGTTTGGAAATCATAAGCAGTACCCATACAATTCCTTATACGGACGGAGTACTCTGTTGGTACAGCGTAAGATCTTCAATAATTTAATTCCATTAAATCTGTCAATGCATCGTAACATAAGATATTAGTTTTGTTCGTTTTAATTTAAACAATCCCGTCTCTTCCTTCAGTGTTTGAAGATACTTCATTACTGTTCCAGACCCTACTCTATTGATCCATCGAGGATTAAAGCGAATCTGCCTTAAAATAAATTTAGTGAAGCGAATCGATTTACGATAATAATAATTCGAATGAAAATCTTTAGTTAGATTCAGATGTTTATAGACCATTTTCCAAAAATGTGGATTAAATAGTGTTTATTCAACTACTTGATAAAATATTATTGAATATTTTTATTTTATCTGTTCCATTTATTTAGATATGCAATTACTAATATTTAGTTTGATAATAATGCTAGCAGTGCGATTTTACTACACAATACAAAATGAATGTAATATTTCGCACAGCTACTCGATTACATTAAGATCCGGTGACTGTGAAGGAGTACTTAACTAATTGAAAGTGTTTTCCAGCAAACAGTTTTTAACCATCTTTCTTGTATATTTTGGGCCATGATCCCACTCAAAAACCCATGAATACACTTGCAGCTGAATTTGATTTTAAAATATTTCAATACCCAAATTTGGCCATAGTACTATGAACAAAAACCAACTGTCCTACACCCAGAGGTTGCCAGGCTTGCCCAAACCATAATAGGACATTCACCATGTTTAATGATGTTTACAAAATTTTGTGGTTATATAATAGTAATTTATGTGACTGCCTATTCATCCCGAAAATGTTAAGAAAAATCATATCCAACTGTATTACTACCATGATCTTACGATAGTAAGATGTTACAGAAGTATTACACGACTGGCACCTTTCTAAAGTGTATACAGACTCCTCTCGATTATCGTCCGGCTTGTTCTACACGATTATTATCCAGGCGTTATCCCCACCAGTGGGGGGGGGGGCTGGAACCTGTCAAGCGCATACTTTGTTGCCCCTCCGCTTTTAGACTTCGGGCAAAAAACGAATTTACGAGGTTCTGAAGCATTTCTCCCTATAAGATTATTTTCCTAGCGCGGACCCGAGTTCGGGACAATAATCGAGAGGAGTCTGTACTTAATTTTGACTCTCACTATATATGCTATAAACGCATAAAATCCGCAGTCTAGTAACGACCGTACATCAGATTCATTTATCAAACGTTAAAGTTCAGTATCAGGTCGAATCGAGCCCAATAAGGTGCAAGAATGAAAACAATGTCCATAAAAACGGGTTCATGAATATTCGAAGGATCATTTGTGTCGCCCTATCTACGTATTTCCGCGAAACGGGTTCGTTGCAAATTAGACGAGTGGCAGAAACTAGGGGACGGGCATGGTCGGGGGCGAGAAAGGAAAGAAAGGGACGGGGAAGAACACGCATATGTCGCGAATTAATCGTAAAAGGAAGAAGGGTCAATACAAGCCAGCAAGCTGTGCAACACAAACCGAGCTGGACTTAAAATGTGCCGATTGTATCTACTGGTGCCAGTGACCTCCTATTGATTCCACGCTCAACGAAGCACGGGCCAAACCCTCGTCCTCTCTCTCGGTCTGTATGTACTTTCTCGTCTCTTCTCTCATTCTACCACCCATCCACCCCCACTGTTTCATCCCTCTGTGTATGCCTCTTCCGTTAATGTCCTCATGTTTTCTTCGAATCCGCAACATTCCCTTCGTTTTCCCTTTATACCCCCGGTTCCCTTTCGTCTGTGCTCGTTGAAACTGGTGATGTGTCCCTAGCGCGTCTCCTTCAACGTACATCCCTTTCAGCCCCCCCCCCTCCCTCTTATCCCTCTGCTACCCATATTTTCCTCCTTTTTACCGCTTTCCATGTCCTATTACTTCATTCATTTCTCTTCATCAGCTTCCTTCGCCACTTCGTCGACCCCCACATCTCTCTACGTTCTCATTCTGTTCCATCTCCACACGGGATGGAATTTCTTCCTGCGACAATGTCTGTGCAACATCGCGATGATAACGCGCGCGCACTAAGGGAAATGATTCTTGCCACGTTTACATGGGTGTCTTATGGGTTGAACCGGTACGGAATTTATTCGAGTATCGTGTTGGCCTCGTTGGATCGGTGGTTCATTTGGTGGTTACCTGATGTTTATTTATACTTTATCATACTTTGTACATTTAATTTGTGGGGGGTTACCTTGTTTATGTTCCAATTATTAAAATGGTTTGTAACTTTGAAAATATTGTTTTCTTGGCCCATATTCATTGGGACTTTTTTTCCCCTCCATTTGGCGGGTACTACCTTTGAGCGTTAAAGTTCTGAACACTTTTCTTTTTACCACCCTGTATATAGCGTGATCGTAAAATCTGTTAGGAGTTGAAGTTTACATGTTTCGAGCGCCGAAACAGCAATTAAGGGGAGATAAGGAGCTGGAGTTCGGGATCGTACGATGTCAACTCGGAACAAGTATGCGTCCTAATCCGTAACAACTCCAGGTTTATTGTTACTAATGCGGCAATTGTTATTGAGCAAGGGGCGATGAAGACTTAATACCGTTAACCCTTTAATGAAGGATTTTTTTTTCTCAACCATGAAATTGAGAATACAATAGTACAGGCTGTAATGCACTCAAATATGAAAAAAAGATAGGTTAAACGTAGTTTCGAAAATAGGATGTACAGTATTTACGTACAAGTTGTATTTTAATTTCCAAATGACATGCATTTATTTTCTTGGGCAGCTTGCAAAAGTACCGAAACTATAATTACCTCAAATTTGTATCTTGTTTTCTTTATTATTTGTACCTTGTTTTATTAATTAACAGTAAAGTTTTTGTACATATGTTGTGGTACATATATACAGGGTAAAAAAATTCCACATGCAAAAACGAATTATAAATATGAGATAAACATTCTCATAGAATATAAAACGAATGTAATGCTTTAAAGGTCCTGTCACACAGATAAGAATCTGTCCCAGCCTAATATGTATCGTAGTTGATTTCATTAATAACTAATTAAAAATTACGAGACTATAATCAAAATAACATTTTCAGTACATATTTTGTACTTTCACTATTTTTTCCTTCGTTATATGTTTCAACTTACCTGAAACGTGTCACCACATCGTCCACGATTGTAACCTTTCGATCTTTCTGTCACATAATATTTTTATTTACATGAAGAAAAGGACTCCTTTTCCCTTAAATAAACAATTATCCCGATCGATATAGTCTCATTGGAAAATATGTTTGCTCTTGTTTTTTTCCTGAAGTTACCAACGAGAAAACAACGCAACTTCTCACGTTCTCCAGGATCAAGGGCGCAAGGTTGTGCGCTGAAAATATCCCATGCAATGCACGTACTCAGCTATCAATAACTCAATCAATAACTCAGTCACCGGTTTACGTTTACTTTGGGACTAACCGGTTTTATATTTATTTACATGCATCGTAACGGGAGCGTTACCAGCGGGGCACGTACCACACGAATCCAAATCGAATTTTTCTTGCTTCGCTTTGCCTCTATAAATATACTTTGTTGCGAGTCTGTGATACATTGAATCTATCAGGTGGTTTATACTACTCTTTAAATACTCGTAAGTAGGATATTTATGCAAATATTCATTTCCATAAGGTACTTTACAAAGATGAGTCTCAGTAAAGTGTACATGTACAGTAAGTGTGTAAAATTTTGTCATTCTCGGCTTAGTTTTCGAAAAAAATCGACTTTGAATATTGCTGGATACGCGTGTAATTGAATAGGGCTTGGCTAGCACGTCTGGTCATTGCATTCCGTTTCTACTTATTATCATGACGAATACACGTGCTTCAGATTAATTTTCAAATTCCATTTTCTCGAAAACTAAACCGAGAATGACAAACTTTTATTCTATATTTTTTCTTACTTTTTCATAAGACATCACGTGATGCCCGCTTTTACATATTATTTAGTCGGATCCTATATGTAGTTTCGGAGTCAGTATTCTTAAAATATTAGGTAATGGAAAAAGTTAAATGGTTAAAGTTAAAATCAAGACATCTTGTCAGAAATCAAATATAGGGTACCAAAACAAACCTAAGCTTTCGACAGAGATAATATATTATGGAAGAGGATGCGTAATGTTTCTACATGTACTGATGTGCAATGCGTTACGATGTTTCAGAATGGACAGGCTATTAAAAGATATGAACGTGGCGTGGCGATGACAAGCCTGATCTTGGAAAACGCAGACTTGAACCGACTTTTCCCGAAATGTCGGCCTAGGGGTGGCCCACCCCCGAGTCCGGGGGCCTCCACGCAGATCAGTCAGCCGCATGAGAGCCTCTGCCAGAAGGAGGCCGCCTCTGTTACCACCAACCTCACGACCAGCCTCACGAGTACACTCGCGACCACGCTCGCAAACACACTCACGACCACCCTCGCGATCGCCTCCAAGAACACACACACGAACCACTCACGCCCGACACCGGAAGACATGATCGACCTCGAGCGCGACATCTCCGATAGGTAAGCGAACCGCGGATCTATAGATCGTCGCCCCTCACAGGATATAATGAATGTGAAATTCTAGATCCCTGGCACCGATGGAATCGTTATTGAATTACGGTTTTATCCCGTTATTGTATGGAATAACAATAGAGTTCGGTAATTAGTTTGTTTATTAAAGAGACGCGGTAGTTCCGATTGAATTGCAGACATTGAACAACACACGAATAATATGTAAAATATATTTAAATGTTATAATAGTATAAATGTAATTTATAACTTACATTTGAAAATCGTTATCAGTCACTAATTTTTGTAAACTTAACTACTACAGGTAGTTCATAGTTCTATGGCTCCAAGTTGTTTTTCAATTCAAATGACTCTGTATAAATCTCTGAAACAGTTGTAGACGAACAAATTTTAATCAATCGTGCAAATAATAAAATTAACATTTGCATTTCAAAACAGACAAATTTTTATAGAATGAATGACTTCGAAAATTTAACATTAAAAAACTTGTCCCCACACTGAAGTACCCGAAATATATATTTAGAATAAGAGAAAATGAGTCTTTTTCACCATTCATGAATCACCGTTTGTAGAATTTATGGAAGTCATTAGAATAATTAAATGAAAAGGTAGAAATATTATTCAATGTAGACCAGTTTATTGAAATTTTTTCTTTAGTGACTTTTGCTTTAACACTTTCTTTGTTTGTGTATAGAATGAAAGCCCTAAACTCCAAGGGCCACTGTTAAACAAGTTTTAAGTCGGTATTTATGTTAGCAGAAGACTAACAAGAAATAATTACTTTGACGAACCACTTGGTACGGATTTTTACTCCATATGTGACTTGTTAAAGAGTTAATATATATTTCAAACTGGATAAAATTCTTGAAATACTTAAATAAACAACAGTGACCAGAAATGATACCGTAATAGCACAATTATAACATTTTATAAATTTTCTAGAATAATATTTGTAGATATAAAAAAAACCTGTAAATATTTATATTTCACAGGACAACGAGCATGGTGTCCGGTTTTGCAGGTGATAGTCAGCTATCCGTTGGTGTCAGCGGTGGCAATGGCAGTGTTAGTGGTCCACTGGGAACATTTAGTTCTCTTGGCACACTTAATACAAAACCACTGTCTTCGAGCTCCTCCTCTGCCTCTGGGCGTAGCGAGGATGCACCACAGTATGGTAGCCTTCCAGGTAGTGATCACCAGGGTCACTCACAACAGGATGACAGTGGCCCTGAAGAAAGCCCTGTGTACATATTAACATCTGCCAAGGGTGACTTTAGCTACAAATTAACAGATTCCAGGTTAGTCATTTTTTTTTCTCCACTGTACAGATAATAATACTAAAGAACAATATTTGAGGAATAAGAAAGCATCCACCTTACATTGCAATTATTAACTGTGTGAAAAAAACTTAATCAAGTTTATTAAATATTGAATGCTACCCAAAGAACTCATAATCAAATGTTTCTTATTCACATTAGTCGACGTAGAAAGAAGCATTATAATATAAATTATAATTCTGCTTAGAAAAATTTAATAAAGCATACAGTTTGCTTGTTTGACCTATAATATTATAAATATAAACATTTTATAACTCAATGTTGTAAAATACATCGTTTAAAAACAAACTTAATAAAAAATGGAATTAAATATAAAATAGCACTGCCTTTAATATATTATATATTTTAAATACAACAATTTTTATATTGAAACAATAAGTTAAAACACACGAGGTGTTTATTAAAAAAACTACACTGATTCAGTATGTTAGATTAATTACAATGTCATTTCTTTTCCTATGAATATTTTTTGTATTAATTCTTAAATGAGAAATTGATAATTAATTGCTGTTTTTATATATTTATAATATACATACAATATGCAATAAAATAAAAAGTGGAACATATGCAAAGTTTTTACCCGCATTCAAAAGCAATCGATAAACATGTCAATGACAATCGAAGTGTATATAGTCGATAAATATTATGCAGAAGTGCTGTTAGGTTAGATGCATCACTGTCGTTCATGAGTTTTATTTACGACATTCATTGCAAAAGAATATAACAGTGAGTGTAAATTAAATGTAACAATGAAAATGAAATCTTAAACAAGCAGTTTCATTGAAAAAGTGTAAGTGATACGTAAATACACGGTGAAAACTTCAATATAGCCTTTGTTTATGCTATTTTGAGAGTGCATTATCATTAGCTCTTAAATCAAAATTTCAATTAATGTAAATAAATTGTTTGATATACATTTCAAAATCACATTGTAAGAAATCAAATCACGTCAACTAGGAATTTATTGAAAAATGTATACAAAAATTATAAAAAGGTTTTGACTTTACAGTTTTTTTATATTTGTAACATGAACCTTTTTTTAAACGATAAGATTATAAATATTCGTCATAATTTCATTAAATTATTTGTCATTTAAATATATATACTTTAATGCAACATAATTAAATTTTGTAATTCAATTATTAAAAGTCTGTTAAAATAAATAACATTTATTTTAGTAATTATGTGACATTATACAATTATAATAATAAAAGTAATAATGATAATGTATTTTGGAGAGGATCATTCTTTATTAAAATGTTATAAATACAATATTTGTTTTTTGTTTTAATGTCTATGGTTTATTTTTAATAATGTGATTTGAAATGTAGCAGTGATAAATTTATTGTTAAATAATATAAATATCATTATTAATATATATGGAAAAAATAATGGTATTTTAGAAACTGATACAAATTATATATATTCTGTCATTCATATTGTCATTTATGTAATATTTTTTCGCTTTTATAAAGTATAAAATTAAAAGTATTATAGTCTATACATTTATACATAAAAGCTTTTATTATATTATGTTACAAGACTCTCATTGAAATTGCATTAAAAAACATGATGTGGATTTATGATTACTACATATCTATAAGTAATATTTTTCTACTTTTTATGCTTTCTGATTTTTTAGTTTCTTATTTAATAATTTCATATCTATGTTTAATGTTATTGTGTTTTAAAAGTGTACGAATAAGTAACTTTGTTTTGAACATGCTGAAAGTAAGAAGGTATTTTAAAATATCTATTTTGCAAGTATGGATTTTTACTATGTTTTTTTGCACGTATCATGCAACGACTAGATAAGAACATATTAACATTCGTTTTAAAGGAAAATATTCCTCAGGTAATGTCTTACAACCTGTGAACAAAGAATTAAATACAGTCTAACATGTTGAGTGTGGAAGTGTAATACTTATAACGAAGTAACATTTGCTTTTTTTCAGAATTATAGAAATTGCTGGTGGCCGAGAAGTTTTTTCTCAAAGTAGAGGTAAAGTAGCAGCTAGAAAATCGCGGTTTCTTGCTGCATCAAATTCTTTAAATAACGAAGACACTCAGACAGATAACAAGTTATCAGTTAAAAGAAATAATAAGTCTCCAAATACACAAACGATATGGGAATTAAGGAGCCGGTAATTTGAATATTTTTAGTAATTTTTTAATAACAAATTTCGCTTGTAGAATATATTATGAAATTTATTATTCATTAAGGTATTTGTTATAGATTTAATAAATTGTTTGCATACTTATTTTATTACAAGTGTACATGCATAAATGTTTTTCAGATGTGGTGACACAAGAAAGCAACGCTCTAATAGAGAAGTAACAGAAACTGTCTTTGCATCGGAAATACATTCGGTCCGACATAATCCGGCAAAATCTATTCTTGACTATGATTCCCCTAAGAGCAATCACAGCAATCGTATTATTAATTATGACTCAATTTTGAATAGCAATAATGTAGAATATGGTGTACCAAAAAATATTACGGATATTGATTATGGATTGTCAAAGAGTTGCATAGATTATCAATCGAATCACACAACACCAGCAAGAAGCATGGCTATTGTCAGTGACGGTGAAGTGGTCGTTTTTGACGATATCGACGATAACTGGCAAAATTTGCGACTAGATTTATCTTCTACTAATACGAACCAAGTTACATCTACTAATTTAAATCTTGAGTCTGAAGAGTCTCAAAGAGGTCGTATTCCGCCAGAACCTCTGAGTTCTAGTATTGGAAGCACTCCTAGCCCGACAACGGCATATCATCGTAATACTTCAGATTTCTTTAAGGTATCTTTCACATTTATTCTTTCTTCCATTTTTCTATTATCTAGTGTTATGAAGTTTATGTCTATAATATCATATTCGATATGTATCTTTAAAACAAATGCATTTGAGTTAAGTGTGTATGCTTGTAATAATGAAAATTATATTAAATAACGCAAAGAGAAGATGAATTCAGTATTTTAACAAAAAAAAAACATTACATAAAATACATTTTGAAGGAAAAATCTTGTACATTGAACTGTATACTTTTAGGTGATTACTCCAGCTAGCGATTGCGAAGTAGATTCGCCGTCTTCTGAACGTAATCACAAAGTAGCAAGAATAATTGGTGAATTACCAATAGCACAGTATTCAGAAAGTCCTAGACGTTATGGAGTACGTGACACTCAACTTCCTTGCCTTTTATCATCACCATCTGTGTACATGACACCAAGACCTGGTTTTCCACAGAGAGTGTTACCAACAACACCAAGTCACAATGAGGTATATTTAAATCTATCAATAAATCTATATGTATCATAAGTTTCTAATATATACATTATAAGATAGTTTCCTCACATTTTTTCGTGTTATTCATAGAAAACGTTTGATAATACAAGTTATATCATTTTTTATTTCAAGAAGGAGGATACTTCTGCAGATATCATCGTAGAAAAGGCTGTGGTAGAAACAAATATGAATTATTCTGATGATCAAACTGTGAACGCCTCTCCTCCGTCTCCGAAAATCGAAGATGAAGACGAAGACTCTTTAAAACCGTCGACTTTACCCACTGACAATATAAGCAATTTAGTATCGTCTGGTGGTAGCACTTTTGATTATTTGTATGAGTTCTCAGAAACTCGGAAAGTCCTCGAGGAATTTTTCAAGTGTCCACCACCGTCGAAAGAAAAAGAAAACAGCACGGAATCTTTTCCATTTCAGGTATGAATCTGTTGCCTGTTATGTTTTGATTGTTATTTAAATAGTAAAACAAACTGTATTGGTTATATCGTACATACAACTTATGTTCACTAAAGGATCTTGATTATGAACTGCGAAGACAAGGAGGAAGTGCTTACGTTGGTCAACGCTTAGCAAGCGGGCCACCGACAGAGGAAGTTTTGGTACATGAATCTCCCAAAAAACAAAGAACTGAATTTTCACAAAACGTAAATATATATTTCTGCGATTTAAAATTATACGAGCATATTTTTTACTTAGCCGTACTTTTATTTAAACTGAATTATTTATTTTTTCTTTTCAGACTGGTGAACACGAAAATAATTTCTTAGATCTTTCCGTCGGCACTGGTAGCAGTGAAGATCTCGGCGAAACAGAAGTCGGTTTACAAGTCGGACATTCTCGCAATTTTACGTTAAGTCCCGAGATGACTGATTGTGATAGTAACTGTGGCGATCTCGATAGTGAAGTTTCATTGATGATGATGGATAATGAATTGATACCAGCCAGTGGACTCCTTGGATCGGTCGGCGACTTAGGAAATAATTCAGATTCTTTGAGAATATATACCAGCATGCCGGTTCTGGAAGATGGTTTGTCCAGCGGTCATGCTAGCGACACTGATAATAACAATCCAACTGTGATGTTGATGAAACGGCAGATGAACGAAATTGAGAAGGAGATCATTCAAAGAAGTCGTGTAAATGATACTGGCTACCCTACTGCAACAGACAGTGACTCGGTCGGAAAAGACCTTTCCGGTTTAACTGTCAGCAAAGACATTCTGCATTCGTTGAAATCATCGTCGCCTGATTTATTTGTTCCTAAAAAAGAGAATTCATATGATGCAAATGAGTTACAACTCGATGGTCTGGATCCTCTTGGTACACCTCCACCGCCAGCACCTCAAGCCAGGCAAACTATCAATTTAGAAATAGGTGGCGAAGTTGAAGCTGCTATCAAAGATATTAGAATGGCTTTACAGAGGACTAAGACTCTACCTGTGAAGCCGTCTACGGAAGAACCAATAGAACCTAATGTCAGTCCGATTTGGATACCAAGGTATTTTACTTTCTTCTTTCGTAAACTTACATTTTTCGTGATCCCTAATTTCTTAAATATTTTCACTATAAATATTAATGGACAAAATGTCATCTGCCCAGAACGGCGATAATAGATTTGTAGTTTCATTATTATTCAGAAATTTCTATTGATTGAATTGGTTACGTGTTTAACTTTGTATTTGTAAAATAATTCTTAGTTTTTAAGTACATCTAATTAAAATTTAGTATATCGGATGACAGGCGGAGAATTTGCGTAGAAAATAATAGCGAAGATTCGGAAGTTCGACGTACGGGTGACGATGCTGACGTTGAAATCGAAGATGGTCCGGATGAAGAAGAGGCGGATACTGATCTCGAGACCGATCGTTTACTTGGCCAACAAAGAACAGATGATCAGGGTTTTTATGATGATAAGGTAAGACTTCCAGTAGAATGAATAACAGTATATGCATAATCTTTAACGATATTTCATGGAAAATAATATTCTTATTCGGTTTCTTAAAAGCATGATCTAACTAACTGATGGAATAACCCAAAATATTAAAATCTTATTCCTATATGTATAAAGTGAGACCGTTGATATAAATTTTACGATGTAAAACTAAAGAATTTAGCAAGTTGATTTTTACTAAAATAATATTCTTTTGGATATTATTCCTAACTTTTACGCTACAGTTTTACTTAATAATATACATAAATAGTATATTCACTAATGCATGCGTACGAATACTGTAATTTTTGGATTCAATACATCGTTATTAATTAGTGATACATTTCAACGATGACTATTTTAATTTATGATAATTTTATGAATCTCACATTATACAATTTTATTAACATTCTCTTAACATATTGGGCAGTAACAAATGGAAAATTTTTAACTTTTAATACTTTATTTGCTGACTTATAAAGGGGTAATAATGAATAGGGAAATATTTTGAAGGTAGGTCCATGACCTTTGCTACTTCCGTTGGACAATAATTCTTTGTACATTCTTCAAAGAAACGAAATTTAGAATGAATCAGCCAAATAAAGAATTAAGGTACCAAAGGAACCGTGAGACACGCGTATAAAATTAAGTTCGACGGGTGATGCACGACTTGAGTAAAGGTAATTTAATGGTCGGCCGACTAACATAACATAAATATAATTGGTGTTACATAGGGGTGGAGGAAGCCTAAGACTAGGACAATGTTACCACCGATAAGTGGCAAACTGTCGACTCCTAAGCAAACTCCCCCAAAAAGCCTGATTGTCGCTCCGGTAGAAAGTCCGCTCTCACCTTCAGAACCTTTAGCTTCGACCTCCGCCTGTGTATCCACATCCGCTTCTGTCTCTATCTCGCCTCCTCCAGTAGTCTCCATTATTCAACCGCCACCCTCCGATCGTGATGTTACCACTCCCACACAAACCACAACGAGCCCACAGAAGACTCCAGCCAAAAATTCTCCCTCGTCCCCTCAGAGTCTCAAGGAGTCCAGCAACAAGGTGAAAAAGGTGCCCTTTCAATTAAATTTACTTCAAACCTATCTTCTTCTTATGATTTCTCTGCTGCTGTGGCTGCCGATGATACTGCAATTGCTTCATTTTTTTCGTTGTTTCAGTTACTCTTTGTAGGAATTTTATTATTACTGTATTCCCTCCCTATGCCCCAATTGGTTGGACTAATCAGTCGAATTCTAGAGAATAGGAGATACATTTCATTGGTTGTTTCTATTTTGCTTTCTCTCGTGGGCTTATTGATATCCTTTTATATTCCATGATATATGGTGGAGGTGTCGATGTGATTATAAGGAGGCCAACGAAATGCGTTTATAGGAAGGGAATATTCTAATATCAAGTGATAGCAAAAATTTTCTACGAGTAACTGACTGCGATAGCATTCTAGTAGAGTTAGTACGGTCTTACTTGTTTAGTCCCAACAGATACGAATTCTACGCATGTTTCCTATCTTTTCTTCCTATTCACAGAAATCTCTCTCTCTCTCTCTCTCTCTTTGCAAACTAATAGTAAACTAACAATGGCTGTAACATATAAATCTAAAACATTAGTACACGTTCATTCAATTCAAGTGTCAAATGAAATTTAGTTAAATGTGATGAGAAATTGAAAAAATTGGTACATCATGACATTTTTATCAAGTTAGAAAAAGTGTTGTATTGAGTCAATTAACAGGTGTTTTACTGTATCAAAGGAAAGTATAAAACATACAGTGATGCTTCAATGATGACTCGCTTATTCAAGAATAGCTTGCGAGCGATTTTCATAGTCTGGATCATTCGCAAAGTGTTATAAAAATATTTAGGAGCAATATAACAAAGTAGAAATATTAAAAATATTCTGCTTCTTCTTACAAAGTATTAAAACCATGTTTATTGATCGAATGTCCCTTTTTTTGTTATATTAAAAAAGCAGTTTATTTATATATAATTTTTTATATCGTGAGTTTGTATAAATTCATATTAACGTTTTTTTATGCGGTAAAATGATAAAAAAATTGTTTAATTTAATTACAATTACAAACAAATTAGATTTCAAACCATATTAATTGAGTTTGCTCGACATGTGAAATTCGCTGCATGAACGAAGCTTTGACAGCCCGTATGGGGCATGTGATTTGCAAAAAGCACGTAGACATTGTTCAATATACCTGTAATTATACAAGAAGTACATTCAATATTTTTTGCTTCACAGGACAAGGAAGAGAAGAAGAAGAGCAGGAACAAAGAAGGTAATTAACATTATTTTTTTTTTCTATGAGTACAAACAAAATCATAAATATCATACATTTATTAGAACCGGTCGTGCAAATTTTGTTATATTACAAATGTTTTTAGAGGACACGTGGTTTCCATTTACAAAGTAAAAAATGTCTAAAAGTAAAAAATCGTGAACTCATTTTAAAGCCATAAAAATTAGTATATTGACTAGACAATATACTAATTTTAACAATAACTAAATTAGTTTATTTGTACATACTTAGACACTAAAATTAGTGTATTGTAAAGCTATACTATTAGAATAATCCATTTTCTTTCTTTTATTTGCTGCATTCCGGTTGGATACGTTTGGTAGGTACTCCCAAGTAGCTTTAATTAGTGTTTTTACTAATTCATGACTAAATTTAACCAGTCAAGCTATTATTAAAAGTTCCATATTCTTTCTCTCTTCTTTAGTGTAATTAAAATGACACATTTTATGTTTAATCCTTTTTTTAAATTAATTAATTCTTATTTAATTCGATCAATTATATTTTTCCAAATTTAATATTACGTGCCCTTAATTAGTAAAGAGTGTTAATTTTTCATCTCATTTTCACGTCTCTTTCATTTATGATTGCTCATTCGCGGTTGAATTGTTTATATTATCATACGATCACAACAATAAATATTTATGCATCGTGTTATCTCACGATAAATCGTGTTGCTGGTGCTTGATTGATTAATCAATAGTAACGTTACTGAGCACTGTTAGAACATAAATCTGTATCTCTGCAACGAGTACTTCAGTCGATATGTCACAGATACAAAGTAAACAGAAATTCGAAAAACATTTTGAAATGAAACGAAATGATTCGTAAGCATGACGATAAGATATATCTGGAATTTTTCGTTGATACGCGATGTATGCCCACGTGCTTTATTTTTTCTTTTTTAGTACGTTGATTGCTGTTGATCAGTGTTCTTGAAACGATTTCCAATAGTATTTAAAAACTTAGTCTTTCAATCGAATTCTATTAAAGTGATCTTCTCTCCTTCATCTCGATCGAAGATTGTGTAAAATTCTTTAATTATAAATCTTAAGGAGCAGTACCAGAAACACAGAAAGATATAAGAAGAACTCAAGCAGAATAGTATACCAGATTTTCTGAAGTAGACGTTCATACAGTGATGTTAAATTCAATTGTAGTTATGTAAATTAATTATCTGCTTATAGAAAATAAACTGATAAGAGTAAAGGTGATGCGGACCAAAAAATCGTTGAATTTAAAAAAGTCAATAACAAACTTACCAAATAAAATTCAACAAACACAATATGAGTCAATGGACTCCGAATGATCCTGTTTAACAAACTCGGATCAGCTGCTATTCAGAGTAACAGAACAAGATTAAAACAACAAAGAGATTCATCAGGATAGTGTTTGTATTCATTAGAAAGAGTTTCCGTTAATTTTTATTCGAAGGAAACAATACCATCGATTTCTCAACATGAGAGATACAGATATTATGTTACAAGATGCCCTCAGCAAGGATGACATGAAATTTTTCCATAAACATGATATGGACATCGTGTTAAATGTCATTACGCCAACAAGTGAAACGTTTTTGGACAGTGAGCCTATTGCTGTTCCCATGTCCTCGATCAGACTTCTTCGATCTTCAGTTGACTATCTAACAGCGTTCGGCTGCCTGAACGACGAAACGTTCCGGGACACGACTAAACGGTGTGTTTCCGTGGCCATTTCAGCTCTCCTCGACGATCCTTCAGTTCTGATCGAGGGTGTCCTATTCCGGGCCAGATACCTTGGATCCACTCAGCTCGTTTGCGAGGGAGAACCTACAAAATCTACCCGTATGTGCCAGGCGGAAGAAGCTGTCTCCAGGATAAAGGTACGCTCGATATTCGTCCCATTCAATGTTTGCATATCTTATACGTCTCCTCCGTCCACTTATTCTCTGCTTCTTCGTTCTCATAGTTATACGTATTTATCGATTCTGATCATTCCACATTAAATTATCCAGACTCAGAACCGAAAGCTTGCAGCACGCAACGTTTCTCGAAACACTTGTTCATACAATTATACTTTATATTATGTTTAGCTACTTCTAGGAGCCGATTATGGCCAATTTTATAAATATTTTTCATTTCATGGATATGAACGTGTCTCTGTGTACTAGGTTGTTTGAAACTACTGTGTTTAATTAATTTTTAGATTGTACAGTTCAATGTTACCAGAAGTTACAGATGACTGAAGTTTTTGTTTGTCGCAAACACAGCTTTTTAGGTTGTGCTTGGAGAATTTGGAATACTTGGGAAAATGATTTGTTGTTTGATATTGTTTTTATATGTTTATTAAATATTTCTTTGATGGCATATCACTGTCTATACTGTACATGTACATTATACAACAATATTTGTATACGTGTTTGGAATATTTTAATTGAGAGATAATATAAACGTAACTTTAAACAAAGTGTATACACTCATACCTCGCTTTACGGCCTAGATACGTTCCGGAAAAGTTGCCCGTAAAGCAAAAAGCCGTATAACGAATCAATTATTTTGATACAGACCCATACAAATTCAATTGTAAAGTTTTTTATAAAATAATATAGTTTTTAGTATACAGTTTTCATGCTGTGTAATTTGATGTGGAATTATCTGTACACTTCATTTTAATGAAGTACCTACTTGATATATGATAGACATGATCTTGCATCGATAACAAGACTGTAGATATTTATGCAAACACTTAGTTTTATGAATTATTTCATAACGACAAGAATTATATAGACAATTATTACTTTAGCGAATGGTCCTATTAAGTAAACAAGGAAACAAAATTTGTGTGAAACTTCACCAAAATATTTAATGCATTACTTTTCATTCGGTTGTACATACTATAAATGCATAAAATCCTGCAGTCAAGTGATCATGTGTTTACTATTATCCTTACAATCGAATATGTTAGAACATCCATAATACCGAATTGAACGTTCTCTGCACTCACTTGTGCTCTACGCGCGTGCAATCAAAATCACATACACTACTCATGGTCCTCACTGTGTACACATCTATCACGTGTTTCTTGTTTCATTTACACTGTTGCATCTACAAAGTGAAGATATACTATCCATATTTAGATACTCACTATATCTGGTACCTGTGCACAATCTACTTGGTAAATGCATGACTAATTTTTAGTTTTGAGTTAGCAGATAAACATCCTCTGCTCTCCTATCCATACTGTTTTCTTTCGCTGATTCTATAATTTATTAGCAAGTAGAATGGGTTGGATGGCTGGTACATAAATCTTTAATAATTCCTAGTTGGCCAACATGTACATTCCACATTCTATGTTACAACATAAGTTCGGAGCATCCTTCTTCGTCTTGACTTTGAATACACATGCACAGATATTGTTGTAAATTATTTGACACTTGGTATCCACATAATTACAGTTCTTTCTTTCTAAATATTCATATTGTGCAAATAATTTCAATTATTAACGAAATTGACTAATATTCTTGAAAATAAAATTCTGAGAATATTATTTCCAAACATACTTATGTACAATAAAAAGTTGTAGCTGTAGAGATGAAAAAAGGAATACGTACTGATTTTTATTGACATATTGAAAAATAGAAATATTTTTTAAAAAATGTTAATTATGTTTCTACTTCACTTTGAGAAATTTTCAAATAACTCATGTTTGTGAGAACCGAAAAAATAATTCATTTAGAAAATGAAGGGTGCTCCAAACTGTTGAAAAGCACTATAGTATAAATTACAAAAATAATCATTAATATTACATGTACAACAGCGACAAAAAATCGAGACCTTTCACAAGAAAACATCTCACTTTATGCTCGCTGTGTTTTTCCTAGCACACTTTCAGTTATTATACACACTGTTTGACCGCTGGTGTCAAAAATTTGAATAGTCGATCCTATGTATTAAAATAAGGCAAAAATCAAGAATGACGAAATTGTGTTCGGGGCTTCGTTTTCAAGTTATTAGCAATCAAACTTTGGGTCAGTAACGCCCGAAACCAGTAGGTGAACACTTTGTATAATTAAACCGTGTTTGTATTATAAAATTATTTTTTTATTTATATGTAATTATTTAAATGTACTGTGAAGAAGAATAAGAAGCATACAGTGAACAATCTTCTTATGTGAGGTCGGATTCTCTATCACATATTAAACAACCATACAGAATGTGGTTCCTAGCGTGAAAATGATTTTTCTGATAATTCAACAAAATTATTTAATATGAAAATTTGAAAAGTACGTTGCACCTTCTATTCAATAGAACCACAGTTTCAAATATAAAATAATATGATATACATATGTAACAAAGCTCTCACAAGTTCTAAATATTGTCTCATAAATACACCTGGGCTAATGTATTATTTTTTCAAACAATTTCTTTGCTTATGGACTTATTGCAATGTCTGTGTAGTATAACGTAGTTGCTATGAGGGTCCATTCGAATGCATTACTCGGAAGTTTATATAAAAAATGTCTATGTGATTACACTCGGAGAATGTAATCCTTTTTTTTTTTGTGGTCGATCTACAACATGTATGTAATTCTTTTTCGTATTAAGCTGATGCATATGAAACGTCTAATTTTTTGTATTAAATTTTCACCGTACGACAGAAAAAATCGTGCAATCTTTAATTATAACTTACTCAAAGTATAACACCCTTTAATTATAAATTCTGATGCTAGTAAAATTTTCGAGGTCACATTAAAAATATCAATTTTTCCGAAGATATTGATAATCGCCGTTCGTGTACAAATTTGACTCCCATTCTTTTGCTTTAATTATGCAAAAAGGATATCCCTATTTGGACATTTCATAGGCTACAGTCTAATGCAGCGATACTATAGTGCTCTAACACGCTCCTGCATGTATAGTGAACTGCTACGTTTTATAATTGCAATGCGATAATTGTATTGTAATCAGTTCTTAAGTATTCGGTCATTGAATCTACGAAGTTAAAATTATTTGATCAGCCACTTCGGTCGAACCTGAGAGTTTTTTTTTTCGATAGAATATAGGGGTACTGCGAAGTATTTGAAACTTGTATTTAAATGTGTGTATGCTTCCTGAGACAGTTTTACGAGAGAGATAAATCAGTGATTCGTAGAATTTATTGAACACTGTTTCAACACAGTCCCTATGACGATCGAAAGTATTACTTTCATTTGTGGAGCATAGAAACTTTCGAAATGATTTAAAAAATAATCAGTACAATAAGTAGTTACTAGCGAAAGTCAAAATTTGCATACCTATGTATTGGGAGAATCTTCGTATAATTTTAAACATTTATAATTATATTTATATGAAATATTTATAATTGAAAGGCACAAACGAAGAAAATGATGTACGTTTCAACTGGCGCGAAGAGATCGATATTTTTCATGGGTCCACTTCCTGAATATAATATATAAATTAATTGAAATTAACAAATTTACTCTGTATAAAACGCAAGAGTCAGCTGGTTTCATATTTATCGTTTCTCATAGAAATGCTATTATTCAGCACGAAAGAAATGTTAAATGATTAGCACTTAACCGTGCTTTCTCTACGCACATGCCTTAATCAATGACTCTCCTTTGAGAAGTCAATTTTTCTTTTTTTTTTTCAAAATATTTTATTTAATTGAAACTCACCCTCTGTACTATGAAATTCCTCTCGCAAGTTTTAGACGCTCAGTATTCGAATTGTTTTCTTGTTGCGATCTCACGCGAAAAACATCATTATCATGAATAGTTAATGACAGTGATTTTTGTATTAACGTGTCTTCGAGCCATATATGTTAAAAGAAACAGTATTTATTTTTCGAAATATTAAAATATGGTGTAGGTGCCATTTCCTAGCATTTCGATAATAACAGGAACTAAGGAGATCTCAAAACTCGACAGAAAATATAGAAAATGCATAAAGTAACTTCGCATAAACATTACATTTTTGTCTAAGTTTTAAAATACGGTATAAGTGTCACTTTGAAGCATTTCGTCAATAAAAAAAAATTAAAAGTTGCTCGGTCATTCTGTTGCAAGTACCTCGCTATGTCTAATGATATTTAGAAACCGAGAAGTTTAACAATATTACACCCCTGCGGAAAAAATGTCACGAGTTAAAAAATGTTCAATTTTCATTTTATACAGTGACATATCTTCTAATACGTAGACGATCCACCATCTAGAAAAATGTCATGAGTTGAAGTCCAGTACTTCAAACGAAATGGCACCTAGCGTCACGTTGTTAAATAATATTAAATATTACGTAATAAATCAATTTCTTCTCGCTCTTCTGGGTAATTACGTGGTTCTCAACTTGTGACACTTTTCTTGCCGCATTGTGCGATATGTAGAAATATTTGGGGAAGTCTCATTTAAGAAGATATTGAAAAATATTCGAATACTATTCACAGTTGATTTCGACAATGTTAGATTACTTCTTGAAATTAATGACACTGCGTAAAGAAGTCTGAATGTTTTTCTATAGCCACCCCTTCCTCGTGCTATTACCACCACCACTTGACCACCGAACACACATATCTTTATGTGGTTTTGATGTCTCTCTGTGTTAGTTTATCTGAGAATAGGAGCTGGATAAAATAGTGCAAAATAAATCGAACATATTTTTTTTTTGCTTTGAAGGCTTTCATATGAACAATCAGCATATACGATCAAAGAAACATAGTCAAAAGGAAAATTTTTGGTTAACAACAATACTACTACGTTATTAATATTTAAATACTAAGGTCACAAACTGTATTTTTCTTGTTACTTTTTTCGGTCTTTCAAAATGCATGTATTGAAATTTTTAAATTGATTTCCCGATACGTTTAATCCGTGACAGTTAATGAAAGCAGATAATTTCAGTGGCGAATTGTATTTATTATGATTCAGGTAAAAATGGAAAAATTCATTTAGATCAGATTAAACGATGATTCAAGTTGAATATTATTTTGCGGGAAAATCGACAATCTGTACTTATCAGATGTGATCGAAACTATTTTTATTCGGCTCCTTTACGACTATTCTCTTGTGTATAGTTGTCTGTCCTTCTTTGCTTCGTAGATTGTACGCAGCACTATATCTTCTACTGCACGATCGTGTATTATAAAAAAATTCGTGTAATATATATATACATATATATGTGAAATAGAACGGGCGAAAATATTTATGTTTAATGGATTCGTTTAAGCGTAAATAACAATGTTACCGAACTAAAATTTCAATTTTTCTTCACGAATGATTTCATTTCCGTCGTCACTGTACGACATTGACCGACTTGTAATATAACAAAATACATGCTTTGGGATTGAAATGCAGTTTCAATAAAAAATAATACAATAAATATTCTGAAAAACTTAGGAATATGAAAGTTATTGTATTTAAAAGTGATACATAGTTTAAGAAGTGTATAGAAAATTGTGCAACTATTTCTTCCTAAGATTTAAGACACAACATACTAAAGTAGAGCCAAATATGCTAAGTCCCCTGAACTCCTACAAGACCAGTGGAATAAATGTAAAAATACAAAATGTATAAATACATAGACAGTTCAAGTTCTTAACGTATTTATTTCCAAAGTAAATATTGTATACACAGGGTGTAACAAAAGTGTTCGAGGTCCCCGAAATAGATCACTCGTGAGGTGATTTGGAACAAATTTTTCCTTAGAAAAAATGTTATTCGAGGCTCTGTTAAAATTTTTGCTAAGCAAATACTTGTTCCAAATCACCTTACGAGCGACCCATTTCAGGGACCTACAACACTTCTGTTACACCCTGTATAATACAAAAGATAACACAAATTTTATCAGTCTTTAACAAATATAAAAATCATCATCATCGATCATGTCTATACAGACACCGATAAAATGAACATTAAAGTTTACGTTCAAATCGAATTCAGGTTATATTTATCACAGTCGTGGAATGCCGTAAAGTGAACGAAATACATACGTATTCACCATATTCCGAAACGTGTGATCATATTGCAAGAGATGATTAAAGATTCTCGAAAGAAGATTCCTAGCTGTATCATAGTCCTGTATTTAGACTTAGAGAAACTCCTCTCTTGTGAAGCCAAACACTGCAATGTTGGATGTTCAGTGTCCCCTAAAACTGTCCACACTGGTCCGTGCAACTCTGCATACCGTCCTCGAACGTTTGACGAATGTGGGATCTAAGTACACTGTGTATGAAACGATACCTCGCGAGAAAGCATGACGCCAGTATCAGCTTCTGCTAAAGGCTCCATAGATGATACGATTTGTCGTATCACAAGTTGCACAGGAAGTTGGACAGACGATTAGAAAGACAGATTTTTATCCTACGGTATTGTCCAGAAGTTGTACGACCGCGCCCCCAAACGTAGGAATTGTCGTTTAGACGATCGAAGATTAATTAAGTCTCAACTTCTTGACTGAAGAACTAAATTGTACGATGAGTTGTACGACAAATCGTATCGTCCATGGAAGCCTTTACGACTCGATGGTTCTGTATAGTTTGTTGACCTATCGACGCTTCTCACGAACCTCAAACGAGATCCCCACGAAATCGGAATTATCTATCCAAGTGATATTAGCATGTAAGGTCACGGCTGTCTCTAATACACTGATCAGACGGTGAAAAACCATAATACCGATCGTGTGTGAGTGTATCCGTTCGGTAGCTAATTACAGATTAGTACGTGAGATAATTATCTGTTCGATCTCGTAATTGATACGTTTCACTTTGAATGAAGGTAGTACTGCACGACAGTGCTGTGTATCGTTCGATAGAGGAAAGAATAATGTATAATGTGTGTCGATGATAAAAGAACACCGTGGAGAACGCTAGAGTCTCGCGTTCGTGGTGTCGGGTGGTGCGTGGTAATGTGACTATAGTCGGAGCAAAAGATTTCCGCCGATCAAGGCCACCAGAACGACTGTCCTCCATCACACTTGTTTGACTGCCCCCTCCCCGCCATTTTGTCTCGTCCTATTTGTTGGTTGCTAGGGGAGAATCGAGACTGGTTCCACGTGGATTTTAATAAAATCGTGCAGGATAGTGGCCATGTATGCCCTAAAAGGCATCAGTAAATTTTAATCTTTTACGGAAATATACTGTTGAGGAAACGGGATTCAATGTTTTGGGAAAACTGGCTGGCGATTGGGTACTGTTATAGTTGTTGGACAAGATATAGTGAACTGGTGAAGTTTTCTTTTAGGTGATCACAAAGATCTTTTTCATATACTGTAGGAGAAACAGAAATCGAACCCAGATCTTTCAAGACTAGGCTATTTAGCTACTTTGCTACCTGGATTATGAGTGATTCTTCTTCTGTTAATTCACATGACACAAACAGAGATAGCTGCCGCCCCTACCGCTTATAAAATACCTCGGAACAACCCCTTTTCACAGAAATTTGAAAAGGGTAGATCTCGAAGATCCGTTAGGTTTGCAGAAAATGTATCCACTTTAACAGTTTTACTGCCACGTTACCCAAATATGGATGACACGTATATTGCAAAGAGGGCCGGGAATTATTTAAATTTTGGTAAAATTAGTATCAGTAGTATAATTTAAAATAAGACAAACACCCTCTATTAACTATGTAAACGAATATATCTTCGGCGATTTATGACTTGAAATACAAAATAAAGTGTGTCTGGCTACGTACGGCCTTTTTCACTGTGGCAATGTGTGGATGCCAAATTGTACCGTAGACTCCGTTAGACTAATCGTCTGCAATACATTGTTCTTTATTCATTGAGCCATGTTATAAGTGGAATGCCATTTACAGGCCTGGCCACTGCCTAAGTCGAACGTTCGACCTGGTTGGGTCTCAGCCCACAAAAGGGGGGGTAACTTTGCGAGTTCGCTGTATATCTTGTCCACCAGCTAGACGAACAGCAATAAGGAACATAGACAAAAGCTTTCTAGGGATTGGTCGATATCAGAATCACCAATAGACTCTCCTAGTCCGACATAATTTCTCGTCTACCTTGCTATGGGAATCCACAACTGCTTCCAGTAGAGATGTCACAAAATTTCATAACCCTTTAACGTCCAGACCCTTAAATCGATATTAAATCAACCGCTTTTACGAATTTTTTAAAAATTTATTTGTAATCTTTTAACGTCAAAACACCTCTTCCAGGGAAGAATTTATTTCTCGTTATTATTTAATTCAAAAATCGTTCCAATACGTGCATCTCGTCTGTATCTTCACGACAATTCTAGATGTGACATATACACTGTATGTCACACTGGGCGTCAAAGTTCATCTTCACTTGGGATCGTTAATTTTCCAACAATTCTTTGAAAATTCAAACTTTCAATAATTCCTTGAAAATTCAATCTTTCACTGGGGATCGTGACACCAAATTTCACATTGTCGACCAGTAGAGTACACCCGACAGAAGCGTAAAAGTTTAGGGGGTGTGTGAGGGGGCACGTGGATTGAGCGTGTGTGTGGATTCTGGATCGAGAATAGGTGACCTTGACCGGCCCCCACGGGAAATCTTTTGGCCCCGTGACTATAGCAAAGCGCATTTGTCTGTTTATACGTTACGAAAGGAGGGGCCAGTGGCTACGGGTACGCAGGCTGCTACGCAGTTAAACTATGGGGGGCAGCATGGGTTTGGTCGGTGCAGCGTTGCCTCGCAAGGAAGCCTAGACGAAGATGAATGCGACTCGAGCGAAGAACTGATAGGGAACGCGTCTGGTGGGGGCCAGTCCGAGTCGCAGACCGCGGGACTTCAACCGAAACTGGCCCCGATCAGTGGCTCTATGAAGCCCACCACCGTTTTCAGGCTCCATTTTCTCGGCTCGGTTGAAGTTGAAGAGGAAGGGAGACGTAAGCGCCTTAACAACCACATAGTGCGGGAGGCTGTGACTAAGATAAAGGTCCGCCCTCCAACCCTTTAGATGTATCATTATACTACTACTATATAATTGTTGTTATCTTTTTCAAACTATCCTATCTAAATTCGATCGGCTTTTATTTTTATCTCGCTCTCTCTCTCTCTGTCTCTCTCTATTTGTCTCTATTGTCTCTCTTGGTTCTTGTATTCTGCATCGCATCCCCACTTCTTTTCACTGACAACGAGTGAAATTCGATGATGTTACCGAAAACTTCTCTGTACCCTCGAAATTCGTGGTCAAATTGATGTTCTAGGTTGACTGGTCTTATTACTTTACACGTTCACGCCGACTCATAAATTCCTAGACTATATTGGTCATAAGTATTTGCCCTTCCATTAAAGAAGGGTTTGTTTCGTTTTCATTTTACATTGTCACATTTTGAGATTGGTAACAAATGAACATTGATTTTGCTTGCATTGTGGGCCTTATTGTACAGAAAAATAGTTCCTTTGGAAAATTTGGCGCCTTTTTGGGTGATAGTCATGGGTGTAGGCAGGGGGGATGGCCTTAGAGGGGACAAAATTGAATCCCCCCCCCCCCAGGAGAAAATTAGTATATTATATTAACTAATATCTTGTACGTAAAAATAAATCTAAAATCCATTTATAGTAATACAAAATTTACCTTAAGATAAATTTTGTCCCTCCCCCCCATACATGTGGTTACATATGGAATTTTTATTTAATACAGTAATTTGTGATCAATAGTAATAGTCTGACTAGCACAAACGTGAGAATACTTGATGGTTCATGGCGGCGTGAACGCGTGTTCACGTGTTCCCTGTGCGTGATTTTCGGTTCAGATCGTTTGAAATTTTGACTCCAAAAAAAGATATAACAGTGACCCACGTTGGATGACAAATTATATAAAATTGCTGCGACACGGATGATGTTGAATAGATGATTTTGTATTGAATCAGTGAATTACAGAAGCATTCGTACACGTAGAGATGTCAGTTCCGAGTTATTTCGTGTTTTTACGGAAAACTTTAATGGAATGCGTTATAGCTAGATAGACATAGTCGTAATTAGCTACTAGTTGAATGTAGGATTAGTTCACACTTACACCGAGAACTTTAACACGACTTTGTTCCTCTCCATACTATACCCTCGACACAGTATACAGGAAATACAGTGCTCCCTTCCTATAAGCACGCTGCTTGGATCTGATAATGTGATTATAGTCGTTGATAGTCGTATGATTGGGTCGTTTAGGATCGCTTCCGTGCCAGTGATCAAGGAAAGAACGATTCTCATATTATCAGACTCGAATAATACGAGGTCAGACGTAACGATCCTATCAGCGAGCATCAGAATTATAGTCCCTGGGCAAGAATATAGGTAACTTATCACATTTTAGCGATTACCATAAGGATTTTCTTTACACGTCGAAACGATCCTTTTTATAGAAATTTGAGAATATATGTATAGAAACTACTTTAAAGTCCGAGGAAACATTTTCACTGCAGTACAGTCCTAGTTAGCCCCATTGGGAAATATATTTTTCCTGTTTAGTTTTATATCTTGTCCAGGGACTATACATCGAGTAAGGAGATACCTACTTCGTCGTAATTAAAGCGGTTGATATACAGTGACTCACAAATCTATTCACAGAAGGCAGTCCCATTTATTTAATTGCACTACTTACCAAACTACGAATTTCGTTTAAAAATTAAGAAAAAATCGTCACAAATGATTGATGAAAACTAAACGTAATGAGAATAGTTAAATAAAAATTGTATGGAAATTTGTACATTTAATTGTTATTTTGAAAGCATGTGAATAAATGTGTGAGTCACTGTAGCATGATGGAGTTGCACCTTGTGCTTACTCACAGATTTTCGTTTCTATTTTTCACAAAAATATTTTTGACGCATTATTTACACAGAGGATCAAAATAATTAAACACGTAACAACTATATAGATAACCCTGGGGAACAGTCAATCTGTGGCCAGGGATTTAAGAGTTGATTTTGAGTAATTTAATGCTCCTGATCCTGAATGTGCCATTATTTTTTCTTGATTGGCTCTAGTTTTTAAGATATGATTATGTCTTAAATATTTACGTACAATAAGGGGAAAAAATGAAACATAGGAAGTTCTATGATTCTAAATTAATTTTATTTATAAAATTACAAAGAAAGTTATGAAACAAATTACAAAAAAATACACGATCATTTACATAAAATTCGCCTTTGAAACAAAATAAAATCACTTATTTTATTTTTTACTTTGGAGATCACTAACCCAAAAGTAAACAAATAAGAGGGTTTTGAGAAAAGCATAGGTAACAAAAAAGCAAATATAGTAGGTACTTCAAATCGACACAAACGTTTAATTTCAACAGTTTTGAATACTTTGAAAATCGCAATCAATTTAGCTAAAACGAAGATTTATTCTGAAATCAGGATCCTCGAGTACCTACACTGAAACCAATCTTAAATCCCTAACAACATGAAAACAATTTTTTTTTTGTTCCCCAGTGAAACGAACGACTTGAAACTTGAACAGTTGCATTGAGTTTTCCATATTAATAATACTTTGCATTTACGTCTATGCATGCAGTTTTTCTGAGCCAAAGCTTATGTTTCTTATCGCACCGTTAAATTCAGCCTTTCGTTGTCCGATACGAGTACAGTATTCCCTCTTTTATAGTCTCACAGGGACCAACCATGCGCGTAGAGACGCGAACGTATCAATTTCATACAGAGAAACTGAAATAATTGGATTTAAACATGACACAATGATTTTTACTCGTTGCCAGTGGAAAATGGGTGCAGTTGAAACGTATTGATTGAAAAACATGAAGCGTGATTTTCCGTACTGTTACTCGATAGATTCTCTTAAAAGACTCTCAGGTTTACTGACGAATTTTCGTTTTTGCTCTTCTATTCCTTCGCAATGCTGACGCAGTACCTACGATTTGATATCTATCGATATAAGTTCAAACGAACGTGTTTCTGTCTTACCAAATAATTCATTGTTAATTGCAAATTTTCAACGTGTTACACATTCTTTCTTACAGTTATTTCTGTTCTGTACTCTGTAGACCATTTTTCACCTTAATTAATCAAATGATTTTTCCGTTTTATTGTACATGCTGCTTCTCCTCATGATAGGCACTGGTACGTATACTTCCACGTTATCGTTGTGTTTGTGACGTATAAGCATAAATTACAAGTCCGAACGGTCGGAATACGAACGTAACAAGAATAGATTTTTTTGAATAGAGACAAAGGAATAATTTTTTAAGAACAATAAACACGTGTGCCCAAAGGATTCGTTAGAGTATATTTGTTATATTACACTAGGTGTACCAATAAGTGAAGATTTTGTCAAATTCCATATTTAACCCTCGGACAACGATGACCAGGTCAGTTTGAGCCCAGTTTTTCAAGAACTTCATCCAACTCAACAGTTTCCAATAACTAATTTAAGCTAATAATTATTCATATTAATTCAATTAAAAAGAAAGCCAATTCGCAAAGAAGTTTGTTCAAAAATACATTTAGAAGGAATTATGTACGTGGGTCCAAACTGACCCACGTCATCAAAACTGTTCGTCTTCCAAGGGTTAATTCCTTCAGCGAAATATGTCCTCGTTCTCCAATACTCGTCGCCATTTTGAAAGAAGTAGAGAACAGAAATACCAACTATTATTATCAATTTATGAAGAAGAAACAGTAGATTACTTATTGATACACCTAATGGTATACGAAAATAGGACTGAAACGGTTCATAAATTATTTATCTCGAAGTCGTGTCGCGACTGCCAGAACACATGACAATAAATTGGATATAATAACGTAACATGCAGGCACCGGACGGCGAAACGCAGCCGAGCACAGAGGTTGACCTCTTCATCTCGACCGAGAAGATCATGGTTTTGAACACGGACCTGAAGGAGATCATGATGGATCACGCGTTACGAACGATATCGTACATAGCGGATATCGGGGACGTGGTGGTGTTAATGGCGCGAAGACGTTTCGTGCCACACGAGGTCGAGGAAGCGCCGAAGATCAATCGAACGCCGAAAATGATTTGTCACGTGTTCGAGAGCGAGGAGGCCCGATTCATTGCACAAAGCATCGGGCAGGCTTTTCAAGTAGCGTACATGGAATTCCTCAAGGCGAACGGTATCGAGGATCACAGTTTCGTGAAAGAGATGGACTACCAAGAGGTTCTCAATTCCCAAGAGATATTCGGCGATGAACTGCAGATGTTCGCCAAGAAAGAGATGCAGAAAGAGGTAAATGCATCTTGATCGTTATTCTCTTTACAGAAACGTTTTGAAATTACTATTCTTTGTATTAAGAAAGTCAGGGACCACGGAGAGTTCAGACAGAACTGAGGACTTTAGATAGATAGTAATCACTGAGTTGTGTGAAAAAATCTTAAAATCCAGTTGAAACAAGCAATTTTTTATGGTAATCGTAGGAGGGATTTGCTTAAGGAACTTTCTGAAGAGTTCAGTCCAAGGACCCTGAGACCCCAATATCCTCTCCTGTCTTCTCAGCGCTAGGCTATGCGGATCCCTAAGTCATGAAGGCTGTGCAACACCAATACTCCTACTTCGCATTGATTGGACACTTGGTTTTATAATCCATAGTAGACTTGGCCTGTCTGGACTCTTCTCGTCTCATCAGTAGGTTCAACTCACTTGTACCTATCTCTACTTACCAGCTAAAGAGGATATTCTGTCACCCTAATACCTTGTCCTCCCTTCTTAGTGTTAGACTACGTGGACTCATAAGTCATAGAGACTTCGGAACTCCAATATTTCCACTTCTCATTGATTAACCATTTGGTTTCATAGCGTACAGCACTCCTGAACTGCCAATACTCTTTCTTTCCACCAGTGAAATAATCTTCTACTGGCACTTCACGTCTGATGGCTAGAATCAAGCAAATTGCTCCCATTTTTGAATATAGTATCTTAGAACCTTCCTAAGAATCCCAGGACTAATCATTTTAGGGTATTCTATTGTCGTACAATGAATTATCGATGAGTGCTTGAAGGCTTCTCGGCACTGAGTGTCATCCCCACCACTGGGGGATCCCCTGTGGAACCAGTCAAGCGTCCAGCGGGGGATATGACGTCTGAACACTCATCCATGATTTACTGTATATCTTTTTTTTCTATTCACATTGAAACTAAGTGTCTTTGTTACGAAATGTCTGCAGGTAGTGGTACCAAAGGCGAAGGGAGAGATATTGGGCGTGGTCATTGTCGAGTCAGGTTGGGGTTCCATGCTGCCGACGGTGGTGATCGCGAATCTGGCACCGGCCGGTGCTGCTGCTCGTTGTGGACAGTTGAACATTGGTGATCAGATAATCGCGATCAATGGCGTCTCGTTGGTCGGTCTACCCCTGTCCACTTGTCAGACCTACATCAAGAATTCGAAAAACCAGACGGTCGTCAAGCTGACCGTTGTACCGTGCGCGCCGGTGGTCGAGGTCAAGATCAAACGACCCGACACCAAGTATCAATTAGGATTTAGTGTACAAAACGGAGTAATATGTAGCCTGTTGAGAGGTGGGATCGCCGAACGGGGTGGTGTTCGAGTGGGTCATAGGATCATTGAGATCAACAATCAAAGTGTTGTCGCTGTACCGCATGAGAAGATTGTCAATCTTCTTGCCACATCAGTCGGTGAGGTACGTACAATTTTGTTCCCCAATATTAGTGCAAGGTATACACATACATATTCTTTGTAATTTCAAATGTACCTGACACTTTTCATTTAATGCTGCTTGATTCATTTTCATTTCAAATCAACCTGAACTTTTGAACGTTTATTAAATTATGAAATCTTCCGTCAAGCATAACATTCTGAAGCTCTTTTCTAGAAAGACAATATTGCCCAATCGACAATTGGTAATTATAGTTTTTGAAGAATTCATACCACCTAAAGACACCAAGTGTATCGATTAGTATGTTGTTTGGAGAAAATTTTACATTCTGGTGGTTTGTTCTCTTGAATAAAAATTATTTTCTCAAAAATACAGTACAACATAATATAACTAGATCTAAGAATCCTTATAAGGAAATACAACATTTAGTCAAGTCATTGAGTTAACTCAAATTTCACATTGCATGTGGGATATGCTTCTTGTATGTGAAATATGGAAAGATACGTATCAAAAACAGTGATGCTTGATACTTTAGAAATGTAATATCATCAATAGATCTCGCAATGTGCAAGTTTTCCAATAAAAATATGTTATGTAATTTATGTATTCTTCCAGATACTAATGAAGACGATGCCCACGTCGATGTTTAGGCTGTTAACTGGTCAGGAGTCTCCAGTGTATATATAAGCGTTTGGTTACCTGGCTGATATGCGTAGTGAACAGACAATACATTCGCCATCCACTACCAAACTATTCACTACTTTACTCTCTGTACAGATTTATTCGACGCAGATAATCGCATTCTGTTTCGATTCTTATGGAATTCTATTCGTATACTCTCACCAGCTCCTGCTTAGCAAAAGCAACAAAACCTTACGTAAAACACGTTGCGACAAACATTAATATATTGAATATTTACATAAAGCAAAAAAAAAAATATATATATATATATATATACGTAATATATACATAATTATTTTATTTATGAATGGGATTCTCGCTGTCTGTTTTTCAATTAACTAGTCGAATAACGGAATAATTTACAAGCACTGATCGTCTTCACCGTGATTTCTGTGACGCGCGTGGTAAGTCTTCAATGAACTTTTCTCACGTGTTCTTCTATTCATGCATTTTGGTAGAGGGAACAGCAAACTAAAAGAATAACGTTCTCGATATTATCATTATTAATTTTTCTATACGATGTTCTGTATGGAGTGTCTACAAAAATGATGATTATCTTCAGGGTCCACCAATGCAGACTTAAAAATGTTATGTCAAAATAAGATGAATGAAAGCATGAGAATAAGAATTCATGATTTTTAGTAAAACAAAAAATGTCTCGATTCTATGAAAAGTCGAAAAAAAACACCTCTTTGGAGGTCCACAGTTAATTCCATTATAGATGAACGACTAAATATATCGCAACTGATATTTAACACATATTCACACATTTTCTACTTATTACTTTTAGTTTGCCATTGCAGAGATGGAAAACGTATGAATATATTAAGAAGACCACATGTCTTATCTAAAATGAACCTTGCAGATCCATCTTTTTCAATAGCACTCTGTATGACATGAAATAACAACTTTATTTTTCCAAGTAAAAGATCATTGAATCATAAGGATCATAGACTCATTAAAGTATTTACCGACATAAAGTAACACAATATAATACTTACAATTCTGTCTTGTTTTAAGGTTAAAATGATGAATAGAAACTGAAGGCAAACACACGAGGAAGATCAGAGATCAATGGCGTAGATTGTAGGATTAAATTTTATTTATTCAGAATGGAGATCGTCCGTTTAGGTGAAATATCAGCATTGAGAATCGCATTCTGTACCCGGTAAGAGAAGCAAAGTATGCAATGCACACGATTATACATAGCACAAAGCTCTTTACCAACGTTAGAGCAGGGCTGGAACTCTCTGTACATTACGTAGTTAACGAAACGTAGGATGTTTCTACAAGGGCCTTCGTACATTTCGTTGTCGGCTCCGCGTGAAAGAACTTACATCGTTTGTTTAATCTTTTTTATCTTAATTTTTTTTACTGAAATTAAGACCCATTTATCGATTAGTTAAACGTTTTCAACGCGTCGTCTCGTTGATAAGCATCACGGTAGTTATACGGAAGAGTACTCTCCGTGATATTTCGTTTTTATCGAAGCATTTTTTACAGTGATTTTTTTTGTACGACAACCTCTATCGACAGAACATCGCTTTCCACGGATGTTAACGATAAACTTGGATCGAACCGAGTTACCGCCAATTAAGACAAGTTTACAAACAACATTCATTGGCCACAGTCATGTGATCATAAAAAGTGTTTTCATTGGTTCATCCATTCACATAACGTTTCTTCGTACAATTTTGACTTTAATGTTAGGTGGGACCCGTTAAATGATTGTGAGCTATCACAACTGTTTCATGGAAATTAATTCGAGCATGATGATTCTTTCAACTCATCTCACACTAATGTTGAAAATAATGGGGGATGTGTTTCATGTCATAGAGTTTAAGAACTATCCATAAAAATTTTCAACATTTGCTGCTTACTTTAGAATCCTATTCAATTCCTAGTCAATTTCAACTGTCTCGTCACTTTCCCTGGAAGAAAACACTAACCAAGGATTCCCCAAATGCTCCTCATTAGTCCAAAATTGTAATCATTAAACGGGTCCCCACCGTAGTTCTGAAAACGCGCACTAAAAAGACTAAAATTATAATCTAACTGTGAAAAATCCTGAAAATTCTGATTCGACGTTCGTCACGCGAAACAGAACTGTTGACGTGCGTTTAAACGATTCCGGCTCGTTCCGACTACCATGTTAGAGGCTACCCTTTTACTCGTGACTTATACCAAACGCTCTATGGATAACTATCGGAGTAATTCTATGATCTACAAAGCAACACCTGTATGTAACATACTGCGTGGAATCGAACGCACTTATTTTTATTACTGATCGAACGATGATGTTCGTAGGGGGAATCGTCGGTTGTAAGACGCGAAAATTTGCGGTGCAATATTGCTACGTTGTTTTTTCGTCGTTAAACTGTGAAACCAAGCGAGAGCAATCTCAATTAAAATAATTATACAAACGTTCTACGATTGTCGCTCGACGAAATATGTTCTTACACTCGACTATATTTAGAAATTACTCTCCAGCGTGTCGGAATACGTAATCAAATTTGAACGGTGAGAGAGAAAAAGAGGCGGGAAAAGGTGTGTTAACCGATCTCGTCCTTTTTGCGTAATATTGCGAATGAGAGATCCGTGAAATTGATTCGACAGTGACAAGCGAATGTGTTTAGCGCGGAGAGGAGTTCTCTTCTATGTAAATACCGAGGATTGTATTAACTCTGTTAAGTTCCCATCTGTTTTGTGCTGGATGTTTGTCACTTTTTGCTTCAACCGTCGAGGGGTTTACGATCTAACAGATATTCAACACAGGAGTTCGATAAAATTTCAATGCCAAAGTACATTAAGCGAGACCTTAAAGGCGACGATTGCGTCGGACCACCTGATATTCCTGACCGTGTACGGTAGCGCGTACACCACTTGTAATTCTCTTCGTCGTGCATTTCAGCTTTCTAATTAATCGCAGTTGTCCTTTTCGTGAGCATGAACGTTTTCGTAGGATGTAATATCTGACCGTGTGTCTTGAAATGGTACGGCAGTTCAGTATAGAGGATGACCGTTTACAGTTGGACACTGGTACTTCAAACAAAGGATTTTTATTTGTGTCATTTTCTTTCGTCAATTGTTACTATGTGTAATTATATTTTTATCTTGGTTATTTTTTGTTTAAAGAAAATTTTTTCTTTCTTTGTTAAAACAATTCCGCTTTGTTCTCTTCATCCTTTTATTTAATGCAATTTTCAGAGGGATTTATTGTTTACCCGTTGCAACCTTTTTGTTAGAAAGTATTTCAAAGTATTCATTGAAAAAATTAAAAATGATGATTTGTACGCGTACGTAGGTGATTCAAGGATTACATAGGCAGTCTTCGTATTTGTTTTCGTGGGACTTCTGTTATGCAGATAAGCGGCTACTTTTACTGCCTCTCCCCACAACTTCTTTTCATCCTGGCTTATCATTGCTCTCACCTTTTCAACCAACGTTCTATTCATTCTCTCGGCTTTGCCGTTTAATTGCGGCGTATAGGGTGGTGTGTAGTTCAATTGTATTCCTCTTTCCTTGCACCACGCTTTTAACTTATTATTTGTATATTCTGTCCCGTTATCACATCGGATTTCTTTGGTTTTCTTTTCCCATTTTACTTCAGCCATTTCTATAAATTCTTTCATTTTTGCTAAGACTTCTTCTTTTGATTCCATCAGATACACAGTCACAAAATTTGTATAATCTATAATAAAAATATAGGGCCACATATATCCGTATGTATTATCTCCAATGGTTGACTAGCCCTACTTCTTTGATTGTCAAATGGTAGCCTTTTTAAATTAGCTTTTAAACATCGATTACAACTTTGTAATTCTTGAAATATTTCCTCTTTTGTTAACTTGATTCCTTCAGATATGTTTAAAAGTTTCATCATATTTCTTGGACTTAGATGTCCTAACCTGTAATGCCACAATCTAACAGAATTATGTTTTGTAGTCATTAATACACTACCTTCATCGGTTATCTCCTTTACAGCATACAGTCCTCCATCATTTCTCTTTCCTCTAAAGATAACGCGTTCGTTCTTACATATTTTTACTTGACCATTATAGAATTCTACTTTTCCTCCTTGCTTGTCTATTGCACTTACTGACATTAAATTTCCTCTCAATTCAGGTATGTACAGCACGTTTTCTAGTTCACAATGCTTCATTTCAACTTTTCCTATCTGCTCAGCTATCATGGCACCCTTTTGACTTGCCACTTTGATTTCTTTGTTCACTGGTCTCTTATTCCTCAAAAGCTGCACGTCGTTTGTCATATATATCGTTGCACCGGAGTCCACTATCCATCCAACCCCTTCAGTGGCTGCATGCATTAAGAAAGCTACTTTAGGACTTTCTTCCTTTTTCATTTTTTTTTTTTTTTTTTCTAAACTCACTACTGCAACGGAGTCATGATGAAAGTATGGGCTCCTGCATGATTCTTCTACTATAGGCTGATCTATTGATCTTTAGATCAGTCTTAGTTCCCATGGGATCTATTCTGCTCAGGGATATGCTCTCTATTAAGAACTGTTTCAGATCGTTCTCTCTAGTTGGTTGCGCCATTTTCTTTCCGAATGCTGACTTCCCGATTTTCTTCCCTTTCCTTTTTGTCTCTTCATCACCCATACCAAGTGTATTAGGACGATATGCCTGTTTTGGTTCTTTTGGAGTGGGTCTCACTGGGTCTTTCCCAGTCTCTTTTACTCTCTCAACTGGAAGATTTATGACCTTTTGTTTGTCCATTATGACATTTTCTACCTTCTTCGACTAGGAGCCTTGCCCTCAGATTTGTCAACGTTCTTTCAGCTGCTGGTGACGACTCCCATGCACTTATGAAATAACGATAGCTCTCTGGTAGCGCTGTTAAAACTTTTGATATTATCATCATCTCATTGATCTCCTCACCTAGACCTTTAAGTCTGATATAAATGTGGCTATATCAGTCTCATCTTTCTTTTTATATTCGAAAAATTCTTGCATCAGAGTGTATTTTTGCTGTAGTGAGTCTCTTTCATAAATGCTTTTCAGCCTCTGCCACATATCATGCGCATTTTTACATGTTACTATGTGTATTAAAGATTCTTTTTCTAGAGTACTCACCATAATCCTTTTTGCCTTTGCATCTTTACCTTTCCACTCTGGTTTCGACATTTCTGCTTCTGTCGGTTCTTGTACCACTATAGATAGATGATCCGACGCATCGAGGTAAATTTCTACTTGAAACTTCCATAATGGGTATCCATCCGCGTCCTTTAATTTCTCGATGCTATCGCTAATATTTTGATTGCTCATTGCAGCACACATTTTTATAATCCTTTTACTTCTTTTAGTTTTATTCTTCGGCTACCGTTATTCTTTATTTTTACTTTAACGTCTTCACTTTTATCACTAACTCTTTGTTCTCCCGACACGTGCTCTCTGGGCCCATAACCTTTGTTGGCATCAGGTCATGAAGAAACAAAGCTTTTAACTTATTTTTGGTGATTCTTTATCACACTTTATTCTTATTATATAATAAACAAACTTAATATTAAATGAATATCCATATCCACGGAAACGCAACCATACTTCCTTTTTGGCGCCAATACATGAAATTTAGATCGCCTTATTCCAACAAAAAACTCCACGAATGCTTTCATAAGATAATTAGAGAGAAAAACCTTAAACGAGTTCAGAAAGTTCATCCTTGATCGATAAAAGCGTAGGCAGAGCGTGTTACATATCGCATATCATAGTGAAACGTAGATCGAAATAGGTGTACGGCACTTATAATATCATGGAAAATAAAAAGCACGTTGTTCATTCCCCACGAGAAAATCAAGTAAGAACCCTTTCGGATGCTTTCTTCTAGCAAGCACTCGTTTAGATAATCGTTTAGATAAATTTCCGATGTTACACAGTTAGCGAGCAACTGCCAGACTCTCTTCACTACGTGGATAGATTGTAAACGAATTTATTGGGGAGAATCCTAAACGTTTCTTTGCGGCGTAATCCTCCGCCATTCAACGATGGAACCATGAAAGTATCGCTCTTAATGCTTTGCGGTATTCTCGTGTTTCCATTCGGAGACGTGGAAATGTTACCGAATCTTAAATGTTACTCATATAGTGAACTGTTTTCTGCATCAATCGCAATTTACATATATATTAATGATAGATTGTTATGAATTGACATTACAGGGTCTGCAAAAAAGATTGTGTCGAGGTTCAGGGGCTTGTAGTACACGTCGACGTGAACCCTAAAGGCGTAACATACTTGGGTACACAAATCATTGTAATTTATAACCGAAAGAGCAATTTCGTTTGAATAATCAATATGTTAACGTTGTTTTTTATCGTCAAACATAGCATTCTATGCCAATAATCAATTGGTTCACCTTACACAGAATGCGTATGTTTATGCGAAATCACTGCACATAAGGTCAGCAACGCCTTTCCAGACTTGTATACAGGTTCAGTCTTTCGGCCCTTAAAGTTCGACGGAAATTATTTTGCACACCCTGTATATGTGCATATTAAAAAGCTTGTACACGCGTGTGCTGGTTAAAGCAAAGAAACTGTTTACGAAGGACCGAGAGAGGAACGAATGCTTCTCGGGTCGTCGGTGACGCGTTCGAAACGGTTGAAGAAACAAAATGGCGTCTATAGAATATAGAGGTAAATCATATGTATGTATAACGAATAGTAATGAAAATGAATTTTGGCATGGAAATTTTTATCCATATATACATTTGGCGATCGAATAGAATGGTACGGATAAATTATATGGGATCAAACAATATTGTTTATATATTGGGTGGCCGAAATTTATCTAGTCATTACGCTAAGAGTAAGACGATCACACACGGCATACACGTAATCTGTGTACGTATAAGTGGGGGAAGGCGAGAGCGCATAAATACGTATTTATGTACGGCGGGCGCTATAGGTACAGAATATAAATATAAATATAAATGCAAATATAAATATGAACATAAATATAAATATAAATACGAGTATAAATTATAAATACAAGATATAAATATAAATGACGGATGACGAGAATTTAAAGAAAAAAAAAAAAAGAAAAGAAAAGTGAAATACTCAGCCATTCACGAGCCACCCTGACTGAACGTGTCTAGCCACACTTTAAATAAATATAAACAATTCGCGAGCAACGTTATTGTCGGTCTGACCTTGCGTGATTATTGTGAGTGTGACGTCACCGTGTGACACAGAAAATCGGCCACGCTTTTCCTCCTGTTTCCGTTCTTCTGTCAAGAGAAAATCGTTCACGTAAGAAATTCTAAAATTAGATCGCGAGGATGTGGTACTGTCGGACGAATTTTCGTCGCGTAATCTGTGCACACACACACACACACACACACACACACACACACACACCGAGTTGGTAAACCACATCCTGACACGGTAGGAATATCCGCCGCGTGTGCATCACGTCGTGTTATTGCAAACCGTCGCGAGAGTGTAACTCCGAGAAAACTGTTTCGAGAGAAAATCGTCGGAAAAAAATGTATAACTACTAATTAAAACATTACAAGTTCAGAAACGAACGATGTTTATTATGATCGCTTGTACGATATACAAAAAGAAAAGAACGAAGGAAAACACACTATATATTAACAAAAATAAATATATACATGTATATGGAGCCGCAAGAGATTCCACTCCCCGACGCGAATTACTGTGTTACCCGCAAAACGCGCGTATTTAAAACGTGTATTCGCTTCCGAGCATTAACGTAAGGGGCTTTGATACATTGAACGTACTATAGAACATTCATATTTAAAAACGAAAAAAAAAACAAAACAATGAAGGACGAAGCGCACCCTTTTTATTACGCTTTTCACATACACACACATACACACACTCTTCAGTTGTCGCGGGCGAGGTACGGACGTGTTCCCATCGAACCGATCGTTGTAAAAAAAAAAGTAAGATTAATCGAAATGCAACGTGTCGAAAACAATCGACGTGCTCCCGTGTGCTGTAATGAAGTGTAATGGATAAGTACAGTTGTATGTTGTGCGTCGAAAGGGCACACACACACATGATGTTCGTGAACTTAATACGGCTCGTATAATATAAAAAGGAGAAAAGTATATAAAGAACGTGGCAATGCTCGAGATTACTCACACACGCCGACACACAAAGGGATTACCAATAAGAGAGAAGCACGAGAATTAATTTTAATAAGAACCACGAAATCGAGACGATTATGTATAGCTTTTTATATAAAGTCGAACAGTTGAATTGACGAGCACGACGAGGTCGTAGGTGAAAACCTTATAACACGCAGCGAGATTTTCTTTAGGAGGATATATTTATATTGTACCGGATAACATAAGTTCTATTGAAATTAACGAATGAATCTCAGAGGTCGTCGATCAGTCCTGAAGTAATTTCACACGAAGAACATGGAATGTAAAGTTTGAATTTGATTGTTTCACCTCTTTTTTTTTTTTTATGAATGTCAGACTGTAGTTAGAATGACTTTGAGATTTTCTCGAAATTTCTATAGTACCGAGGAATGATTCTTTTTTTTTTTTTTTTTTCAATTGAGTACGATTAATATTGATCAAGGAAATTGTTACATTATACACGTTGATTGAATCACTTGATTTTTGGTATATACTGCTGATCCGAGGGGAGTTTTGTGTAATGCGACCGGACGTTAACATGAAAGGTGGGAAATACGGAAAATTTCCTAGCGATCGCTGATCGTGCAAAGTCAGTGCGAACGATAGACGCAACATTACCTTAAGCAAATCGTTGGTAAGATAATCTAAACGCAACCATTTGTAACGTCGATAAGTGATATATAATATACCTTATACATAAATAGAGCTTGCGCTGTAGCTTCATCAGTCATGAGACATGCTACAAGATATCGTGACTGTCCTTTATCAATGTTTGTGAGTGTATTATAAATTATAAATTATAAGTGAGCTACTGAATGTGTACATGGTAATATTATACTAGTCCATATTAAGATAATAATAAAATGTAATTTTGAATTCAAATTCTATATGCGTTTAGATTATTATTTTGTCTGTCCCATATTATGGCGGAGTTGCCGAAAAATCACCACCGTTGTTGTATTACCTCAGCCCGAGCCACGAATATGGACTCTTTCTTCGTGGTTGGCAATTGTTTTAAAATGGTTACACGTTATATTTCACTCGATTGAGCAAACGATTTTCTTGTCAATTATTTCGGTGTCGCTTGATTCGGAATCGAAATGATCTGTTACCTCATTTTGTATTTGAATAAACGTCTCCCGAATGATCTCGCAAACAAGTTTGATTTTAGATCGGAAAATGACGACATGTATTAGAGACGGACACGTTTTCTGTGATCTCTCGACCAGCTTTGTTCAACTTAGCTCCGAAGCTTACAGTTCTTCCCGCAGTTCAACACTCTTGGTTCCCCTACTCTTTATTATTTTTTATCTATTATTTGTTTATTTATTATGTACTTATTATTTATTTGTTATAGCAAATTTATTATGTATAAATATTATTTATTGTTAGCAAATAGCATACGACGGGGAGAGGGGTATACAAGCGCATCAGAGGTCCCACCTGTGGATAACACTGTTCTAAAGGATACGATACAGCAAAACTGGAATTTTTAGCTGGAATTGAAGTAATTACTACGAGCTTCATTGTAGTCCACTTCAAGCGTAAACATATTAAAATTACACGATGAAAACTTTAAGCTTCTTGCTCCAATATATTTCGAAAAATGTTTAGTTAATTTTTGCATAATCATACGACTTTGCATCATTCACGTTTTCGTATAATTACATAGAATAAAAAGGTATATAGATTTTATCCTCTTTCGTCTTTCCCAAAATTGGATCCTTTTGAGAAATTCGAATTTGTGCAAATACATCTACTTTTTGTGTTCAGTAGTTACCGCGCGTATATTTTCAGTTTTAATTATCCTGATCCACGGAACACCTGAATGTGTGGCAGCACCAATCAGCGTTCGCAAGCCTCGCCGCTGGCCGCTAGTTTGCGCCGTGAGTTCGGCGGCCGAGGATCGTATTTTTCGGATAGGGATACTTAGGCGCTTGTGGTAAAATGCAATATGTCTACCTCGCGGGAGAGAAGTCTGTTGATTAATAATTTCTTGGATTTTCCGTGTAGAACCGTAAACTACACGAAAGTTCCTTGCTGAGGTGGTAATTCGTTGGTTGTTTGTCATGTAAAATGAGCTTTTCCGTGAAAAAAACAGGTGGTAGAATGTGGCATGAAGCGCGAAAACAGGAAAAGAAAATTCGTGGGATGCTGGTGGACTATCGTCGCCGAGCTGAACGTCGACGGGATTATTATGAAAAAATCGTAAGATATAATATTAAACGACGATCATAGGTCACTTTTTATTTCGTTTTTGGAAGACAGCATTACCTGCCACCAAACTCATTTTCACGGTTTCTTTGGTTTATTAACCTCAATCTTTTGAAATCTTGATCTTCATTTATTTTACTTAGTCGTATAATTAGTAGATGTTGGAAGTACTATAAATATTAGGTTTACCATATAAATAATCAACTACATTTGTAATAAATTGGTAACGTAGTTTAAATTCGACATATCCTCCTGCCTTCTTTATTTTGTATGGCAAGGATTTAGAAGTACAAGTATGAATATTATTGAAATTGCACAAGCTTTCTGTTTTCTTAATATGAATATTAAATTTCATGAAGCAGAGTGTATTCTTAATCAGTATGCTTAATAAAATATTGGAAAAAGACCAAGGTTGCTATATATTTATAACATACTCAGTGTAAAAAGAGTAACATGACTACTTTAATCATGTTTAACATAAACTTGATTTTCTTCTTCACCTAGTAAACCATCGATTGAAAATATAAATTTCTATTTAACTCTCATTACCATAAGTTAGTCCATAAAAATTTGAATTTACATGAACATTCATAGTTTAGTCATAGAATATAGAATTACATGTAAATGTAACAATATACCTGTAAGATAGTTCGTTATTCTTTAAAATTTTTACATTGAAAAAGTACAAGGTTTGCATGTACACATGATTTAGATCAAAGTCCATATTAACTTGTGTTACGAAGAGTAGCATGTTTCTTGTGCTAAGACATATGAAAACATGCTACTTTTCTAATGTATATACATATATTTTTTTTTGTAGAAATCAGATCCCACGCAATTTCTACAACTACATGGAAGGCCTTGCAAAATACATCTGGATCCAGCAATAGCAACAGCAGGCGATAGTCCAGCAAATATGTAAGTTGAAATGTATTTAATGTACTGTAAATATTAACATTTCATATTTATTTTATGCATAAGTAAATTAAAATACAATTTAAACTAAAGCATCAATAAAAAAGTACTGAAAATAAAAAATATAAATTTTATAATTTAAAATAACATTTCTTTATAGCAACATGTCTGTACACATATAAACAGAAAAATTTGTTTTTCCATAAAAAACTTTCAGTGCTGTTTCCTTTATTATATTTGTAAAAATTATATACAAATGTTTATTTAACAATTTCACATTCGTCCCACTCACTGTTCCACATTAATTTTTAATTGAATAAAGTAACTTCATTAAGTATGGGTAAACTTAAAATAATAATACAAGTATGTACATGGAAATTGCCTCAAATGATTGAAATAGATTATTACTTTTAATTTTGTCCCCTATTGGTATGACTCGTGTCAATATTTATGTAAAAATTGTATATGAATATTGAAATATATAAATATTGTATATGAATATTGAAATATATAAATATTGTATATGAATATTGAAATATATAAATATTGTATATGAAAGAACAATACCTATATTGTATAAATAGGATGCCATGGCAAGGAAACGAAGACAATCTTATTGACCGTTTTGATGTACGTGCTCACCTTGATTGGATACCAGAAGCACCAGATTCTATTGATGTAGATATCGCTCTTACTAGTGAAGATAGACATATCAATTATGAACGCTATCGTATAATCGTACAAAATGAATTTTTAGGAGGTGGGGCATTGTTTTTATTTTAATGCTTTTTATATTTTATTTTTGGAACTGATTAGTAAATAATATCGTACAATATAGTAACGGAAGAAAAATTTCTGCACCAAATACATCTGGAAGAGCAGTTTGGTTCGTCGACAAAATTGGATGCTGCGCGAGATAAGAAAAAATCCAGCAACAATGTAGCTATTGGATACAATTATGAAACTGAAGAACCTATACCAGAAACAGTAAAGTCATTAGATACTGTTGGTTCTGAAGAAAAAGGAGACGATGAAGATAGTGACATTGATTTAGGTATTGTTCATATTCTGTAGATGAATGATTTGAAGTCTTATGCATATTTATTGGTCTACATATTCCATTTTGCTTGTCCAGATATTTGTGTTGATGTTTCTCAAATTGAACCATCACAAGCACACGAAATGAATTTAGTAGCTCAAAAATACGGGCTTTTAGGAGCTGACTATTTTAGTTTCCTAACACAAGATTTTGAAGAAGCTGAGACATTAAGGCAAGCACGTAAACAGGAAGAAGAAAAAGCCATGTACTCGGTAAAATAGTTTTGTTTGCTTATAATTGTGTAATACAATGAAGATACACAAAAAAAAAAATTAATTACAATTACTTTATAACATATTTATATAGGGTAGAAGATCACGCAGAGAACGACGTGCATTTAGAGAGAAAAAAATGATTGGTCGAGTTATGAGTCCACCCAGGTAATTGGTTACGTTTTCAACGTTTATATTATTAAATTTGTAAAAAGATATAGCAAATACACTTGCTAATTTCTTATTTAATTTGTTGTTAGTTATGCGGCGAGAGAGAGTCCTGAATACAACCCCTATAGAAAATCTTCGTCCAAGTCTCGTTCACGGTCTGCATCACCTGTAAATGCTGGACAGATTACTTATATTACTAGTTTCGGTGGCGAAGAAGAAACTCATGGAAGCTCGTCCCACGTTACTTCGTCCAATTCAAGGAAAGTCAATTATTCTCATCTCAGACGAAGAAGATCAGAAAGTCCGATGCTTAATGAAAGAACAATAAATAGAAAATTTACAAAATCAAGGTCGCGAAGTTGTTCTCGATCTGTTAATAAATCTAAATCCTATAGGAATAGAGACAGAAAGCGAAGTCCATCAAGAATGAGGTAGATTCATGCATATTCTATATTATTCATATACATTGAGTGTCACCTCTAATATGATCATTATGGATAATTTTTAATTGTTTGATACGATCGAACTGTATAAGTTACCTTTGTTCATAATGTGCCTTCGTCTTCAGATCAAGAAGAACACGATCACGGCATCGAAAAGTTACGAGATCTCGAACGAGAAGTCGTTCCAGACGACCGCGAAGTCGAAGTAAATCTCGGTCGCGTTGCAGAAGTTTCAGTAGGTCTCGTTCGCGTACCGTTTCAAGATCAAAAACGAGGTCTAGGTCTCGTTCACGTGTAAAAAGATCTAGGAGTGTATCCTCGAAAAGTTCATCCAGATCGAAATCGAGATCAAGATCTAAGTCGCACAACAGAAGCCATTCAAAAGACAGTTATCGCCGAAGACATTATTCTCCATCGAAGTCAGTATCTAAATCTCGATCTAGAACTAAATCGGAGTCTAGATCTAGATCAAGATCACGATCCAGGAGTCAATCGAGATGCAAACGGTCCCGAAGCATTGAAAATAAAACACCGGCACTGCCACGGTAAGATTGAAATTATTTTCCCTGTGTATACAGTTTTTCCTTATATTTTTCTTTCATGCAATAATGTTAGATACTATGGTCGTCGTGGAAAATCATCAAGCTTAGAATTAGAACTGTCAGATAATGAAGAAAAAGTCTCGACGACAGTATCAAAACCGTCGGCTAATAATACCTCGAGCACGTAAGATAACATAATTAAATTACCCGATACATTATTAATATTTCGTGCAATGTAGAGACAATGTATTACTTTTAATATTTCAGGAACAAGCCAAAAGCAGGGTTAAGTACAAATTCTGGTGGCGGACACAAAGTCAGTAAGAACCATAACGCTTACTTAGTCACTAAAAGCACAGAGAATAAAAGACAGTATATACTCTCTATATATAACTACCCTCTCAACGAAGAACTTCAGCAAGTGCTACTTGTTTTTATTCTGTTGGGCAATATAAAGCGTTTACATTATATTTTTTTTTAAGCGTTTAAATTCCATACTTTATTATTTCATTCTGATTTTTTCTTTTCGTGTACTTAACAATAAGAAACCACAAAGAATTTGAATCTCACACATATGAAAGTATTTGTTGAAATCATAAATTTCATTGCCATGAACAAGTTTTTTCGGACTCTTGTTGAAAAATTATTTTCTTTTAACTAATAATGTTACTATTATCAGAATAGACATCATATTTTTTGTGGTACAACTTTCTTCGCGTGTATAAACATTAATATAAAAGGATATTTCATTATGGAGAATATCCTATAACGAAATATCCTTTTTGTATATTAGAATAAGTAGATAGAATATATACCATATCATAACAAATTTCTGAAATATTAATATAAACTTCATTTCTAAATTATTTCGTTGTGTTCAATATTATTGTAAGATCTTTTATAGGCAGTTATATCCCAGCACAGCGAAATTTACATTAAAATTTCAGAAACGTTTCATGTTTTACTACATATATTTTAACAGAAATTCTTTTAATTGGTAACAGATTTTTAAGAGTTACATTTTTCAGTCACTGAAAATCACACCCCAGGAGCGGCTTAAGAAGAAAATGCAGGCTTTATTGAACAAGCAATGTAAGGACAGTCTGTTTGTATTATTAATTTATATTGCATTATTATAATATTATGAATGTGTTCATTAGATAAAGCTGACAAGAAGGCTGAACAACTTAGGATTGAGAAAATGGAACAACAACGGCAAGATCGAGAAGATGAAATTCGCGAAATGTCTTTGAAGTTACGAAGAAAGTAGGCTACATTGCTTTTAGTCCACAAATTTGTCTTTTTCCTTAGTCAGTGAAAGAATGTCTCTATTAAAAAAAACTACTTTTCAATGTATATTCTTTTGAGATTTCAAGATTATCGTTACTTTTTAAATTTTATGTATTTTTGTTACAATATTGTTACAGACGATATCATACATTTAAACACGTATATGATGTGTTGACCTTCAATTCTATGACTGTGTGTCGAAATTAACGACATTAATCATTTTCAGACAAAGGGAACGAAGACATCGTTATGAAGGTCATAGTTCTGATTCACATTCCTCCGTGTCACGTACGCCGAGTCCTGGACGTAGTCCACGACTTGTTCGCCGAGACAGAAAAGAAAGGGATACAAGAGATTTTGAGAGTGACCGTGACCGTGAAAGGGACAGAGAAAGAGATAGGCGTGACGATAGAGAAAAGTTTAGAACTGAATCTCGAAGAAGATACAGAGATTCACCAATGCGTTCTTTGAGTCCAAGGAGTAGCCGGTAAAAATAAAAAACAGTTGTTTTACACCATGAAATTTGAATTTAAAGCTACCTAATTACAACTGTTGTCTGATTTTCTGTGGTTTTTTCTTTAGAGGCCTAGTCGATTATTGACAGGAAGCGTGTGTATGGTTAAACTTCCATTTGATGGACTTAAACCTTTATTAGATATTTCCTTATCGCATTCCTTCCGTAATGCTGCGAATGTTCTATAAAAATGCGACAAAGAACTTACGAAACGTATGGTATAATTTACGATTGTCGTTTACCATTAATTAATATTGTTTAATAATACATTGCAACATAATAAATACAGATGTTTATTTACATGTATCATTGTTATTACATGCACACTTTATGTTCCTTAATTCTGAAAATTTTTTAAGTAAATTAAGAAACAAATGAAATTTAAAAGTAAAAAAGATCTAATAATAGCATGGACAATGTCATTTATATTCATTCAAATTTATTGTCATTAATTTGTGCCTCAAATTAAATTAGATTTTTATTCAATGAATATTACATTGATTGAAAGAGAAAGAAGTAAATCTATCAAAGTAAATGAACAAAGTTTATTATAAATTACATGAAAATTACTAACCTGTAGTTACTATTTTCCTTTTATTTTCGTCCATCGTATTAAATATAGTACGTTCGCGATTTATTTTTATATTAATTTTCTTACTCTTGATATTTCTGTTGAAACTAATCGCATTTATTTTTTTCGATGTTATACTAAATACTGTTCAAATTCCGTTTTTCGCACAAGTAAAAACCCGTCTCCTTGTTAGACTAATATACTACCAATTTTTTTAAATACAATAAACTAATGATTTTGTATTAGTATACAATGTTTTAAATAGAGACTTTTTGATGTATAATTATTGATAAAAATAGTATATACAGATTATTTTTGCAAATAGAGTCACTATATTATCTTATACACTTATTGAAAGTCCTTATGTTTCTTAAATCTTATTTTTTAATAAGGAATAAACTTCAACTTCTATTATTCAATAATTTAAAAATAGCAGTTAAATATAATACGTTTACCATGTAATAATATAGTACAAATATTAGTTTAAAACTTTTCCGCTGAAAATACGTAATCTTGAATTGTTTTCTTATTGGTTTATTTACGTACAAAGGCACATATAAGCTTGCCCTTATTTTATCCGTACCTTACCTCAAATCTGTTACTAGTAACTAATATGGCGGAATAGGTACATGTTGTCTTTGCGAGTTCCGGACTTTTCGGATTCAAGTATTGCTGCATAATAGAATTTAAAAAGCATCAAGTTAGTTATTAATTTTTATTATTGATATGCGTTTCAACTATTATTAACGCCACACGTTGTGTACTTAACTGTACTAAGTATTATTAACAATAAGTGCATACGTTATCCATTAGATCAGAGTTCTAGCAAACAACTAATTTCAGTTTTTAAAAGGAATGTATTATATGCGTTGTTTACAAAATGAAGGAACGTGCAATTTTTTAAATAATATTGATTCTAAATAAAGAAGATACAACTTACGTAATGAGAGTGTCAATATCAGTTTTGTATATTCCATTGAAAGGTTAAGAGGTGCGTTTACTATTTGGTATTCGATATACTACACATCAGTATAATTTTGTTCAGCGTAAAATTGAAAGAAAGAGATTAAATAGTCTCAATAATGTGAATTCCGTGTAAGTTTACTGTGGTTTAATATATTACCATCGAAAAGTATGTCTAACTGAAATAAATTTGTTGTGACCACTTACACGAAGTTACAAAATCAGAGATAAAACACAATAACATTGTGGTAACCTTTTGACAAATTATTAATCGATTTCTTCTTTGACGATTACAAAAATAATTTTTTTTTAAAATACTAAATACGATTTTTGTTATGAAAAGCATAAAATTTATTCAATTTTGTGTGACTTGTTTAATTAATGCAGCAGTTTAGTTAATCTTTCAGAAAAATGTGTGATACATCCCAAAAAATGAAAGATACTAGTGTCAAAAGCAATGTGAAAAATGAAGCATTGGAAAAAAAAAGTGTTAATAAGAAAGAGTCTACATTAAAGAGTACAAACGAAGATGTACAACGTGCAATTGAAGGCTTAAAAGAAATTCCGGATGAAGAACTTCAAGAGTTCCTTGACGATGAAGATTTCATGGAAGGCTTAGATGTTGTTGATGCTTGGGAAGGTGATGAAGAAAAAGGTCGTGAAGTTGATCCTAAATCCTCTCATACCAAGGAACAAGAACAGAAACGTCTTTCTAGGTAGCATCACAATGTAGAATTATCTTCCAATTGTTACTAATCTTTTTGTAGAATTAAATTTATTATGTAATATTTTTATAATAATATCAGAATATTATAAATTAGATTCAATTACATTTCGATTGTATATAATTTCCATCAGTATGTTATATCATCACAATATTTTATCAAATATACTTAAATATCCCTTAAATCATTAGTAATGTATAGGTAAGAATGACTACAAGCCTACTTATAGGGACAGGCATCGTCGTGACCACAAAGGATCGAATAATCGTGAAAGAGCAAAGAGAGAAGAGAAGAAACATGAAGAAACACGACGTGATCCTTCCAAAAGCACAAAAGACATAGAGAGGGATAAAATACGTACAAAAAGGGACAATGAAAGTAAACTTTTGGCAGAGAAGGAGAAAGCTATTAAGCATCTGTTAGATTCTGACAATGTTGTACCTCCGGGTACAGAAGTTGAAGCCATTCAAAGCATTGCAGAGAAACAGAGTTTAGAGCAGGCACAGATGCATGTCCATAGAAACCGTGAACGACGTAGAAGTCTTGAGCGTCAAGGTGGAAATTCGTTACGACGTAGAACTCCGGATAGGATTAGATTAAATTCTTTAAATTCTCCTCGTCGAAAGTCACCGTTGTTGATGACACCAGAACGTTGTAGAAGTCCTTTCAAGATGAACATCGAGAAACATCGAAGTCCAATGCGGTTCAGTCCCGAGAAAAGAAGAAGCCCAAGATTTAACTGCGTCCGGAGAAGTCCATTTGGATTCAGCCCGGATCGACGAAGAAGCCCCGTCAGACGACTAAGTTGGGAACGAAGAACAAGTGCGGATAGAAGATGGAGCGCTGAACGACACAGAAGACGTACGAATATACACGAACGGTGAGAAGACCATATTTTAAAATGTACATTATATTCTTTCTTGCTTTGATTGTAGAAAAAAAGAACATAATACCTCGTCAAGTTTTCTTGTAAAATATGTCTTTCATATTATCCAAACATAATGTAAGATTTATGTTCTTATTATTATATTATAAGAAAAACTTTAATAAATCTGTACGTTTCTGTGGTAGAATATTTTAACTCAACTTTTAAATTGTTAAGCCGAAGAAGTCGATCACGGGATCGACAACGAAGCCGCAGTGTGGAACGCATTAGGAGAAAAGTCAGCCGTTCACCGATTAGACGTTATAGTCCTCGACGTCGAAGTCGAAGTCGAAGTAGATCGGTAGAACGTCGTACAAGGAAGCGGTCACCTTTTATCAATGAACTTACGAGACAACTAAGGAACGAAGCAATAGTTACATCACATATAAATACTGGTTATGCGCCACCCCAACCGATGGATGGCATACCACCGTTGATAAATCCCGTTCCATATCCACAAGATGCTGAGCCAAGACCACCATTGCCAATGGCACCTTATATGCATCAATCTGGATTGCCACCGCCGCCGCCACCAATGTCGTCGGGTGGCCCGCCGTTCATAAATTTTGAAAATGCACCTCAACCGATGAATTTTGATCCTGTACCGTTACTACCACTACCTCAAACTGAATACGTTTCCGGGCCAGTAATGTACAATCAACCAAATACGGGTTCGATTCATCCTCCTCATCGACCACCGCTTCTTCCGGCACCAATTCCTACCGATACAGAATTTCGAGTTTTCGAGTAAACCCAAGGATAAAATCTCTCCGAACTACAGGGAACAGCGTAGCTTTCGAGATTCCTATAATGGATATCACCTCACAAATGAAGAACGACTAAAGACACCTGAACCACCAGTCATCTCTGATACAAAAGTAATTGTATTACATATCGTAACAAAGTGTTCCTTTTACATATTCACATGTCTTGCTTTACATTGTTATATAGTGTCCGATGTTTTTTTTTCTGCTTTGTCACATATAGTCTCCAGTTAAGTGTTGTATTTTTACCCGGAGGAATTAATATTTGTTTTATGAATTGATCTTGCAGCAATTTGAAAAGACGAGTTTATCCAGTCTATTGGAAGCATCTGTTTCCGCAAAAGGTGCGAATATATTTTTTTTTACCTAGCTGTTATTGAAGTTCGCATTTACAATATTATTATGGTTTTCTTTTAATTTTGTTATACATCCTTTTCTAGATTCAGCTAGTCTACCAGTCTTATATCCAGGTAAGAAACATTTCAAATGTTTGAAGTCATAGAATTCTATTCGGTGCCTTGCATCTTAAGAAAGAATAAAAACGAAAAAGTTAAATGCATAATTTCAATAACGCTGCCACTTGAAAATAATGTACACGTAATATATTCTGAACATGGCGACATCTCAATTCCACGTAAATTTATGTTTCTTACTGTAATAGGATTCAAACCCGAAATAATGCGCCACTGTGAACACGCTCTGCGCGAACTTCCTACCGAAGACCCTCGTTTAAAGATGAAAGGGCGATTTTTCTACGATCCCTCGAAGGAGAGTGTACAGAACGAGAAAGAAGAATATTCGTCGAATTCTATACTTTTGCAAAGAAGCAAAAGCAAAATATGCTGGGAAGAGGAGGAAGGACATCACCATACCCCGGTGAAACCTAACGTACAGATGCATCAAAAGATTTGTCAGACTGACGAGGTAGAGACAAGCGCGAAGTTTGTTCAAGCAACTGTCACCATGGTGGATTTCGAAATGCAAGTTTATCCGCAACATCTACAACAAGCTAATAAAGAGGAGAAAAAACCAATCATGGATCGTCTGGATTGGAACGTGCGCGAAACATTCGATTGCACACCTAAATATCGAGAAGCGGACGATTTGAGGTGGAGTTTAAGTAATTCCTCTCAAAAACGAACTTGGAACAGAACAGCATCTCCACCCAGACGAAACGATGATCGTGATCACGTCGATTCCGTGTCTTCTATGGATCATAATCCGAGAAACTTGAAACTGGGATCCCCGATAAGGAACAGGGATAATTTTTCCAGCCATAAGGGATCCATGCGAGATCATTATAGTCGTGATAGATACTCGCCCAATTACAGGCACTCTTTAAACGAACGTGATGAGTTCCATGATAATAGAAGCGATCATAGTCGTGGCGAAAGTCCTATGATATTAGAAGATTCGGCGGAAGAATTAGAATTGGAGCATACATTCCAAAGAGGTTCGGATTGGCATGGAAGAGGAAAAATTATAAGAGGTAGATCAAGCCCCCTGGTAAAACCGCATATATACAGAGGAAAGCATTCAGGAGGGAGACCTTATCGTGGCCGTGGCGGATATCGTGGAAAATTCTAAAATGATTTGTGTAAAGCACAAATTTACAACATTGTAGAATTATATAATCAAATATACCAATATATTGAAAACGTTATTATCTATTCTTACAAAAGAATAATTGAGAGAACAACACGAACATTAATTTGTTTTATTTCTGAATTAAATTTGTGTATCGTTCGATAGCGTATAATTGAAATGCAAATTAAATATGAAGATGACATAAGACGCAAGAGTTTGTGGAAAAACACAAAAATATAATAGTCAAACAATGGTTACACTGGTATTGTACAGCCATGTTTTGATGCATGGTAATTTCTGCACAAACGTTTGTTAAATAAACGTTGTATGGGACAATACACAGTAGTGCAAAGAAAATTGCTATTTGTGGGATCGCACTAGAATACCTGATGTGTATAACCGTGTGATAATTGTACAAACTTCATGCATTATGCGCCTTACACGTTAACGTCTTGTTGTGCATAAAAATCATTTGCATATGTATAACTGAATCAATTGAATACAATTAACAATTAAAACCACTGACAATTTATTTTCCATGGTATTTCAATTGAGAAAAATGAAACTCACAGTTACAACTTAGAAATATGTTTTAGGGAAAACAAGAAACAAATCATTTTTTGTTAACTAAAACTATTAAGTTTGATTGGAATGTAAAGGTACAATTGTCATGTAATATGCCAGATAAGAAAGTGTATACAGAAATGTTATTCTGTATTCCAATATTTTCTCTTCTTTATTACTGTTTATGAGATAAGTACGGAATATATTCAGAACATAATATTAACCGTTAAATTATTGAAAGCATGAGTAATCTTAATCTGAACATTGTAATGTAATTATAATAACTTTTAAGAAGTGTATAGAACCCATTCTTCTGTGACAAAATGATAATTAATATACGCAGTGAATTGCACAAAAATAAGTTTTGAAACATCTTTATCGTTTCTAACGGTGCAAATAAAAATGGTTCAGAGAAGATACATTTCATTTAAAAAGATTTTAGTGACAAATGTATTACGTAATTCCATTGCAGTTTTTTAACAGATCAGTTTGAACAGTTTCTTTTTAATGCAGCATTAAATATATTCTACTTAAAAATTTTGTCATATATTATATAGTATATGATAGAACTGACTTCACTATGTTTTTTTCTATATTAGAAATATAAATTTTGATTGAAAGAAGTGTAAGACATCTTTAAATGCCGGAGATTGTAATTTCGAGAAAAAAGTGATTTTTCTCATAATGCTTCACCCTTGAATCAACTCTGTACTAAACTATGTTTTCAAACAACTATGCCCAACAATACTATTTTGAATTCTATTCTTATATACCTTATCTTGTATAGTACTTCCTCTGTTTGGTTGAAACTACTTAAATAAATATGTATATTCTTATATATAATTATAACGAAAAGTTTAGAAGAAATTAGTAGAAAGATATTTGTACTTTTATTTTTGCTTATCAAGAATGATATAATATTCATTATGCCTATTTAAATTTTTTTGTTAACGTCATAATATTCTAAATTTTTATAAGGGTTTTTATATAGATTTTATTTTTATAAAGTATTAATTATAATAATTATTAAGACAGTTCAATGAACTTTTTTAAACCACTATAATTGGCAATAGTTGCAAACCAATAAATAAGTTGTGAATATTCCTTAAATGTTAACTTGAAAACTTAATAGTACTGGAAGTACTGGATATCAGTGAATTACATCTATTAATTATGTATAAAAAGATTAATATCTATCTTAAAACAGTTATATTAAAAACATTTTATTATAACTTTTATACGTTATATAAACATAATGTTACTACTATATTAGGAATACTATAACACTAAAAATATAACAGAATAAAAAGTGTGTAGAATAACTGTATCAGGAATTTTATTTCCATTTCAGTATAGACAGTCACAAAAAGATAAGGGAATGAAGATAAATTAGAATTCATGTGAGATCAATCGTAACATTTTAAAAAAAAACATGCATCCTATCACGGTCACAGATATAATTTGCAATAACTTCCGAAAGTTACACAATATCTTTGGTCCGTAATTATGCACTTATATGTTCACACATATACATAAACATTTTAGTAACATTTGTTGTATTGTTGCATGTACGTCAATGTTTGTTTTATTATCTCGAGTAACTTACGTTTCGCAAAATATGCAAACTCCTTGAAAATATGATCGTCAGATTTTTTATTATTTACAGTTAAGGTAACTGATAAAGGATGTGCTTGTTTTTCAAATGTGCATGTAAAATCCAAATTTATTCTATTTGTTGATTGTTCCTTTTCAGAGTTTTCTATCGTTTTTTCGGAAAAAAGAGCTTCTTTTTCCAAGCAATTCAGGCTAGGGTCCAAAACAACATTGTTAATTTTCCTATTACGCCATACACAATGAGAACCAGTACAATGAAGTGTAACTTTTTGGTACTTCTCTGTGTGCACATTTGATGATGTTTCAAGTTTCTGTTGTTTTGCTTCTACATTACCAGGTAGAACTTCTACTTTTATTTTGAAAACTTTTTCAAAAATATTTTGCACTAAATTGAAAACCGTGAAACACCAATCATTTTCTGTATGCTTCAATTCTTTTGTACCATCTGTACGGGTTTCCGCATTATTCGTTTCTTTATTGTACTTAAACTGACTTGCAGAAATTTTCACTTTAAACGTGCTCCCAGTAACTTTCTTTTTTATTACTGTACTAAAAAGAAGTTTTAATAAATCCTTATAATCGTTTTTACTGGTCTCCGTACAGATTTCAGCACCAATTGTACAGTACTGTACAAAAGTGTTCAATGTAGAAGACTGTATACTTGCTGTAACATTATGATTAAGTTCTATGGGATCTTGGAGACATATGGCTGTATTCTGTTTGAATTTAAAATTCTCATCCTCTTTTACGTATGTTTTGTACCTATCCATGTATCGTGGTAGGTTTTCCACATTTTTAAATTCTGATTCTGTATATATCTTTGCATCTAATGGGCAAATTATATGACACTTATATTCAAAGGATGCATAGAAAAAGAAGAAACCGTGAAGAAGTTGTGGAATGCTACTCTTATTTGTAACAGGTGGAAATTCTATATTTTCATTGAAATTAACTTGCCAGCCGTTTATAATTTGTGGTTGACAATCTTTTTGAAATTCTAACAAGGGAGGAATAATTTTTACTGATGGCTGCTGAAGATAAAAAATGATTAACGAAACAAGGCCATAATTTGACAGTTTTCCAGTGCAAGATATTTTGAAGTTTCTTGCCCAATACTTGATAAGTATCATTAATGGCCCTACTCTACTATCAAGAGACATGCAGTATTTTATCAGATGAGTTTTATATATACCTAAACTGTTTTTAAATGATATGTCACAAGAGACATTCGATCGGATGTAACAAAATTTTATAATCGGTGTTTTAGCTCTTGGAATCATTACTATGTTAGAAAAAACGCAATTCTGTCGGAACATAATTTTTTTCACTTCCCTAAAAATCTTCTGCATAGTCCACGTATCTGCCGATGCATTTGTACTTTCAGATATTGGCTCGCCTGAAATAAAAATGTGTTATTGTGTGAATTACCAAACTTTAATATTGTAATGCACTTAAAAAGGATTTGAAAACAAAACTTTGAAATTTACCAATGTCCATATATATGTCTAAATCACATTCTTTAAAGCCCAGTCCAGTTTGTGTAGATCCAAATTTATATGTTTTACAGTTGGGAAATACTACCTCAAATATCTTATCCAACTGAGTACAAACAGAATCGTATCGCATTTCAATTTCAGCATCAGTAAGTTTAATTGCATTTAAAAATCTTACTAATTGATTATCAAATATAGTATTTTTTTCAAATATATGCTTTATATTATTATAACTTATTAGGCCTGCATTTTCGATTGGACTATTTTGCTTTATTGATTTTGGCTTTTTTATATCTTAAAAAAAGAAATTATTATAATTTTAAAGAGATTCGTTATAAAGCAACTAACTGTAGTACTTATTCCCAGAGTGCATGGCTTCAAACACTGTTATAATTACTTTTCTATATTCTCAATTCTACAACTCTTGTTCAGATTCATTGGTATTTTATCAAAAATAGAACTCGTATCATATGCTTCATTTATTTACTAAAAGTGTTTGGCAGCTAAGAACAATTGAGAATTATTCAAGCGAAAATAAAAGTAAAAACCTTTATGCTTGTTGCATATTTATAATAACGTTTTTAAGATATTGAATAGATACTCTTGATGAAAATGAAATCTAATAATAAATTATTTCATTCTTGTTATTTGAAAGGAAATCTAAGTAAGCGAAAGAAAATAAGTATATTGTAAATCTTATGTTTGTTAAATTAATCTCACATGACCTGATATTTTTCCACAATAATTGTCCAGACTTCCAAACAAGTAGCAGTATTGAAATAAATATTACAGTATATGTAAAGTACCAAATTTGTTAACTGTCTATTACACATCTTATGTAATAGTACTTACGTGTGTGTAATATTCTTCTGTTTACGTTTAGCTTTACATTATTTATCCAAACAGGTTTCCTTAATACAGCTTCTGTAGAATTCCTATGACACCAAATGTTTGATTATAATTGTAAGCACAGAATAAATTCAAAAATAAACTATATATTATTAATAAATGTTTGTAACAAAAATTTGTTTACCTATTTGCAAATTCAATAATGAGATAATTGTTACTAAATTTATGCCATTTGATTGGACCATACTTTTGAAAAAAGTCAATAAGATCACACGCAGAAATAAATTTTGGTAATGGTGATACAAAAATTGATCTTTTTATCACCTCTGATTGTTCCACTCTTTTCAAGTGTTTTTTACCTCCAAGGTGACCTTGCAAGGCATACTCATCTTGGAAGGTCATTGAACACACATCACACTGTTTTGACATTATCAACTATGTCTCAGAACTTTTGTGATATTCTTCAAAGTTAATTTATGAATATTCTATTTAATTTCTTCTTCTTCTTCTTGATATTGTTTATCAACAAAAGTCACAGGAGAATATAAAAATTTCCCCCTTCTATTATCATGAGTTTGTACAATATTTGTACAATAAGTTTGTATATATTTCATAAAGAGTTCATTTCTTTTGCAAAACAGATAAACATTGCTTATAAAAATGAATGTTTCCTTTTGCTGTCTCTTATGCTTTAAAATAAATATCATGTAATGTATAAAGTTCAATACTGTTAAAAATATTCATAGTCATTTATTGTTAATTCTAAAACATTCTTACTTCTGCTACTATTATCCACAATAAAAACATCTTACTGTTTACCATTTCTTTTTAATAAATTACTGTTCATGTACAATGAACAATATACTTAAGGAAGTACATTTAGCATAAGTTACTTGCTTATGTCCATAAATTCTTCTGCAGCATAGGACAATATGATAAACATTGTATGTATTTTAATTTAATGTGCTTTTCAACCTGTAAACAGTCTTATTTTAAATTTGATTTTTCAAAATGATCAAACGTTAATTTAAAATAATTTATCATGAAAGCAATTGTACATATTTATAACGAACCTTCGAACTAAACATTAGAGTAAATCAAACGGAACATAATAAAAATTTTATGTATGCTCTTTTAACCAAGAAATGAAAGATTATATTATAACACTTTAACCTACGCTTCTTCACGTTACTTTCAATTTCTACGTATTTATACATAAGTGGTGAACGTAATACGGTACTATATGTGCACGTTACCGCATGCTAGGAAAGTAGTATATGGTAGTAATGTGTATGCTCTGTGTATAGGACGTATGGTACATATGTACATATGCATATGCAACAATATCGGCTGTCCAATACTTTGCAGCTCGCGCCGTCACTATAAGCCACTATTGTAGGGATCACTCGATGGGGGATAATCACACAGATACCTTTTGTATGTGTTTATTATTCCGTTCCGTTTTCGGACTGGATATTTTTCAAGCGTAAGTACTTAGTGCTTGCATATAGGGATGTTCGATCAATGTTTGATTCCGATTCGATTCTTTTAGTTAAAAGGTCGATCTTTTGAATCGATTCTCTGTTGCTTGATTTTTCTACGAATCGATTTCGGATTCTAAAAATTGAGAACCGATTGTTCTTCCTTGAATTTTTTTTTTCAAATTTACAACTTGATTATTTAATTGTGTATATGTGTGCATATATCATCCGCCTTATGCCAAACCACAGACGAAGTATATTGAAGTATACCTCGTCGGTGACCAAACCTATAAATGTGATAAGTTCTAGTTTGCGTTTAGGAACTGGTATGAATATCTTTTTGTGTTCCTAACTACAGTAATTTCTCGATAAGTGCGACGAACTTGGGTCCGCTTCGGAGCATTCGTGGCAAGGCTGAAAGAGCCCACATCAATTTGTTTTTTTCCATGAAACCAAGCCTTTGCTTAATTTCTGTTTACTCTTTTTCGATTGGTTCCAGAAGGGAAACCCCCAGTGGTGGTAATAACGCCGTTGTTCGTGCCGCATTCATCGAGGAATCATTGTTCACCGACGAGCAAACTCGACTTCGACTAGGGGAAAAAGCAATGTAGGGGTTAGGGCCTCCTACTACTTGGTAAATTTATTTCAAATACTGAAATAAATGTTAAATCAAATGTTAATTTCGCATAAGTTTCAATAACTCCAAGATCAAGTGGTAGGAGGTCTTTCCTTTACATCACTTTTTCCTCTACCGGAAGCAGAGTTTGCTCGTGAGGACCTCTGTGAAGTCACCAGTTAGTCACATGGTTTTGTTCTTTTTTTTTTGTAAATTCATATAATTTCACTCAATTGGTATTTATTGTATGAAAGAAAGTTAAGACAAGTAGATATCTGCAACTCCATAATTAACATTATTTATTGTATATAAACTTTTATAAAATATTTTTCCAAAATTTATCTTTCTTAAAAATCTTTTTGTAGGATATCCATAAAACACGAAGAATTTTCTTATTCCATTCACGAATATCTTTTCCGCTCATGTTTTCTTCGACTGAAATAAATACATAATACGATAATTGTTTTATATATTGTTATACTATAGAATAATGAATAAATTGTGAATGCATAAAACCTTACATGTTAATAAAATTTTTATAACATGTCTTGCAATTTTCTTGTTACTGTTTTTTAAGACTTTAAATATGTCTTGAGAATTCAGTTCAACATCATTAAATAATTCTTTTACTAACACTTTTGCACGTTTTGCTTGTATTAAACACGTCTGTTTTAATATTTTCATCATAGTCATTTCAGAATTAATTTCGTTGTCTAAGACAACTTTTGATAATTTCAGACAAGCCACATTATGTAGCCGCTTTTTTAAAAGTCTAAAAAAATTGTGATTTTAAAATTGATATGGAATAATGTATTAAACATTTATTAAAGATTTACATACTCTAGAGGAGTTAAATCATTTTTTGAAGAAAATGATATTAAATAACGTATATTTGTATCTGCATGTTTAGGCTCAACTTCTAATGTATCACAATTGATTTTGTAACCAATATAAGTAATACTGTGTACAGCTGGACTTGAAATATCAACAATATTGCTTTGTGTTTTTAATTCTTTAAAATAACAGTTATATTGTGGAATACCTTTCTTTATCAGCTCTAAGAACCTATTGTACAAAATGTATAAATTAATATCATTTACACAAAATTTTTATGAATTTCGTATGTATAAATTACAAAAAGTGTCATATCTTACTCTTTTGCAAGAATTTCATTAGCAGTAACATATAAAATATCATCCATATATCTTATAATTTCACCACAGTTTAGAAATGAAGACATTTCTTTTTGTAATACAAAATTATAATAAATGTCTGATAAAATAGGTGACAACATTGTCCCTTGAACTATTCCTTTACCTATAATGTAAATCTTCTTACGTATTTTCACCTACCAATTAAAATATTAACGTTTCAAGAGAAATGTATGTATTCTCAGTGATCTAAATATTTAAGTAGTTAAAACTATCAATTTAGATTAGTGTCAATTTAGATTATATACCCTTTGATAAAAGATATATTTCCAAATCTTTTCTAGTAACCAGCTTTTTCGTACGCATTGAGAATTGCCTTTACTTGTACATGCATACAAAGTTCCAAATGGCAAGGGTAATTGTAAATTGGCATTAGAAAAGTACTTTTTGTAACACAAAGTATTATCAGTCTTGTTCCTTTCACATTTAACTGCATAGGAACTGAGTATTAGAACTTCAGGAATTTTTTTACAGAGTGACTTTATAATATCATATAACTGACCTGAATGTGGAATAAAAATTTTGACATATATATTCATGAATATGACACAATAAATTTTATTGTAACTAGCATTAGTACAATACAATTTATTGAATTGCATTATACATAAAATATTTTATATTAAAAGAAGTTATACTCTGTATTATAGAACCAAAAGCATCTATTACATCACAAGATACAATATACATCTTTTCAGTCTTTGATTTACGTTTGCATTGAATAATTGATTTCCATTTTTCTTGAAAATTAGTTAATCCATACTCTGTAATATGTAATTGCCTTAAAAACTTAAAAACTGTATTTAAATCGTTTTTATCATTCTCTTGATACCTAATAAGTAACAAATGACAGAAGAAAATTTAATAGACACTTTTTTTGAATAAGTTACAACAAAAATTATTTTACTCACTCTGACAGAAATATTGGACGTACACTAGAATGTTTGGGACGTAATTTATAGATCCCTATTGGTGGATTCCATTCAGTACATTCGATTTCAGGTTGTAAGGTGTTTGATGATATCTTCTTCTTAATAAATTTTTTTTGAATGAAACTCCAATTTGAACGAGCAATATATAATCTTTCATTATTGGCTGCAGAAAGTGATGTTATATGAAACTGAATACGTAATACTTTTAGAAGATATCCAGTAAAAAACCACTTTACTAATTTTGCTAAGACAAGCCATTGTGTCTCTAGAGATTGGATGCTCTTTAACCATGTAATGCTAGAAATCTAGAATATATAAATCAATTAAATTTCACTACTAATAGACTAATACTAATAATAGCCTCAGTCAATGATTACATACATCTAGTTTTTCAATAAGTAGCATCAAATTTAAAGATTTAAAACGTGGTATATTTAAAAGTTGATGCATGGCTTTTTTTATTTTCTTAAGGTTTCTTAATTTTCCAAATATAGCCAGAGGAACTACTTTTGAAAATATAAGATCAAAAAATGAGTATAATTGCTTCCTAGAAACTTCATATTTGCATTTTAATTCCTTATTAGATTCATGTTCCTGAGTTAAATGTTGTAAAACACTACTGTAATGAAATCTCTTATGCCTTGTCTGAAACTGTTTTAAAAGAGAAGATATAAATGAAATAGAAGTTTCAAAATTAACAATAACCACATCCTTCATTGTGTCCTTCACAATAAATTCATATATTTCATTTCCAGTTTTTGCTGTGTTTAAAATATAATCTGTTGAAACTGTGTGAATTGTGTGACTGGGTAAAATGGATGATGTGTCATATACATAAATTTGTAATGGTAAATTAGTAAGAAATAAATTGGGGGAAATATCTCTGGTTTTTTCATAAAAATTTTGCTTCTTTCTGTTATTATTTTTGCCATCTTTAGGTAATCCTAAAATGAATATTTTTATATATGAACTTTTTCAATATCTCCAGATTTGAGAAAATTCAATAACATAAACTAAAGTTGCAATTTTCATGGTAATAATCAAAATTGTATGAAAAAACAAGTAGTATCGAATCTTAAAATTATAATACTTTTAAAATGTTGTTTCTTATTGTCCCCAGAATTTAGAGATGCTTTAGGCTTCTGTATTTTCATCAGTCGATCATTTATTTTGAATTTAGATCTATCAAGAATATCTATACACTCTGTTAGAATGTTAACATTAGGTACCATAAAAGTGCCACATTTATCTTTTTTCAATGTTATTTTATGACGTTTGCAGTATCTAATTAAAAAGTAAAAGACAACGTTTATTAAACTGGAAGATAAAAAAATATAACAGAGACAACTACAACCAAAATGAGTACATACTGTTGAAAATCTGTACCAAAGACTTCTTTTACACTTTCTAAAGTAGAATCATCCATTATCAATGCTAAGTCTCCAAATATAAAATTGTAATTATAATATTATTACAACAGTATTTAAGTTCTTAAACGGTATTCGAAAACAATAGACAAGACTAGCAATTACCGGTATTAAGGTAGTCCGATTGAAAACAAATGTTCCTGTTCGTATGCATTAATACCTAGTATACTTATATGCACGCATATAAAATGTACCCGCTGTTATTCAAATTAAATAGGTATCATTAGGTATCATAAGCATAAGCACCCTAATCCTTACAAATTTAAATATGAATTTGCAATTTTCTTCGTATCACATAGTAAAAATATTTGCGACTTTTTTAAGTAAAGTATATTAAAGCAATAATTTATCATTTATGTGTATTTATTATATACAAATGTTAGTGAGTTTAGAATGAAAAACCCTAGTCAGGTGCACAGCTAATCAGATACCTCTATAAAATTTTACGGCGTTGCAAATCCGCCTTTGTACTGCAGCATATGAAGGTAGCTTAAGTATTCGTAGTTATTGTTGTACTGTTTCCAGTCGTGTTTGACCCTCATGCGAGGTAAATTTAATTAATATCTGTTAATTTATACTCATAAGACCTACATTAGAGATTAGGGATAAATGTATGGAAATCAGCATTATTTTATTATTACTAGTATTGTTATTAATTGTTACGTTTCATTTTAGATTACAACTAAGCGTTGGCCATCCGCTAAGAAACAAACACAATGGAAATCACTCAATTTTGAAACAAAAGTTGTTCATTCACTAATGTAAATGGTATAAAACTTTTTTCTATTTATTAAACTACATTTCTACATAAATAAAAAATATAAAAGTTATAAAATTAGTGTTTTTAAAATGGTGATCTAGATGCATGTGCGATACTTCGTTGGCGCTGGTCATTCCAGCTGTTAGACTTATCTGAAACAAAAAATCCAAACGGATTTTTGATTAGTATGATTTTCATTACCGTTCGAACAAGAATTAATGATTTATCTTCAAAATTAACAAAGTGGCAGACAAAAATAGCAAAAAAGAAAAAACTGAAAAAAAACTTATTTGCATTTTGTTAATAGTGAAGATAAATCATTAATTCTAGTTCGGAAGATAACGACAGTCATACTTAAAGCTATTTAATTTTTAAATAACAATGAAATGGTATATAGTTGAAAGCATTAATTTGCGCTGCACATGAGAGTTGGTAAACCTGTCGAGCTGGCGAAGACCACATGGAAAAGGAGAACATATAAAGAGGCAGAGGGGAACGACAGATATAAGAAGCGCCGCAAAACGGAGCTGCGGATGTTTCATAAAACACTCGGCATGGATCGGGCTCCATGTTCGCCCGTGAAAGTGATGCGGTATCTCCGCGATTAGGGGATACAAATCTCGTATCTAGCGAAAAGACGTTGATTAGTTTGTATGCATTATTTCGTGAATCGATAATTGCAATCGGTTGTCGCGGAGGCGGTAAGGTTAGTTTAAGGGTGTGTAATCTCCACGCGTGTCGGAGAGAAACGTGGCGAAGCGACACACGGTTTCGCCGCAGTGCACGACGAAAATTACAAGGGAGCCGTGCACGGCGGTGCGAATCGGCAAAATTCGCGCGAGGAAACATATCAGAAACCGAACGGGAAAGGACAATATTACGGACAGGACGAGGAATAACTTTAAAAACGGTGGCGGCGACAGTGACAGTGACGGCGACGAGAGCAGTGGCGCAAGGTGTGAGGACGAGGTGAATGCACGGCGGCCGCGGTGTGTGCCAGTGGTGTGCGCGCTCGTCGCTCGTGGAAACCCGCCAAAACCCGCGACCGCGAACAACCATCAACAAAAGCAGCAGTAATAGCAACAACAACAGCAGTAGACGGAAAAGGAGAAGGAAAAGGAGGAGGAGAAGGAGGAGCAGAAGGTGGAACAGTATTAGCAACAACAGTAGTAGTAGTAGTAGTAGTGGTAGCAGCAGCAGCGGCAGCAGCAGCAGCTGTGGCAGAAGCAGCAGTAACGCGCGACGTGCTGTTTTGACAACTATCCGCCGCGTCGGGGCGTCGCGCCGCTTTTCTCGCGGCGGCGGCGGCAACAGCAGAAACAACGCGACAACAGTACCGACGGCAACAGCTTGCTTTAAGAAGGTCGCTCGTGACGTCGGTAACGGTGGTGACGCTGCTGACCCCTCAGCTCGCACGACGACGACAGTGGTGATAGCGGCGGCGGCGGCTGCGTTCTGTTATTATTTTGCCGCGGTGCTTTTGACCCTTCGAACCGGGCGAGTTCATTGCAGCGCTTTCGCGGGGGTGTTAGCCAGTTTTATTACTCTGGCCTTCTCCGTCCGCAGCAGCAGCGCCGACGGCGCCAGAACACGATGTCGGTATATGCAGCGTGTCTACTAGTGTACGTACCCGATCGCAACCAATAATCGGACACGTTGAAGCGCCTATTCACATACACACAGAGCGAGAAATCGCCGACGGAACACTGACCCCGCGGTTGGATATTTTGAACAAAAGTCGCTCGAGAAAAGGACTGTATCAGTGACGTTGCGACTGAGAAGGGACGCGCGACGAACCACGTGATATACATACCTGTCGTTGGACCGCGTCATGCAAAGCATGCTCGACACCCCAATGGCCATAACCTGAATTCAGCCGATTTGACCCGATTAAACCCGATTCAACGGTGTTCGTACGTGAACGATCAAGCAAACGAACGAACGAATGACAGAAAACAAATTGTGGCCATTGACATTTTTTCATCGTTTCTCATGTATGCGCAATTTAATCTCCGGTGTTTCATGCTGAATAAAGAACACGTTGTAACATTATCACACAAAGGACAGGAATGTTTACTCATGTGTCGGAAGTGTGTTGCATCGCAGCGACGGTTATCCGTAAATAAAATTTCAACTGAAAAGAGGGTCAACTTGCTTAATTATAACAGGTGACTAGGTGGACTGGATACTATTTCACGTTCGTTCAGTGTACTCTCGTACCGGTGATAACTTGAAATAGTCGTGCTGTGGTGTATTGTACGCGTAGTGTCATTGGTACAGAGTGTCGGTATAGTGCCAACCGTTACGTGTAATTGAAGGTGGTGGCGTGGGAGTCCGACATTTTAACCGCTCGTATTCACGAAAAGACCCAAGTGTCCACGTGTGAAACACAGTCGGTACTTTAGGGGCGTGAGAATCATACGTCGAACTCACATCTACGAAAGTTCTTTTTTTTTTAAATAACAGTGTAAGGATTTTCAAAAGGCAATACGTATAGTGACAGTTCTGTGCTTTGTACTTTTTTGTGAAGTGTCTGACAATACGCGGTCAAACGCGTGACAATGAAAATACCTGGTGTTTCGAGAGGATCCTGAGGAATATCTGGTGGTGGTAGTGAATAGGAAAAAATGATTGAAATCTAGGTAAGATTTGCCGGTCGAACCGGCGCAACACGTGGTTGTACGTTGTAGCACACGTATTTACGAGATTTATTCACTTTAATATTCAAATTAACACAAATAATACTACAAAAAGTTGAACACAAAATACATAATACGTTGAACGAGAGAAAACAATAACTAAACTGAGCTAGACTTTGGTAAGTACACTTTGGTTCACGCGATGCGAGGAAAGATGTCCGCTTGTTGTGGGGTCCGTTTTGAATACTGTTCGGTAGGACAAGTAGGCTGAGCCGAAAGAGGGGGAACACCACGAGTAGTTCCCAAAAGAGAACGCAGGCTGGCGCCACGTCCCGGATGCGTGAGTTGGACAGTTGATCGTATGTTCTTGGATGCATGTGTGTGACAGGAGAGGGGTTAGGAGCTGAGCGCGTGCAACATCTTGTCATTTCCAAACATTCCGCCCGCTTTCGCCTAACAGCGTTGACGAACGATGATTGTCCGTTGATAATAGTAACACTGAAAGTTTGGAGATGGACCGAACCAGGGTAGTTATTGCTGTCATGACAGTTACCACCCGAGTGAGACCGTTTGAACCGGGATGGAGGGAGATAACCCTAGCAAGTGGCCATTTTGATGGTGGAAATTTATTCATCGGTGAAGAGCATTAGAGAATTTTCCTTGATTTGATTTAATGGGTAATGTCAGTTAGAGATTTGCCAACGGATAAGTCTTGACACCGTTACCAATGAGAGTGATGGGTTCCGGAATGGTTGTAAGTGCTTCTCCTATGAGGAAATGTCCAGGCGTGAGAGCATTGAGGTCTTCTGGATCACCAGATAGGGGCTCCAGAGATCGTCAATTGAGAACTGCCTCGATTTGGACCGGAAGAATTGTAAGTTCGACATAGGTCATCAAGACAGTCTTTCTTATGGCTCGCCGTAGATGATGTTTTACCGATTTGACCGCAGCCTCCCATTTTCCAGCAAAATGGGGAGCTGCGGATGGATTGAAGATCTAATCAGTATCATTATTGGCCAGGAGTTGAACAAGTTCCTTGTATTCTTTTGATCTGAAAATAAATTGTCTCTTGAGATTGATAGCTGCGCGGGAGGAAGTCCATACCACAGTCGCTGGACATAGTTTTGCAGATATCTCGCCGACCTGCGAAGCGCTGAAATACTGCGATGAGTAACGGATTGGAGATGTACCGCAGAAATCGAGAAGTAGACAAAAGTTGTGAGTCATCCTTTGTGAGTTTTTGCTTCTCGCTATGTTTCGATTGTGACTGGGCCTGCGTAGTCAACACCAGTATTAAGAAAAGGGCGAGATGGTGTGATGCAAGATGAGGGCAATTGACCCACGGCTCCGGTGACGACCATGCCGAATGTAGCGGAGAATATGAGATCCTATTGAAGTTTGACCACCATTCAGTAAGCCTTGCAGAGATATGCCAAAATGAGTCGAATGGCGAATTCCGTGGCAGTAAATATTGTCTACATATTTTCCGTTGGTGAGAGGAGGGCACCGCCAAGAGACATTTGTGTCCCTCATCTTGAACAAGTTGCAAGTAAATTCGAACACTCAAGAATGGGGCTGGATGAGTGCCGTACATGACCGCGGTGAGTTGATATGGGATGATATTTCGCTGTTGATCTACCTAGAGAGTGCGCTGAAGATCCGAATTGTTGGAGTGCACACATTGATTTGTCGGAACATTTTGATGATGTCCGTTGCGATGAAATATTTATGCCGTCGTACCCAGAATAGAATGTCCAAGAGGTCAATCTGCACCTTCGCGGATACACCTGATGTTGTGAGGCTCTGTTTCTTGAAAATGCTGTGATGAGGAAGATAGTAAACCGGTGAGAGAGCTCTTGGTACTCACGAATGATTACGAACCGTGCGCAGAATGTCTAGAGTCACTGAGTTGGCTTGCAGGTGACTTAAGAGATAACCGAACAATGTATCGTCCCGACGCGTAGCAGTTGTGAGTCGACCGTAAAATTGCGTGAGAAGCTCATGGAGGTCATGATCAACTGCCACTTTGTACGAGGCAGTAACCAGTGCCTGTGAGATTCTCCCTTGATGATTTCTGACTCGATGAATTGCCCACATGAGTCAGCACCTAGAATGATATCAATCGCACTGGGTGTAAGAAAATCTGAATCGACGAGAGGTAGCCTTTGAAAGTGTGACCACCAGAGATCTGGCGTCGAGAGAATGATGTAAGCTACATAGTGAGCGTTTTCAAAACGTGTGCCGTGATTGTAGGCGACGCTGTCACCTGATAAGTCGAATGGATACGATATCGGTGATTGGGATTGCCAAATGTTCCCTGACATGAATGTGAGGTTCCGAACCAGGATCGATTAACATTCGCATTTGATAGCTGAACCGTACGATGAATTTATCAGACCTTGACTAGTTGCCAGAAGAACTACCAGTCGAGAGAGAGAGTAGGTGAACGAGCAAATTGACATGTTGTTTGATTAAGTCAGTGAGGAGAAAACGTGGTAGTAGTGGGATGAGGGTCCGATAGGGAAGTGGACCAAGATTAAGTTCTCGTTGTTGAGCCCCTAGTGGGTGTCACCCAAGTTGACCCCGAAATACGGTACGGAGCAACCCCCCACTGTGGTTGCTGAGTAGTACTAGAGCGTGTGAGTGGTGCATGATTTTGGTCCCTGATGATTGTGAGTAGACTTGTAGATAAGTGGGAGAGAGGTGAAGTATCGCGTGATGCATGTTGTCGCACTCCTGGTAACGCTTTAAGTTGTGGCAATTCACAGAATCTCTCCTATACAACGGTAGCAGAGTTGCATCGACTCTACCGTATCCCGCCGTTGCTGAGGTATTTTTATTCGGAACTCCGGGCAAGGCACAATGAAGTTCTCTCGACCACAGAGCTCACATCTGCCCATTAACGTGGGTGGTCTTCCTTCCGTGGTTGTGAGCTTGCGCTACATTGAGGCGAGACCGAAGTCTGAGACTTATAGAGCTGTAGATTTTAGAGACTGCGAGGAAACTCTTGAGCTGGTCAAAAGATAAAGGCTCGATTGATGAGTCACGCTGCATTTCTCAAATTTTCCTCGTTCTGGGGTCTAGCATCTTCACAATGAGGCGCGTAACGATAAGGCCCAATTGTTGAATCGAGATGCACCCAACAATTCCAGGGCACTGTGTGCTTCCGTCGTTGAACAATGAGTTTAGTTCCTTTGCTGACCTTGATAAGATGACTCGCCTGAGATGCTGATACTGGTTTTGAGGTAGTGCATTTTCTCTGCGTTGATCCCCGGGTGTTTTCGATTATTGTGCGAGTCGTTGTGGAGTTAATGGTCGCGGAAACATCTGCTAGCTAATAGCCAACATGCAGATTGTCTTTTTTCAATTTGTCCCGTTGTGTGAGCAATGTCAATTTTGCCTGTGCATAGAGATGTAAACACAGATCGTTCATCCCACTTTGCATATATGATTCAGTTTTAGGAATACGTCATATTTGACCTCATGCAACATCTCATGCGTTGCGTGGAATTTCTTCCAGTTGTTCTCGTGGAATTCAAATTCCGTCCTTATAACCTGCAAATGCAAGGGTTAGAAATACGTCCTCTACTGATTCTTCCGCTGTATTTTTAATGAACCGTAAAACGATTCATTTACAGAGAAATCCTAGATTCGAGGTTCGCCATGTTGCCCTTGAATCACTTCCCAACGTTACCGATTCATGGATGGACCCGTGAACGGAGATTATCCGATTGGGTGTGACAGACCGCACGATTCGTTGAGTTGCGACGCGAAAAGGCGACAGAGACCGCACTGTGTAACCACAATCTATTGTCCGTGTAAAAACCAGAGAAACGCCTTCGAGTGTACGCCCGCACAATACTGTATGCGTGAGAGCAAGCGAGGCCGTACTGTTTTCTCACTAGAATGCCCGAAAAATACAGTGCGATCCTCTCATTGCACTATTAGAAAAGCATGCTACTTGCTTTGTCGTTTAACAGCTGGTAGCTACCAGTGCTGAGCAGTCTGTGTGTGACAGAGACAGAGCGAGTGTCGGTTCTCCTCCTCAGCTGACAGCTCTTAAATGACAAAACAGGCGGCATGCCTTTCCAGTAATGCAGCAAGAGGATCGTACTGTATCTGTGAAACAGTACTAGAATATCCCAATAAATGTGAGAGAGGCCGAACCACTGATTTAGGTTGAAAGTGAAAAAGACTGCACAATACGTTAACCGTCGATTATCGCAGTATGGCGGCCCACGGGAACCAAGATCTTCCGGAGAGTTTCTGTTCCAAACACTACCAAATTCGGCTCAAAGGACCAGAAATTGTTTTGAGAGGATCCTGAGGAATATCTGGTGGCGGTAGTGAGTGGAAAAGGTGATTGAAACTTAGGTGAGATTTGCCGGGCAAACCGACGCAACACGTGGTTGTACGTTTGTAAGCACACGTATTTACGATATTTATTCACTTTAATGCTAAAATTAACACAAACAGTACTACAATAACTTGAACATGAAATAACTAATAGTTTGAACAAGAAAAAACAATAATTAAAGCGATCTATGCTTCGGTAAGTACACTTTGATTCACGCAATGTGAGGAAAGATGTCCGCTTGTCGTGAGATCCGTTTTGAATACTGCTCGGCAGACAAGTAGACAGAGTCGAGAGAAGGGGAACACCACGAGTAGTTCCCAAAAGAGAACGCGCGTTGGCGCCACGTCCCGGGTGCGTGAGTTGGACCGTTGAGCGTATGTACTTGGATGTATGTGTTGTGTGTGAGAGGAGAGGGGTTAGGAGCTGAGCGCGTACAACACCTAGTCTTTTCCAAACACCTGGTGAGTTGAAAGTTTTATATGTAGCTTTTATACATTTAATATGGTCAAACAGTTATTCGAGACAAAGAGAAGGAGAGGGAAAGGAAAGAAAACAGGACAGTGAAGGGGGGGATAGTAGATGAAACGGAAGAAGTGTATTTTCCGTTTCTACTCCGAATTATCATTGTTAGTTAAACGTATTTGTGAACGAAAGAAAATTATTCGGTTTATCTTTGTTCTTTGAGACGTGAGGTTAAGTTTTTCAAACGTGGGATTATTGTGTACATTCTGAAACGTACGTATGGCATCAAGAAGGTAAATGAATTGAATACAGTGTATATTATATATCATACATTCTGTCGTGCTTGGATTTATTTATTTATGTTAATCGATTTTTCTGACTCATCTTTGTATTTTGGGGCTCTTCAGTTGTTAGAAACTTGCAATTTTAAGAACGTTATATATCATACGATATGTGTCTGTTTCTAGGTTAGGTTACTTATCGTTAGTACTTAACCTCAAAAATTGTTACGGATTATTTCTTTTCTGTTGCTTACTCTTTGTACTAGTTATTTACATAGAATAGTGTGTGTTAATAATGGAAAAGAGGAATTTAATTCAATCTAAACTTATTTATGTTACTAGTTTTGTATTAATGATTAGAGAGAAAATGTGTGAATCACTTTTTAGAAATAGGTGTATTAATGAATGAATAATTTTTTACATGGTATTTGTTTGTTATAAATACTTTAAGCAAAAATTATTTTTGTTAAATGTGATAAAAAGTATCGTTATTTATTATACAATTGTGTTTTCTATATAAACAATATTAGATATTGAAAAAAAATCAAATGCAATAAACTTATTCAAGGTCATTTCAACATTGAAAGAGCAAAACAATAATTTATTCTTCTGAATAAACTTTAAATGATTGTGTTGCTATAAACATCCAAATATGTTTATTGCTGTACCTTGTGTATATTAGGTTAGCTCTTAAGGAAATAATAATCACTAATGTTATTGTTTGTATTATGATTAGCTATTTATAAAATAACTTATATTTAATATATTAAAATTTAAATATTTTGTGACGTTTCTAAGTCATAAATTTTATTTGACATTCCTAGATGCATTATAAATATTACCTTTTTGAATTGAAAATTGATTATCAGAAATTTATTGTAAAATATAAAACTGAATCAAAAGAACTTATGGTTTTTAAAGATTATATATGAAACGATCAACTTTTGAAACACGTGTACTATCAACTGTATTTGTATTTATACACATACACTTGTGTATTAATTTTTCTAAACTGTTATTAAATTTTTTATGTATGATGTTGTTCCGCTTAAATATATACAACTCTTTAAATTTCTATTAATTACAATTAACTTTTTATTAACAAATAGTAATGTGAATGTGATAAAAAGTTATTGCATTAATATTCAATTTAACATTATTAGTAGATTCTTTATGTGATGTATGAAATATGCAAATATAAATTGATTGCTGCCAATAATAATGTTAACGATGTTAACATATTGTAGGTATAAAATATTATAGTATGTTAATTACATGTATAGTATATTAATACTTAGGTTTCATATGTAATAGGTTTAATTAGTTCATTTTTTTTTTATATTAGTATGTCATTAACTTTATTAGAAGTGTATAGAACTTACAGTTCTAGTTGAGTTAAAGATTTTTATAAAAAACATAGTAAATTGTATTTATTTCTATGTTACAATTATCCAGGTTATCATTAACAAATGTTTTTCTTTGCATTCTTATTTTACTTCTTGGTCATATATTAAAGGAGTATATATCACAAAACATATTAAACATACTTTTAAAAAAGTTCCAGTTTATTAAGCATTAGATCTGTCATCGTTTGAAAATTTGTATTTTTCGGTCGGATACTAAGTATTGGGTTTTATATAACGTGAAAAAGATTTCCCATAGTTACATATGTTTTATTTTTTATATTAGCTTGAATATTTAATATGAAATACGCAATATTTTGGTACATAGACACATGTTAAAAATGTCAAAATAGACAAGACTATTACAATTGGTCTTCAGAAAATGTGACCTATTTATTGTTAAATATCTTTTCCAGATTAATTTAAATTATGATATGGAAAGTATACCTGTACGTGTAAAATACAAATTAAAATTTGATAAAGATACATATTTATGAATATTCAAAAAAACTTGGATGGAGCTGTATTTCACACACAATGATCATGTTAGTATTGTGTGCTATGTTCTTGTGTAGCTGTATTTATATTTGTACTTGATCTTTGTTTTATATTGTAGATATAAAGCTCAATTAACAAATGGAATGAGTTTGTAATCTATATTATATACCACAAATCTATATTGTATATAAAAGTGAATGGAACAATAAGAAGTTTAATTCATAAATGAAATCAATTATAAGTTTGGATTAAAACTGACTCGTAACTACTAAAATTAATTTCAATGTGATTTAATGCATGCATGAAAGTAGTATTCTGTTTACTTCTGTACTTTTATGAAATTGATTGAACATGTAATAGACTTTGAATTGCATTATATTGTTAATGGCATTATACTGCATATATCTTGTATGAAATTTCAATTAAATTTACATGCAACAAGCTTAAAAACAAGTTTTGCTTATACAAAATATTGTTGTGTTACATTCATCCGGTAGTTAAATTTATTATAGAAATCATAGGCACATTATTTAATAGTGAAATTTATTTGCTTCACTAAATGAATTTATAAGATCGTATGATAGTTTGTTAGAATGAAGAATTTTATAAATGTACAATAATTAATAAATAATGTAACTTAAAGTTAAATTGAAATAAAAATATAAAACAATGCTTGAATTATGTTACATTAATTCCAAGATACATAAACTAACATATATAGATAAGTTCGTGATTTCTTAAAACTAGATTATTAACATTTTATGTTTTATTTATTTGACATAAACATAAGTGATTATAATTTTTAGTATCATTGATAAAATGCAGAACATTTATATGATGAGTTTCAAAGTAACTGTTAATAAATATGTCTGTAACAAACAATTTTTATATGCTATAAATTAGAGTTGAACATATCGAAATGCATATAATTCGCAACTGTCTTTCACTTCAGATTGTACATTTATGTATATACAGAATATTAAACAGTTAACTGTATAAGTTTTGTAATTGATTATAATGAATGCAACTTGCTATCACATGATTAGTTGAGTTTTTCTGTATTGTTTTATGATTTCAATATTTACAACTGAATTACATTACTAGTATGTTATCAGAATTTATACATTAATGTATCAAATTTGAATATTTCAGTATTTCAGAAATACAACTTCAAATCACATACATGCGTCATTTGAACTGTCGCTTATCAATTTATGTAACTAGACTGTGGATGTTTATACAAATATTGATTTTTAGACATTAATCTGTGGTAACTAGAATCAATCTGAAAACTGTTTACTATATTAAGGCTTCCATCAGACTCTAAATGTCATTAAAATTTTGTTATGTTGTATGGAATATTTGACTAAACTGAAGTTTAAACAATGGTTTGTGTTATAAAAGTGTAAAATCTACAGTCTATATAGAAGAACTGAATTGTCTTAAATCATTACAATTTAGAATTTGATAATACAACTACAAAGAATTATACGTCAAGCTCGAAAAGTACGGAAACTCTTATAGGGTAGTCTTAAAGAAACATAGGGCTACTAATATAGTATCATAAAATTGAAACTTGTCATTCTAAACAAATAAGTGAATATTTTTCATTAATTGTTCCAAATCTTGGAAACAGATCAGACAGTTATATTTCACGTACACTTCACACAACACGTATTCCTTTAGGAAACATTCATTATGATAACATTGGAAATGACTTGTTACATTTACGATACCATTTCTGTATTATCACAAATCAAACGAAATTTCTATTAATCATTACCAATGTATCAGTGAACAATGTTAACGTGAAAATGAAAAAAAAGTCTTTCTTCTTGTAAGATACATTGGTTGTCAAAGAAACAACACATTACAACTCTGGACTGTAGCGTACCATAGTTTTCCACTAAACATCTGTGAGTCCATTCATGATGTTACAAGTGTTATTAAGGGTGTGATCGAAACACCAGATTATTCGGTGGCTCCTGCACTTTTCTTTTCACTGAATAAGACTACGTGTAACGCATCCTGCGTGCACGTATGCGGAAACGACGCATCTAATAATAGACGACACGTTTACCGTCGACTTATTGGGTAGCTTACTTACGAGACATATTACAAAAGTATTAATTGTATTTATATAAAAAATTGTTCACATGGAACTCATTATGTATTTGCATTTCCTCCTTGTGTTCAAATAATAATAAATGTATGCTTACCTGTTTAGACACTTCTTGTCCACAAATTATTGGTAATGATCTTACATTGCATTCAACATTCAGATGTTACGTAAAAACTAGTGAGAATATTTATAAGAGTATTGAAAAATTAAATAAAAAAAAAAAAGAATAACTAATAGAAATTGAAAGTATTTCGAAAATATTAAAAAATTATTTATGGGGTAGTTCAGTGATATTTAATTGGAATGTAATTGAAATTAAAATTAATTAAAATTCTCGGGTGTAGTGATTTGATCCTGGTTAATGTTTTTTGAGTCACACAGAGGTAGATATACCTAGGATACCTGTAACACAAACATTTTTACGTTTTCTACGTTCATGTAAATCCAGCTAAACTCTGAAGGAGGATATTGCTTATTTATATGTTAGGGAACAGTGTACGATACGAGTTTTGTTACTGTTCAGGAAAGTCTTTGATAGGATACTACTTAAACCTTCGAAGTTTGACTTCTGCGAATGAGACCGCTTCCGAGCTGCAAATTGATCAGGCTTAAATTACACTGAATTGATTGCAGCGAATTCTACACAGTGTCTATAAAATGGCAGCTATAGGATCTGTAGTATATTTAAAAATATATCGATCCCTTTTACGTGATTGTTAAAATAAAAGGAAATTGACTTCGACAGAATGTCTTTCTCAGTGAAACAGAATTGATCTGAAATGTTGCCTTTGTGTTGTGTCTAGTAATAGAACCTAGAAATAGAAACTTTATCGTCGATAAAGATTAGAGAAGCTTTCATGCTTTCTTTGCTGCTCGATAGACTTTTTAAGAAGGAAATAAATATTGACTTAACTCCGATGTTACCGAGATAATAAAAAAATCGGGAATTTTTAGAAATTTCTGCAGTCTAATCACGTCACTCGATAGTCATATCTGATTCTGTATATTATACATTATTTGCAAACAATTTCCGCGATGTTAAAATAATAGCAATGAAAGAAAATCGAATTACTTACAATTAAGTCTGTATTATTGTTTCGTTTCTTATATTTTATTTGTAATGCCATCATCTAGGATACTACCAGTAGCAGTAGTTATCATACATTTCATATTATACTATACTAAGCTATATTGTATTATATATTGCACATATTAAAACATTATACAATTCAACGTGGCGTACATCCAACTCTGGTAGTTCTGATGTTAAATCGCAACAACAGCGAAAAGCAGATCATCGAAAAAGAACATGGGGAATTATGCAAAGCGGGAATATTGGCTCGAAGATGTAAGACCCGATAGTGTACACGGTTCCGGGACGCGTCACCAGTAATTCTGGGTCCGTCTTGTAAGGGTTAAAGTTGGATGAACGTGTAACAAATTTAGTAGCAAGTTCGTCTTGGATTATAAGCACGCGCATGAGATAACACAGCTTCCCGTACATCGAGGCGATTCAGAAATCGATCGTTCCAATCGAAGGTGCATCGAACGTTATCTTCGAAATACGTAAAACAGAAAAGTATCCATATACTGATGCCTGGACTGCGGATTTTATATGCAATCACAGCCTATACTCTGTGAAATACAATAGAAACCAGAACTTTTATTAAATGCCATGAGTTTTCTATTTTACTCTGAACGGAAGAAGATACTTAAAAGGAGACAGAAATTCCTATATTTGCTCTTATCTTTATAAATTACTTTAGAAAATGTCATTTTGCAGAAACATCCGCAGTATGGCAGTGGGAATCATATATTGTCATCAATTTTTTATTTCTGTCAATTGAGTCTTACATTTTATTAACGTCAAGGTTATTTAAATAAAATAAAACCTTTTTTTTTTGTCAAGTTTGGGTACAATCGGCCCTAAACCTTAAAACATCACTTGTCACACCACGTGGACGATAAAACTAAAGACTTTTCTCCTGCGTTTGATTTCAGGCACTCAGCATCGGGGATGATGGATGTTGACAGCGAGACCGAGTGAGAGGGGATCGCGTTCTCTTGTAAAGGAACAAATTCACGGAGTGTGGCAAGAAGAAGAAGAAGAAGAAGGGGCCCGTGGTAGCCGGCGTCGCGGCATCTCGTAGCGATAGAGAGAGAGAGAGGAGGGAGAGGAAGTGAACCACCGGTGGAGAAACAGACGGGATACGGAAGAAGAAGGTGAAAAAGAAGAAAAAGAGGGAACCTCTTATCGTTGTGGTGGTGTGTTGTGCCCGTACGCGTGGAGGATCCGACGAAACACACGGAAAGTTCACCGAAAAGGACGGTGGAAGAAGTGAACGACGCGCAAGATCAGCTAGGAGGAGTGACCGGGTGCCTGGTTGTGCACGCGACCCGTGGATCGCGTAATAAAACGAGGGGAGAGAGAGAGAGAGTGAAAAAGAAACAAAGAAAAGACTGAAAGGATATCATCGCGGTCATTATTTTTTTTTTCGTTTTCCAAATAAAAAAGACAAGCAAAGAAAAAAGGAAGAGTTAAATTTGTTTTTTTCGTATGAGAGAAGAAACGATAACACACGGACGCCGGCACGAGGAGGTGCAATCAGCAAGAAAACGTTGTTTCGAGGTCCTTGAACGAAAGAAGGTTCGGAGGACTTTCTTTCTCTCTCTCTCTCTCACTCTCTCTCTCTCTCCCATTCTTAAGAAGATCGTGCCGCAGGAAAGGCTGGTGTACCGGTGACCCGACGAGACACGGGACGAGGAATAAGGACAAGAAGAAAGAATAGATAACGTACATCATATACATATACACACACATATATATATATACATCTATCTATCTATAATATACAGGGTTACGATTAATGGGTCCCGTTTCTGCGTTCTTCTTTAGTCAAAATCAATCCCGTTTCTTCCGCTTCTAGAGGTGTTACTGGAGATCACGCGAGAGGGAGAGGGGGTAGGTTGAAGAAAACAGGTGATCAGCGTTGTTAGTCGAATGAACTGAGAGTGTCTTCGCGGAGAGTAGAGAGAGAGAGAGAGAGAGAGAGAGAGAGAGAGAGAGAGAGAGAGAGAGAGAAATAAATAAATAAATAAATAAAGATAGATATTATATACAAACAAGGGGATAAGTAATACGTATGTAAAAAGAAGAAAGAAAGAGATCAATATAGAAAAGAGAAGATCAGCGAAGAAGAAAAAAAAAGAAGGAAGAAACAAGAGGGAATAAGAAGAAGAACCCAGAGAGGACGAGGGACGACGGGTGTAGTAATTGAGAGACGGAAGACTGGAATAGGAAAAAGGAGGAGAGGCCGTGAAAAACGAAAACGCCACCCAGGGATAAAGAAGAGAGAGGAAGAAAAGGAAGAGAAGTGTGGTGGGGGTAGTGCGCGGGTGGTTCGCGGAAGAGGGAAAGAAGGAAAAGTGAGGTGAAGGAGAAGGAGGGGAAGGAAGGGTGTGTGCGCGCTGTGAAGCGGTATTGAGAGGGCTGGCGTGGCCCCATGTTGTGAGCGTCTGAAGACTGCCGGGGGCAGAAGTGAAAGGGTGGGAGGGAGGGAAGGGTAAGGGTGCCGCTGGTATGGAGTATGGAAGCGGCGGGGGCGGAGGCGGGGGGGGCCGCGGGGGTGTCCAACCAGCCTCAGCTGCCGCGAGGGGTATGGCGGGGACAGATACTACCGATGCTGCATGGCACAAACACGAACAAATGATCATTATGGAATCCAGGCATAAGCAACAATGTGAGTATATATGTATAGACATATATGTATACTGCCTCTAGAAAATTATGACCCTCACTTTCGATTCACAGCAGGCGACGACGTATCGATACACCTTACTTTTATCCTAATTTTAGAATCAATTGAAAAATTGATAAATATAAAAAGATCATATTTTTATTGGCAAACAAAATTTGTTATGCCTTTATAAAGACTTAGGAACACAATTATGACAGTATAACGCAAAATATTGCCTTTACTCTAATTAAAAAAGAATTAAAGTTTAATGTTGCGTTTACGAAGCAACAGCTATTAATGGTTAACCTCGGCGAGTCCTCGTTGTTTCCATTGTTGTGCTCTAGTTTCGAGGTTTTTTTTTCTGTATTGCGAGTGGCTTCGAACCCCTTGTCTGCCCGATACCTGGTCATTATTATTGGACAGGATACAAGAGGAATGTAGAGGGGGGAGTTTTAGTGGTAGGTACATGGATAATAGTGTTCAGTACACGTGTGAAATGGGAAGAGGAGGGACGCTACGTGTGGTTTGTCTCAAGACTGAGGAGTAAGTTCAGTTTTAATCGAATATGATTTATACGAGGGTGATTCTAGTAACTGAGCCGAGCTACAGTTCCAAATGAAGTTAGAAAATAGAACGTGGAGGACAATTTTGCATTGTTCAACAAGCTATATCTTCCGACTGTATTATTTATATGCATCGGTGCACTTGCAAACTGCAATTGCACTTTTTCTTTTAAATGGAACATTACGGTTGTTTTTGCATAAATTGATACCTTGTGTCATTCTGTTACGAAGAAACCAGTATACTTTTAAAAAACAAAGTATTTGGACATATGAGGGTTAACGTGAAAATATAATAGGTTGAATAATAAAATCATTTCTGCTGATAAGTAACTCACTGAACGATGATAAAATGGTGTTAGTAAGGAAATCGTAACAATTGTTAGATTTAATAGCGATTGAGTGTCTCTGATAGAGTCGCGAAAGTAACAGATTTAAGGTCACCAGACCAAATCGTGGGAATGACCAGACATTTTTAGAGACACCCGGTACTCACTTGCGGTCATCCCTCAGGGAATCTTTAGGGGTCCTATGAGCGAATACTGCGGAGTTATAGGCTTGGAAGGCTTCAGAAACGAGCGTGCAATGGAAAAGCACCAGTGGTGCCCGAAGGCACCCTCAGCGAACCTCAGCCACTCTACGGGGTGTTCTTAAACTGCCAGGATAAACTCTATTACCGTTTCTACTTGCTAATCGTATCGACAATCTTATATTAATATAGTTTTACAGGTCGTTTCTTTTCAAGTCTTACGAAGTGCTCGAACGATTCGTGTTGGTCAGACCGTGAGCTAATTGTTCATGCACGGCAATAATCGTTTAGACTTTTATACGATGATCAGCGGGGAAAGTTTTCAGAAAAAAATTAGGTCATTATACGGTTAATATACGTAGTAATTTTCTATATATCTCTGTGTATCGATAACTTCTAGAGAATCAATTACCAAAACTGTTTTGCCACGACTTACAGTTTTCGGTTCATTTGGGTCTATTTTTGAGATTTTTTAAATTCTGTTATTCCTATACGTACAGTAGAGAATGAATTTTATTTTAGTAGATTGATACGAAAGAAGTAGTTAGTATCACTTGATTGTTCTCTGTAGAATGGAAACAATCGCAATTCAATTTTGGCCATTTTAGCTACCATTTCTTCTATGGCAGCGTGTGGTGAAACTCATCTATAGTAATTCGTAGTCTCTTTAATTTCAAAATAATTTTTGCTAAGATATTACTTAAAATATTCTCTACCATTTTCTATATAGAATATGGTAATCTCAAGTAAAACGGAGACTTTAACGAAACCCAACAAAGGTTTATTGTATCACTTTCAATTCAAGAGAAAGTTCCCTCAGTAGAAATGAATTCCTGCGTTCATTTCCTTTCAAAATAAATAATAAAAATCTCGATTCGTATATATCTACAAGTATATTATACAATTAAGATTTTATACAATTTATCGCATACACGGTTGTTTGATTCTCAGCCCGCTAAAAAGTTTAATAAATATCAATGAAATTCTAATATTATTTAGAACTAGATAGAGTTCTTAATAAGAGTAAATACGATTATATTCGACATCGTTTTCTACCAATTACTCCATCAAAATTTCTGTATTTGCATAAACTTCTACATTCTAACAATCACTTTAATTCTAATTAACAGAACATCGTTGTATCGTGGAATAGAATAAATGATGAAAGAAGGAACGTGTCAATATTACAAATAAACATATCTGTGGCTATAAGGAAAAACATCATATGTCACAAATTCAAAAATTCCAATTTTTGCATCAGTTGGCCTGTAAAATATAGGATTTATGAATTTATCAGAAAAAAGTGCATGAAAAAGTTCGATATGTTCCGAAAAATAATACAATTTAACCACAAAAGAATATTACGCGAATCGAAGGAACTTTATGATCGTCAAAAGAAAACAAAGAACCATTGCTAATTAGAAGAATTGGTGTTCAGAACTTTAATAGACAATATCTGTGATGTGAAAACCATGTGACATGTGGCGTTTTTTCTGACAATTTACAGACTATAACACGATCGAAAGAACAGGAGGGCCGATTTATAAGCAGCGAATCAATGTTGGCAGTAGTATAGTGGGATCCATTTTTGGACTGATGCCTGATTGGCGACTCTCGAAAAATTCAAAGAACTTCAGTCGCTGGACTGTTCGGTCGGCTACTGACTGATATGTATTTTCGACTTGGCAGTCTGTCTCCCCCCCTACCGTCGTCTCTTTGTCTCTCTCTTTTCCACCAACTTCATTTTGTATCGCTCGGTTGAGGCGCCCGACAAAGCCGTTGAACCTGTAAGGTGGAAAAGCAATTGTGTCCCTGCGCGAGGTCAGCTTTAACACTGCTGACTGCAGTCGCGGTCACACTGGTGCCGTTAACCCTTTCCGACCTGAATTATTTTTTTCAGGCAAATAAAAATATTTCTTTTTTTTTCCATATACATATTTCTTGAATGTCAGATAAATAGGAAAACGAGAAAATATTATTAATAAACAAAAACGAATGTTCATTAAACAATTCATAAATATTTTAATTTAGAGAATGTGTATCCATGTAATGGTAAACAATTAAACTCTACAATACGATGCCATATTGAATTTTTAGGATTATAGTATGAGTTAAGTTTATCAAATGTGGAATCCTGCGGTCAGAAAGGGTTAAATTATATGAAAAATAAAACTGTACGATTTCTGTGCAACAATATTTACAGTCTTTTGACACTAGGAATTACCGATGGATATGATAAATTTTTGAAAATATGCAAATTTATAAATCAAGTAATTTCTTCACTTTCATATTGCAATAGAAGTTGTAAATGATATGAGAAAATGCATTGTTATAACATTTTTAATATCGTTATATGAGCGTACTAACCAGTCATTTTGTCTCCTTTGGTAGTTCTAGTGTTAAATATAATTAATATTCAGTTAACAATCCAAACAATTAATATACAGTTCGGTACGTAAGCATGTATTGGGGTTGGTGGGAAAGTTTTCTCACTATGCGACATTAAAAAGAAAGGAATAATTTTTAAAATAGTAACAATTTAATTCCACAATATTACCAACCCAATATATATTTAATAGAAAGAACTTAACCAGATATTTTGTATCGCTATACTGTCTCAATAATTAACCAGCCAAAGAAAAGTTCCTTTAATAGTTCCTTTAAAAGTTCCTTTAAAATAATTCTGCATTGCTCGGTGTAATTTGACGCAGAAACCGTATTCGATTTTTAGTTATGTTGTTTGTTGCAGAAATTTGTGAATTAACTTGACAAGAATCGTTTACGTGCATCGCGTTATTATAGCGACTGGTGCATATATTTTCTCTTAACCCTTCAGCTGTGGCGCGTTCTAATAGAAAATTATCCGCTGCGTGCAGCACGTGAGCGACTGAGGTGCCTCGTTAAAATCGGGAAGACTTCTTTATTTTGTGCAAAAAAAAAAAGAGCAAATAATCGAGGCAATTTGCGGTATTCGTGTATGTTTCAATAGTATCCGTAGAGAATTTAACGAGGACCGGCCAATTCGATTTCAACTTAACCCGCTCACTGCATCTTTTTGGTATCTTGTACAGAAACATATTTGTTCATAAAATCAAAAAGCAGTATTCATTTGAAGACTATTTAAAACATTTTTAAATGTATTTTTTATTATTTTTTTTTTTAGAGACAGTATGTTTGCTTATGATAAATAATGGCACTAGTAGTCACATCACAGTAATACCGTTTTTCTAATGTTTCGATGCCATTTGAAGAAGGTTCGTAGAGAGATAAGAGGTTCGAGATAAATTGTATGGAAATTTTAACAATAATCCAATATATCAATGGTGTTATGAATCAAAGAACTTGAGATCGATGGCTTCACGAATCCGTAATTTTTTGTTTCTTTCTGTTGGTCTCTGTTGACCTGTTAAGCTGGTACTTATAGCTCTGGACACCCTCTGTAATGCACGTGTTGCGTGCAGTGCAGTGAACCACATTTTCCTTCATAGAGTTATTATGACATCGTTACGGCGTGATAAGAGGGCGCGTGAAATAAATTTTACCATTTGTGACCTTGATGTACTTCCTAGAGAAATATATAGTATACCTTGATATAGATTAATATATCGACCTTGATATACTTTCTGATATCTTTTTGTTAGAATATAATGTTGTTTATTCTATCATTCTTATAGAACTGATAAGAAAACGAATTTGTTTAATTTCTCTTTGTCCTAAAGGATATTTCGTTCATCAACCCATTAAAGATCTAGCAAAAAAAAAAAATACAGTGTATTTTACGACGTTAACAATGTTAATATACAGTTTTTTTTATCTTCTCTCCATTTACAATATGTGTATTAATATAAATATCCTTGCATAGTGCATTTGTGTTAGTCAAGATAGATGAAACATTTTTTCTATATCTGATGCAAATGTATTCGTGCTTACAAGTAGAAATTGTAAGCAATGAACAGGCACGTTAGCCAAGTCCACTCAATACCATGTGTATCCAATAGATCTTCAAAGTCAGTTATCTCGAAAACGAAACTCTATGCACACAAAAATGATATTCTGACATTTTTCGATTAATTTTTGTACATAGAATTATCTGTTTCTTGGTTGAACCACGAATTTTACCGCATCCCGTACATTCCGATCTGTCTTCGATGCTCTCGATGTTTGAACTCGTATAGTAAAGCAGTGTGAATTTTCCTTCTCGTGAATACTATCTTTTATGTATCTTATTTATAATACTGATCTATAATATTGATATGGTATGACTCGATCACATGTAATAGAATAATTCTCTTGAAGCTAGATAAATAACAAATCCTTCGATACACGACACTTGGATGTTCAGACCAACCATGTGTGATGCGACACGAGCAACAACATTATTCCCACGACTGGGGGGATCCCCCTCTGAAATCAATCAAAACAGCGTAAACAGAACCTAAGCAGAGGCTCGTCTCCGGATAAAAAACAAATTTATGAAGGACTGAAAATCTTTCCGCCTTACCATGAATGTTCCGAAGTGGACCCAGGTACGTCACACTCATCGAGACATTACTGTACATTCCTTTGGGAAGCATACCTTACTGGGTTGCATACCTGATTGTACTATGCAATTTCTGTCTACTTCACTTACAAATGTATCACGGTTCGACTATCATGTTTCCAGCAAACTAATAATTCCCTTCAATCTTGTATGTCGCGATGGAAAGTACGCGGAAATCCACGATCGGGAGAATCACTGGCGAAGTCTGACTAAGCGACGTTAAGACGTCATCGGTGTGCTTTGCCCACGCGATCTTTATCTCCAAAATTCAAGGATGATTACAGGACACATACCAACTATGTTTCCTCTATTCAAGTTCCCCATAGTCGATTGAAGGAGAAGGTCAAAGTTGTTGAGGTCTTTATTCCCAAAATCCGTGGATCGTCACAGGATACATTCCATCTAGCCAAGTATGCTTCCTCTATTTATGTTCCCCATAGTCGACTGAAGGAGAAGGTCAAAGTTGTTTAGAGAATTTTTATTTCCAAAATCCCAAGATCATCATAGAATATCTTAGTTTATCGTGCAACCAATTGACTATATTTCTCATCCGTTTCCCACAGAAAATAATATATTTTTATTATTTACTTAATTTCAAATGTAATAATTCTCGTTGTTGGTTCATGAATGATTAATTACTCCGTTTATGCAAAAGAACCTGAACAGCTAAATTTCGATTCTGGACCACTGTGTGGCCGCGCCGCGGCGGGGGACGCTGATCTCGACCGGTTAAAAAGAACAGGCACAAACTCGCGGTCACCTGATTTCAAGGCGACGCCGGGTATTCCCCCGGTGTCTTCGCCCGCCTGTGTGTCCGTCCTCGATACTTTCCATTATATCCTCCAAACGGTGTTGATACACAGACAGTCAGGGGCCCGTTCTCGAACGGCCACACTCTCTCTCTCTCTCTCTCTCTCTCTCTCTCTCTCTCTCTCTCTATTTCTCTTTCTCCCTCGCCCCATTCTATCGTCTCGTTCTCTCGACGCAGCTCGCGCCGGTATAGAAGACAGAGCAGCCAGTCGGTCGGCGGTTGCTCCACCCCCGTGCGACACGATCAATACGCGACTCTCCTCTTTCGCTATCGCGTTCACCCCCTATCTCATTCACACGCACGCACACACCTGCGCGATGGAGCAAAGGAGAGAGAAATAGAGATAGAGTGAGTCGGCGCGGCTGGTTTCCTCGTCCAGTGCACGCGTCGCGGCGGCAGTCGACGGCCCCCGTAGTCGGTAACGGTTACACCGAGAGCGAGCAACACCGCCAGCAACAGCACCCGATGATCCATATGTCAGTACGCACAGAATGGCGGTCATAGTCACTGATTTTTTTTAAATTTACAGCATTTATTAGTAGCCAGGATAAAATGAACTGTGTAGAATTTTAGCTTCCAATCTCGAACCGTTTCCGAGATAATTAATGGTAGTTTCGAAACATTTGAGGAAATCAGCTGACACGACGTCAGTCTGATCGCAATAATTTAGAACGTCGGTCATTTTTACACGTAGAGCTTTGATTTTCAGCTCATTTTAGAGATAAAGGAATGCTTTTTTTAAATGTGTGCAAAAATTTTGTTTTTGTTGACGAATGTAGTAATAATTATGGTTAAGTTTCCAAATGCCGATTTGACACTGTTTCCACCTATGGATCAATTTGAAAAAAATACCGTTGGATTTCTGGAATTTTTGGCTTTATAATGCACTTTTCAAAAAGATGGAACGAATTCGGGAACAGTGTAAGGAAAAAATAAAGTTTATCAGGATGTACGTCGCGCGGCGTGTGTAGATGCCGCGATCAGCCAGACAGTTGCCACGCGGTCATACTATACCCGATACCGTCTGGACGACAATGGTATCGCTTTCCCAAGATGGTCTGTGAACATTTCGTATGACCATTTCGGTAATTTGTTAATATCATTTTCTTACTTCGGTAATTGATTTGCATTTGTAATTAGCGAAAATACATGAACTCAATTGGGAATCAAAGAACGTCAATATCTGCAGACATTTTAGGATAACTATTAAAATATAATAATATGATAAAATTGGAATTTCGACTTCGACCTTTTTTTCGACGATATTCCAAGCGGTTAAACATAACCATAAAAGTAGGTCCTCTGCAAAATTCACATTATTGGAAGTGTATTTTCAAAATGTAATATCCGGTAGGTAAATTAGAAAATAAATTGAAACTTGTAGTTAAACTCACCGCAAAGTACATAATACGGCGACTCCATTTCAATTTTGACGTAATTTCAATTAAAAATTGAAAATTATAAGTTTCAATTTTTTTATGCATTTACCTACGAGATATCACGATTTTACATGTCACGTTTTTTAGCAGAAGAAAAAAGGGTCAAAGATGAGGCACCAATTTTATTTGATCATATCAATGGGATTTTAATAGTATCCTTAAAATGCCAGTCTGTAAATAATGGCGTTCTTTGATTCTAATGAATTACCGAAGTAATAAAATTTAGGTAGAGTAAACTGTACATATATCTTTCCATATTACGATAGGTGATAAACCTACAAATTGCTGATAACAGTCGAACGACATGTTGACAGTTTATCTTGGGAAAGCGGTACATGCTATTAGTACGACCGCGTGGCAACTGTCTGATCGCGGCCGTTTGCACACGCTGCGCGACTACTTTTTTTTTCTTAAACGCTCCCGAAATCGTTCCATCCTTCTAGAAAGTGCATATTAAAGCTGAAAATTCAATGAATCCAATGGTAATTTTTCCAAATTGATCCACGGGTGGGAACAGTGTCAAATCGGCATTCGAAAATTTAACATTAATTATTACTATATCCATTAACAATAAACAACATTTTCCGAATACATTTGGAAAAAGCATTTCTTCAGCTTTAAAATGAGTCCAAAATGAAAGTTCTACGTTTAAAAATAACCGAAATATTGAAGTGCTATCAGGTCGGTTGATTTCCTCCAATTTTTCCAAAATTCACCGTTAAATATCTCGGAACCGATTCTAGGTTCGAAAACAAATTTTTACACAGTTTATCTTTTCCTGGTTACTAATAAATGCTGTAAATTTGAAAAAAAATCAGTGACTATGATTGCAGTTCTATGCGTTCGGACGTGGAATGGCTCGCCAGTCGGAGCCGCTCTCAACTGTTCGTTTCGGAGAGCTGTCTTTCTGTTGCTATGCTGCCTGCCCTTATCCTCTCCGCTTCTCCTTCTGCCTCCTGTCGGCTGGCAGAGGGGAGGGGGGCTCTTTCACGCGTGCCGTCCTCTCCCGCAGGATAGGATCCTGCGTCGCGTCGACTTGCCTCTCTTTCCCGTACCTTCCCCTACCCCTTTCTTCCTCGCGCACACGTCGGCCCCCCGGTTCGAAACGATTACCCGAAATCGCGCTCCTCTCGCGCGTACTCCCTTCCCTCCCCGCAACGCGTCGCCACCGTCTGCACCGTCGATGACGGTGTGTCTGCTGCATGCACCGGGCCCGGTGATGTCTCAGATTCTCGATTTTCTTGTAGACGAGAGGCTGCGCACGGGAATACTTCATTGCAGGTTTTTTTTCCTTTAAGGTTCGGTCGCATGTGGAGGATGGTTAGCTTCTAGGTTGCAACGGGGATTCGCTTGGAAGCGGTGTATAATGAGATTGAATGGAGTTTGTGGTACTATTCGAAGGATGAGTTTGTAATGGAAATCAAAATGGTGGAATGATGTTTAGAGATCAAGGGATGGTGAAGATTTGGACTGTGCATAAGTTCGATGATTATTCTATGATAGATTTTGTTTGTTTTATTAGATCATGGTTCGGAGATTCTTTCGTTTGGAATTCTCTGTTGGATGAGTTTAGAGTTCATTTATTGGATCTTTTTTTTTAAACTGTTGAATCTCACTTTGACACCGTGTAGAAAGGGATTCGACGGAATTTGTGGAACTGTTTGGAGAAGTTTCTTGTGGCAATCGAAATGGTGGAATGATTGGAGATTGAGGGGGAGGTGAAGATTCTGACACTGTATACATAGATTCGATGAACATTCATATAACAGATTTTTCTATTTTTATTTTGTTAGATCACAATTTGAACACAATTGGAATTCTTGGATGGCTTTGGAATTAGAACTTTTTTCTGTAACTGTTGGTTAGGGTATTTTGCCTGGTGATTCTACATTGGACATTGTAGTATTTATGTGCTTGTTTTATGTTATTTTTGATAGGTCGATTTTTCATGATAATGATTTCATGAAATATAGTATTATCGCTCAGAATTATTCGAACAATATGACTTCTGGAGTTCGTGACAATGTTTACTTAGGTATATATAGCAGGTAGTTTATGGCCATTAGCCGATGGTATGTATTATCTTTATTTAGGAAACCGAGCCCGTTGGGTTTCTCTGTTAATTTCGTATATACACGTATAACCGTAATGTACTATTCTCCGTTCAACGAGTCAGTAAAAATAAGGAAAACATTCGTGTGCTAAGCTCAGCTATTGGCTGGCAACTGTCTCTGTCCCTGTCCCGCCTAAATGGCCGTCACCTCTCTTTGTTTATAGTTACTGATTCGACTCGGCCCGTTGAATGGGGGTATAGAGAAATGTTTTCCGTTTTATTGTTTCTTTAGGACAAGAGTCGTATAAATACGAAATTCACCTTTTTCTGAATCATTTCTTGTTCGTACCTTGGCGAAACAACATTCGCTCTAACGTGCTGAAAGTCTCGAAAGTTGCAGTGATCTTATTTGAAAAACGTTCTGCAATGTGTGCGTGTGTGTTCTTTGTGGTGTAGGCTATTCGATCGGTTATACTGCAAATAAACTAAAGATGTCGAAAAAGCAGTGTGTTGAATGTAATAGAAAAAAGTTCGAGTACTTTTAAACGACACTGTGTGTTGTACGTATAACGTTGTAGAAAAACATTTTATATTTAACTAGTAAATATACTTTTTTTTTGAACCCAATGGAACTGTTAATAAAAAATCAAATTTCTCTTTAATAACCTTTTCAGATTAATTCGTAAGATTTCGAATTTTGCATAAATATCTACGGTTGACAAACGTTGTACACGAAAAAACTTTTAACTTCTGAACAGTAACATTCACAATATTGTTAATATAATTGGTAGTGAAGATAATGAACCAAATAATGAGTTTACTGGACAACACGTAAAACATTTATATTCTTGATAGTGAAAACGTAAACAGTAGTTATTGGTAATCAACCTGTTGATAAGTAATCTTTACTGTCAATCGTGTAATACTAGTATATTAGGTATCCCAGAAGTAATACTATTTCCTCAATATATAAGTCACGAGCTAATAATCAAATTTTCCCCAGAAACTAATAAATAATATGTTTTCAAATTCTGAAACAGGTCTTCAGTATTTACCAACGAATTTCGTTCAGTGGTTATTTGTAAAATATCTTCGTAAAGAACTGCAGCTTACTAAGAGGATCACCTTTGAGCCTGTGGATCGCCTACTCGAAATTTCTTGGAATGTCTTTAGCACTGATTCACTCTAATAAACTCTCCATACACCTGAGATATGTTTTTCGCAGCTGCGGATGCGTTAACTCCTTTCTTAAACTCGCATAACACGCAGAATTTCCTCCCTCTATCATTCAAGTGTACATTGTTCTAAATTCTACTATTAGAAACACTATTTAATTTATGGGGTGATGACACAATATTAGGTTGTAGTGAAAGTTTAGGCTATTTATGAAATACATTAAAGAATACACAGTAAATCACATAGCAATTTAATTTTTTTAAAAGAATATTTGTCAATTGGATTTTACAGTTTCTGAATATGTGTGCTGTCAATTTCTCAGGATGTATAAAATTTATTCTTTTTACTTTTTGGTAGACAGAACCTGTACAGCAAAATTTGATTTGTTTTTATGGGAACGGTTGTTAATAAATATATATTTTATGTAATATAGATATGTACATCGTTCATTGAAGAACACGTAGAGAAACGGTGCCCTAACGATGCAATTATCTGTGCAGCGGAACCGTTTCCTTAGTTTACCTCAATATAGGAAACCTTTTTTTTCTGATTATAGTACATACAATACGATGCATGACTGCCACGTTTACCGTAATACCAACCATGATCTTACCGCTTCCATTACGATACACCCTTATTATTTAAGTATTGCCATTGAAATTGTGGACAATTTAATACAGCAAAATTGCATAAATTGCCCTTTGAAACATCACTATTAAACAAATTCTTCAATAATCATTATAAGGTTAAAAGACTTGTAGTATTTACAATTCGCGAAAGATTTAGTAGATCCTTTAATCAACAATTTTAAGTTTTTTGGTTTCTCATTTCATTTTATTAACCCCGGTAATTTTTTTTACCCAAATAAATTTTAATTCAACTTCAAAGATTCCAGTTGAAATTAAATTTCTTAGGAAATTATTAATCTCATTTTATTTAAAAAATTCATCGAGAATTAAATTAATTTTTAGCTTTTACCTTTAAAAGAAAAGATAGCTCACGACCATGACAATACGAACTCTTGTTTACGTCAGATAAGAGTAATTTAGTTTAATACTTCTCTAAACACAACGACAGGGAATATTTCCAGTATAGTAATTCCTTCAACACAATTTTTGTAATCATTTTACAATTAAAACCCATAAAGTGTGATTTTGTTTTTATAGTTCTACAGATAAAATCCAATAGATGATTTTAGATGTAACACCTCCCACTATAAATTCTGCTACTAGATAATAACAGTATCATCCGCAAGGAACGTACATTAGACGACATTCTTTGAATTCATATGACTGGAAACATCTAATTGCAACATGAAAAATGATTCAGCGAAAGATTACGATTAATCAGACATTGATTATTTATTCTTACACATTATAGCGCACAAGTATCTTCATACACATATTCGCTTTAAAAATAAATTTTATATTTCACTTTACTAAAATTTCTACCACTGCTTTTCGAAATTTCTGTTCACAATGAAGATCAGAGAAAAAACTAAAATTCAGAATCGATTATCAAAAATTTCCAAACATTTAAATACATTTTACTAAAATTTGTGCAAAATATTCATTTGCAATGCAAATCAGACCACATTTAAAATTGAGAATAATTCAGTTACCGAAAATTCTCATAGTGAAATGTCAAATGAAAACTGGTAAACTTTTCTCTGATCAGACGGCAAATACGATACTTAGGAGCAGTGGTATAATCGTTTGAATTTATCGCCATTGTAATTAGCACACCCCCAAGATGTGGCTCTTGTAATTTACGTCGATTTGTAATTAATTTGATTAGATTGTAACGGGCGTCGATACCACGAGACGACGCGACGATTCAATAAACAGACGTGAACGTCCGCTTGATACGCGACCGTTTACATTCATGAAAATGCCTACGTTAACCGGATGAACGTCCCATTGAACGCGTATATATTCTTCTGGTATCTCAACAATGGTATTGTGTACGTAATATCGACTGGCTTGTACGTACATAACGGTCTGAGGTAGCAATTTTAAATGCGACGGATGTTGCCGATCGTTTTATGAGAAATAGCGGTTTCCTAGTTCCTCTAGCTTCGATTCGTTTTGTTCGCGCGGTTCGAACGGGACGCGGAATTCCTGGCTTGAGGATCGCCTTTAAGACACAGAACGGGAAATAAATTCTTTGTTTCTTAAATTAATGATCCATCAGTACAGTTACCAATAGAATTTCAAATTTATATAAGTATTTGTAGAAAATTATAAAATAAAAGTAGTTCTTGCTGATCCGGATCACACTTCGAACGTATATTTCTTATATTTGGGCACGTTCGAAGGATAAAATCAATAATACAGGAGTGAATCTTTCTTTTAGTGTTTTTATTTATGAAGGTGAAATCCACCTTTCGATTTTTAGTGACCGAGAAAGTAGATAGGATAATGTTTTGAAATATTTAAAAATGTTTAATGTACATTGATACATGAATTTATTTTAGTAAAGTGGTATAAATTGGACACATTATCATAGGACAATTTTCATTCCATTTGAGCTTCCGTGTTATCCCTTAATTAAAATATTAAAACTCATACTTGAGTCACTTTGTACGTATGTTCTATATAATGTTGGGGGCACGAATAAGTAATCTATTATATCTTTCTAATAAACTTGTAACACAATTTAAATTTAAAACATCCGTCCACCCTTTTTTTTCTATCAAAATGGAGGCGAACATTGAAGAATGAGGAAAAATATCAGTGGAACAGTTTCTCGAAAATAAGTATTCAATTTTACAAAACATAGTGGATTGGCTTACGTATTGGTACAATTAATAATATGTAACATAAACTGTGTATGTTTCTTTGAAATATTACATGTGCTTCAAATACAGTAGCTGTTCAAATATGTAATTATAAGCAATCGTGTAATTACTTCAACAGTACCTAACGCATATCCATAATCGTCGTGTAATGGGACAGTACATGTTCCCGCCATTTCTTCATCTATGTCATCGTCTTCTTCAACAAAAATAGATCAATACTATCATTACTGCTTCATAATTCTATACCTTTTGTTATCTGCAATTTTCAATCCCAGTATTATCACTTAAAGCGTTGCACAATTCACTTAAAGTTCGCTTAAGAGATGGTATGTTTTCTTACGCTTCGTCTGACGTGTAGATATCACCTCGTCACCTGTTGACTGGGAAAGACCAGTTAACTCGTCATTCACGTTTGATTATACCTTCTGTGAGTTTCTCACCTTCCTATTCATTCACCCACCGAATCTTTCATTCAGTCCTATCGAAACACTTGTACTGGTACAAGTTACATTCCTACACGCGTTTCTTGCAGAGGAAATTGCATCAGATCATTTTCATACGTCCTCAATCGTGCCAGTATGAACATCGAAGCTCGAAAAGTTACGCTGGTAACCCAATTTTTTTCGTGTCTAAACAACTTATATAATGTAAAACTAGAAAACAATAATCTTCAAGTATGGATTAACAATTTTACGATGCTTTAACATTCTGGATTTTCTTTTATTATTTAATTGTCTTTATTATTATTATCATACATTAACTTCTTCTTGATTATAACGGAGTGGTAAACAGTGAGACGCTACGTCATTCACGTGACGTATGTATGCTTGTGTAAAACTTTCGAAAAACTCAAAAATTATTGTAATATATATATATAATACTATACCTTGTATTACTAGATGACGATTAGATAAGGGGGCGAGTACATTACACCTTCTTACTCTATTGGGCGTTAGACAATCGGATATCCTATAAACCCATAAAGTCTGCAATCTAGTAATCAGTTATTAAATTGAAACGATAGTTTAGTAAAACTGAACTTAAAACTTTAAAAATAAACAATATTAGAATAATATAAATAGGGGAAACTTACCAATGAAAGTTAGTAGTTCAATGGATAATTGTGAAGTTACATACGTCGACAACTGAAAGTCAAGACTTGCCAAATTGAAGTTGAAAGAATCGAAAAATTGAAAAATTAACAAAATTAAAAGAACTGTCTAAAAAACTAGGGGGGCGGACTGTGAACAAGAGAAAAGAGCAAGGGGGTAGGCTGGGAAGAGCATGCGACCACCAGGATCGAGGGGCGACTTCCGATTTTTTTTTTAATGTATACTATGAGTGCACGTTTGTCCCTTTACCGGCAGTGCATCAGTGGTAGTAGTGGTGTTACCTGCGAACAAATAAATAGTTTTAAACATCGTAGTACAGAATAGGGGAATGGATCGGGGGGCGACTTTTGATAAATCGGACTCTTCTACAGTCGACGCGCGTCTGACCGTCGCGAGAAACTTATTGGCCGAACGGCGAGGGCCCTTATTGCATAACAAACGTCTATAAATAAATGTCGCGACGTGTCTCATTTACCCGGTGCGCAGGGGCGATGACTGCTCGGTGAAGCCGTACGAGGAACGTCCAACCGCCGACGTCGCGTTTACAAATACTCAGCGGGGGGGGGGGGGGGGGGGCAGTTTTAGAGGAATCGCCACGTTGTGCATGTATATATGGGTGAAAGTCAGTCTATATCAGGAAACATGAATGAAGCGGAATGCGTGCTGGTTATCGCAACCAGCGCTCTCCGTGTGTTGGGTCTTCGTGACCCCGTTGCGTGGATACTCAAAGCACATGCACCGTATGTAACCGTCGTGACCATACGCGCCACCTTTCTGCGCGGGCCCTTGGTAAACTTTTCAGTGGACACTGGAGCCTCTTAAACCTTTAACGCCCAGTGTTGCATCGGTGCAACACTCATTTGAAAAGTACGTTAAATTCTGTCGTCGTTTAACGTCTAAGTTTTGTCAGCACTGACACGTAGTTTCACTGATGTGAAGTAGATCTCCAGGTTTTCAGTTGAGGAGTATTCCATCGAAAAATAAATTTAAAAAAAATGAAAGAATAGGTGTGTTTAATATCGATGTTTTTGACTTTAAAGTAACAAGATACATACAATATGTACAAGCGGGTACGAAGTGATTCCTTATGAAGAAATAAGAACAAAATGTGGAATAAATTTTTTCATTTAATTCGTAGTTTTCGGGAAAATCGACTTTGACAATCTGATAGATGCGGGTGCAATTGAATAGGACTGGGCTAGCGCGTCTGTTCATTGCATTCTGTTTCTACTTACTACTATGATGAACGCACGTGTTTCGGATTAATTTTCGAAGTCGATTTTCTTGAAAACTAAGTCTTAAATGAAAAAAATTTGTTTCTCGTACTTTGTTCTTATTTTTTCATCCTTTCTGGAATCATACCTTTCTGGTTTTTTTCGAAACAAGTATTAAACTTCGTAAACTTAATAAAACAGATTTATACAAGTTTCAGTAGTAGGTCTATATTATACTACTAGACTGCGGCTATTAATAAAATAATTCTGATATAGCTTGATCCATTCTTTTATTTTGTTTTCAGTCAAACAGAGCTCTTAATACAGGAAACAATTTTATATTTAATTCCTGACTATGTAAATTACTTTGTAAAATATGCGAATTCGCGTAAATACCCGCAGTCCGTTTATTATTCAAACCGCAGACAACGCGCATATTTTCACAGTACATACTCCACTTTTACAGCACCTGAACGTTGTAAATTAAGCGCAGGGGGTTAAAAACCACCATTCAACTCCTTCTGACACCAATGCATTTTCCAATCTTATAAAGCATTCATAACGCACGCACACACACTTAGCCGCAAAACACGTAGCGCGACTTAACATTGTTCTTTAACGATTTAAACCGCGGTAAGAACCAAATTGATCAGTTAACCCCTTAAAAGGAGGGAGCGAATCTAAATCGGCGCAACGAGCCGTGTGCCGAGCGAAATGGATGCATCCGCTTGGACGGCTTATCTGCATTTCAGTAACGAATTACGATTATTAGCAGCCAGTCTTAAATGATCTAGAAGTAGTATTGGAATAAACAAGCTGCAATATCACCTTCTATCGTCAAAATTAACCCCTTTACCCTTTCGAGAAATTAGCAGGACTTCCTAGAAACTTTTATGCAACATTCAACGAATCGTAAGACTTTAGAACAATACAGAGTGTTGTATTAAATTGTTACGATTAGGCAAACCATCGGTATCTAGGTAAAATAATATACTAAACTGGAATATTTCGTGATCCGTACGCAATGTGTTATACCTGAGGGACAAGGTTTAGCAGATTTGTAAAGTTAAACAGCCAGTTCAGACGATACGGTTTTTTGACCGATCCGGTAATTTTGCCAAATCGATAATAAAACAGCGTTTGTACGTTTCCGTATTTTTACCCAAAATCCATCTTTCATGCGTACATGTAGTTCCTTTGTTTGTACGTGTGAGTGCTGCTTTCAGCTGTTACCGATTCGGCAAAATTACCGAACTGATCAAAAAACCGTATCGTCTGAACTGGCTGTAAGGGGCGACACCATTCACGAGATGTGAGTTAAGTAGGCCAGAAGTTAGGCTTGGATAGTGCACAAGCCGGTTAAACTGTTCTATTATAGTTTAGGCTTCTATGCAATAAGGGAAGAAAAATATATTTCACGATGAAAGTAACGGGGGCTGAATTATACTGGAGCTTCCTAAGGGCCTGAAGGGGCTTTTAGGCCTATCCATATCAACTTTCTCTAAAGAGGGTCGACCTAATGCATGATGAAGGTCTTTGCGGTTATAACAAAAAATGTTACTAATTCGTTATGTCTTACCCACTAATTACAATAGTATGGTAGTCCTTTATGGCACGTAGTCCACTGTAGAGGTCTTTCGTGGCACGTAGTCCACTATAGAAGACTTTTGTGGAACGTAATCCACTATAGAAGGTTTTCCTAACACATAATCCTCTGTAGAAGGTTTTCGTGGCACGTAGTCCACTATAGAAGGATATCTTAGCACATGGTTCACTATTGAAGTTTTTCGTGGCCCATAGCACACTATTGATGATCTTTCGTTACACGTGTTTCACTATAGAGGCCTTTGGTCATGTGTGATCTGCTTATAGAGGTCACTCGTAGCCGAAGGGTTGTCGGTGTAATTGAAAGTCAATAAAATTGTCCTCTAGCTTTTACCGATTATGACTAATTCTATGTTGTTTGAATTTCAGTAGGCGGGAGGGCGGGAACGGGCGGAGGCGGAGGTGGCGCACCTCTTTATGGTCGTCTGGTTGCAGAGGAACCCCTGCCCCCCTCGGTATGCGGGGGTGCAGGTGCCGGCGGCGGAACCGGTGGGGTTCCCCAAGAAACTCCCGCGGATATTCACGCCATGCAAGCCAGGATACCCCATAGGTTTCGTGATCCAGCCACCGCACCCCTTAGGAAACTCAGTGTCGATCTCATCAAAACTTACAAGCACATCAATGAGGTAAACGATGTTTGTTTTTTATTCTACATACATTTATTCAGTTACTTTTGTTTTTATTCTTCTTTTATGCTTTACGCCTAAACGATCGGTGAGGTATTATCACCTAGTTCCAACGCGGAGAATTATTCAAAGAAAGACAATGATTTAGGGGGGCATTGTTTATGTATTCGTTATTGTAGTTCACATCGATTCGTAGTTAAGTTCGATTTTAGATTAATCGTTTGAAATACAACCTTAGCTCGAATGATAGAAATTCGAAATGTTGAAGACTCATTGAAACCAAAAAACTTGGCATAAACAAAACATTATGACACTAGTCAGATAAGGGAGTAAAAGAGATTCGTTTGAAATTAAAGAAATTTGACAGATAATATGCTTAAAAATATGTTATTTACACACTATATATATTAATGCGACAGTTGTAATTCTTACACATTTTCAATAAATGTCTAAACAAGTAATTTATCAGTTATTATTACACTGCATACATTTATGCGAATTCATATTGTTTTAATTTTATGACCTTTTGGGAAGGAATACATGTTTTCTAAATCAAATTCAAACGATGTATTTAGCTTCATATGCTCTGGATGCTTCGCAAGATCTTCAGTATTACTTTGGAGAATTCCATACCGGATAGTAAATGTAGCGCAAATAGAAATTCGCCGGTACAAAAGTCGGTCATCAAAAACCGGTCTACATAGAGTATTTCAGAATTATAGGTACAAACTTCGATGATTGTTAAAAGTTGAAAAAAGGGAACGAAAAAGTTTTAATGAATACGTTCTGATACCATTCTTGTACGTGTTATTTTTTTTGTAACTAATTAATTCATGTTCACCATTTACAGGTTTATTACGCTAAGAAGAAGAGGAGGGCGCAACAAATGCAAGGAGAAGATGGTTCTCATAAAAAGGAAAGAAAATTGTACAACGATGGCTGGGATGACGATAATCATGATTATATTATCAAGAATGGGGAAAAGTTCCTCGATCGCTATGAGATCGATTCGTTAATAGGTAAATCGATTATAAACTGATTCTACTATATTTGTGTATAGTAAATGTTTCAGGAAAACAAATGATGCTTATAAACAGTAACATACGTAAAAGTAATCGGTAAAGAACAGACAAATGAGCAGACGTACGTAACGAATTAGCAATTCATATACTCCAAAAGTAATAAAGTAAATAGAATATTAAAAAAGATAATACATATAATAAGTAGAATAATTAGGCAGAACTTTAAATAATTCTAAATTACTCGTACCTTTTATGTTTAGTAAAACTAAGCTATATTGGTATATTATGCCAGCAAACCATACACAATATTTTAGCAAACTACCGATAAAGTCTCACGGTTAAAATGCCAGACGATCACAATTAAACATGTAACTTGCAGGTAAAGGCAGTTTCGGCCAAGTAGTGAAAGCGTTTGATCACGAAGAACAAACGCAAGTGGCAATAAAAATTATCAAGAATAAAAAACCTTTTCTAAATCAAGCGCAAATCGAAGTGAGGCTATTGGAAATGATGAACAGGGCGGATACCGAAAACAAATATTATATAGGTTTGTGTCCGACACAGTAATTACCAATCTCTTCTGTTTCATAGTCGATCGTAAATTAAATGTGATTCGTGTTACGAGAACCATTTTTTCCAATTGCAGTTAAACTGAAAAGGCATTTTATGTGGCGGAATCACTTATGTCTGGTATTCGAACTGTTATCGTATAATCTGTACGATCTACTTAGAAATACGAATTTTCGAGGAGTGTCGTTGAACTTAACAAGGAAGTTTGCACAGCAACTGTGTACTGCCCTTTTGTTCCTGTCTACACCGGAATTGAACATCATTCACTGTGATCTGAAACCCGAAAACATACTTTTGTGCAATCCCAAACGAAGTGCGATAAAAATAGTGGACTTCGGTAGTTCGTGTCAGCTTGGACAGAGAGTGAGTGTCGGTCATCGTCTGACAATGTTCTTTTTTAACGTGTTCATTCGATTAATTCTGAACCGTTTTGCGTTTAGATATACCAGTATATTCAGTCGAGGTTTTACCGATCACCTGAAGTCCTGTTAGGAATACCTTACGACCTTGCGATAGACATGTGGAGTCTAGGATGTATTTTAGTTGAAATGCATACAGGAGAACCTCTGTTCAGTGGGGCCAACGAGGTAACCGAAATAGTGTAAAACATATTTTTTTCTTTTTAAGACTCTCAGAAGATGAACTGGTCAACTTCATCTTTGGTAAATTTTAGAAATTTAATCGCGTTGAATAGGTTTTTAATGTATCTTGTAATATAAAACCTATATGTTGAATAATTTACTGTGTATTTGTTTGTTCGTGTAGTTCAGGTTACATTTCGAATATTCTATATTTTTATTTCTTGGAGTTTGTCGGTTTTATTTCTGAGAGTCTTAGGTCAGTGCATAGCTCTTCGATGCACGTTTCATTCATGATATCTAACACTAATCTCGATAGTATTATGTAATGTGTTTCACAATATGTAAGGGTAGAAAATACTACTGTAATATTATATTTCCTATGTTATATCAGTCGTTTAATATATTCACATAAGGTATTATTAAAATACCCACATATACATATATTTACTTGCGTTAGCAGGTTCAATCATGAAGTCGATTAAAACACTAGTAACAACAATAACTCGTAGACAGAATGAAACATGACAATCTTCTTATGCTAAACTTTTCCTCAGAAGTTATATCTTCATTTTACGAGATGTCCTTTATATTCTCTGTCAATAATTGAGCTTCCAATAACGGTTTCAATCTTACGGATTTATATAATTCTCCCATTTTTTTCAGATCGATCAAATGAATAAAATCGTAGAAGTACTAGGAATGCCACCGAAACATATATTGGACCAAGCGCACAAAGCGCGGAAATACTTTGATAAAGTCCCCATAGATGGCTCGTATGTGCTGAAAAAATTGAAGGACGGTAAAAAGTACAAACCTCCCGGTACGAGGCGCTTGCACGATATCTTGGGCGTCGAGAGTGGAGGCCCTGGTGGTAGAAGGATAGGTGAACCTGGTCATTCAATTTCCGATTACCTCAAATTCAAAGACTTGATTCTACGGATGCTGGACTTTGATCCGAAAACAAGGGTGACGCCGTATTACGCACTTCAGCACAATTTCTTTAAGCGTACAGCCGACGAGGGGACCAACACAAATATTGCTGCTGCCAACAGTGCTAACACGAGCCCGGCAGTGGTGTCGATGAGCCAGGATCACGGTTAGTTATTACAGACCTATCGATACACATAAAGTATCATTTTATTTTACATATCAGATCATTTTTATCCTTCGAATTTCGAGATTTTGACCGATTTACTGATGGTCCTTATTTATAATTAACATGCTTTATATATAAATTCTTACTCATACGTTCTCGTTACAGTTCAAACTGTACTGTAGTTTCCGTAACTTTCTTTGATCGAAGAACAATAATATTATCTAATAATCGACAGAAATATTAAATCATTATTTTCATGCAGATACCATCATCTTTAAGGGAATTTTTCATAAAGAAAATACATACATACTTCAGAATGTTGTAGGGTATATGTAAGTTTTATTAACCACGTGTCTGAATATTAAAAATATGAATAGATCTTAATATGATGCCATATATCAGTTGGGTTTATTTGTCATAGATTCTATTTATATCATATACCACCTTTTTCATACCATTTAAGATCCTCGAGTTTTCAACTTCATAGCTTTATGATTTTAATAGATTAAAAATATCATTAGTGTGGCAGAGTGAAAATGTTAAGGATATTCAAAAAATTAATCGTTACTTAGTTATGTACTTTTTACACAGTTTATTACAATTCTCTCATCTTATATGACTATGTTTGTTGCACAAAAAATCAGTCAGAACATAAATAATTCTCGCCTGAGTCTCTACAGTTTAGTATCAGATCAAGTCAGCTACAACTCAACATTTTATGGAACTGCTCCATTGTATTGAAGATTTAGGCAGGTTTTAATTTGTGCAGAAAATAAGACACTTTTATATACTATTGGTTTACTAATAAATTGCGAAGAGAGTAATTAAAAAATTGGCCGTTAACTGCACATTTGTAAAGAGATCATTTGATCGTATAATAGCCAAGCGCAAGGACCGTTTTGTTAATATTTGATTTCATCAAATTATAAAGTGTTTAATAATCGATTATTTTAATAGTACACTCTTTACTGATATCTTTTATTTTCTGCGCAAACTAAACAATACTTGTTGTTGCCCGTAGATATGATGGGGGGACAGTACGTGGCTCGATGACTGTCGTATCCGCGGGGCGGCGACGACCTGTCCTAGGCCCCAACCCTAATCTTACTTACTAACATAAGTAAGTTCTGTCTAACAAACAATCCTACAAGCTAAAAAAGACTAACAATGTCCCTGATAATCATATCCTGGCCTCGGATGTAATATGCGAAAAACCTTGCTTGCTTGACCAAACGAAACTCGCACTTTTAACTCTCTGAAACGAGACACGGATTCACGTTGATTGCCCGTGCCTCTAGACTTCAATACAATAATTCCTCTACAATATTTGATACATCTGCAATAAAATTACTATCTTAGTTACCTAAGAATGTTCTTGTCGATATGACGTGCTACATTAGAATTACAAAACTAGTAAACATCAAATATCATTGCTGGAATATGCTTTTTTTTCCAACATATAGGTTATGAAGCATACGACAATTGTAATGGCCGTTATGGCATGTGTTCCATTGTATGCATATGTAACATTTTAGTCAGTTGATTTCAAAGAGCATATTCCAACTGGACAGTATTTGAATTGCATATATGTGTTAATTAAGTTTTTATTCTGTAGAGCGATTACTTCATTGTCTTGTACTTTATTTCATGCATGTTTTAACTGCTTGCATATAGCACGTTTAGGAGTGCATCTTCGTCAAATATGCAAGACATTAGACTTTGTCGTTAAAGTGAGAATTCTTGTGTGCCACGCAAGAATTTCGTCTACCCATAGTCTGCACATTCATCCCTTCATATTCTATTTTGTTCGAATAATTTTTTGACTTTTTATATATGTTTGTTTTAAAGGGTAAAAAAACAGTATATGCAATCAAGAGTATCTTCACTACTTATCATGGTATATAAAATTCATTTTATGTAGTAATTACACACAAGGTGTCCCGAAAGCTATAACAATTTAGGACAGTCAGGAATCTCAGGATGTTATTCAAGATAATTCATTTGTAATTAAATATGGATGCACATACCCAGGATTGCAATTTATTTTTAATTCACAATTTAATATCTGTTTTATTCTTTCAGTATTAATCAATTGTTTTAGATTCGTTTTAATTTATAAACCATTATTTTCTATTGTTTTAATTACATGGCTCCCTCTTTATTAGGTGCTGCACTACTAACGGGACACTCTGTACAAATTTGTGGATTTTAGTACTCGATATATTTTACTAAAATTTCATCTTTGTCTCAAGAAAATTCAGCAATTGTACTGATACTTGTTGTTAATATATTAATATAATATGATAAAAAGAGTAAGGAGTGTTACAAGATTATCGAAAAAAGAATATTCTAAATGAAAATTTGATCATTTGAATACATTTTTTCTTAGTTTTTAAAAGTATAATCTTTTTCTGTAATCCATCTGTTCAATTTTGTAACTAAAAATGTTGGTTAGGACTTCATTCTTCTTCATAAGACTATATAACCAATCCTCTATACAGAATTTTAATTATAATTTTAAATAATAAAGGGTATGTCATAATAATTTAGATTATTCAGAAAAGTATGTAGAAGTTCATCAGATCTATTCTTGTCTTCCAACGACTATGTTTGTATGTGCAATCTCAAAATTGGATCATCATGAATGCTTCTTCTTTAATTATTCGCAATAGACCATAATTACAAACTGACATCATATACAAAGAAATATATATCGGAGCTAGAATGAATAATTTACCAAATGCAAATTCCTGATTATATATCAGTAGTTTATTACCCGGTATATACCTCAGTTTCATAGTTACCAGTGTAGAAACGTAAAATTGAACGGTTTGTCACTTGTGGTAGAACACCGAAAGGGGGGAAAACCGGCGAATGAACTGAAAGTGAAAACGATTAAGTTGCCTGTACTTGTATATCCCTGTAGTACATCTTTTTTTTACTCTCTCTGGAATATATATTTTTTTTTCTCATGTGTTTTTTGACTCTCCCATAGTGATGTTCTGTCGTTAAGAGCCTAGTAATTCATTGGATGATCATTTGGGTTAGCGTGTGACGGACCCGTTGACACTGTCGTTCACTGACCCAAGGTTCTTTCTTTCTTGATGTCCCAGGACTGGTAACCATGTCAGGACAAGGAAGCGGCAACAGTGGCAATCCGATGCAAGGATCAAGTCTCCCTGGTGGCTATCAACCGATGGAGTGCGAGTCATCGCCTCGGCATCTGGCCAGTCGACGTGTCGTGACAACGAGCTATCCGTCAACCTCGGCCACCGGGGTCTCTGCATCCGGGCCAATGTCCATGCAGTCTGTAGACAGCTCCCTGATACAAAGCTCTCTCGGATCGTATAATAGCCTAATTCTCCCTGGTATACCCCATCTGCCCGCGATGATGACCTCGCCGATGATACAGCAGCAGAACTTCTACAATTACGGTTATCCGACCGGCGACGGCCACGGGATAGTCAGGCAACCGTCGACGGTCTCGGCCGGTAAACAGAGAGACCCGGAAAGGGAGGACAGTCCTATGGTCGGTGTATGCGTCCAGCAAAGTCCGGTTGCTATTCACTGAACGGAAAGAAAAATATGAGCGAACACACGAAGCTACCGACGACGGTCGATGATATATAGATGAGATACACGTCGTACTGTCGCCGCGATCGCGCGCGGTACCGTCAACAAAATATATATTAGGGTGATTATACATACTGTATATACGATTGATGATGATGATAATGGTGATGATGATGATGATGATGTTCACGACGATACCGCGGTAAAATGAGAGAAATCGTAACTTGGTTATGAAAAGAAAACAGAGGAGGAGAGAAGTGTAAGAAACCACAAGGGGAAGGGAGGGAGAGAGCAATGAGAACGGGCAGTTAGGAATTTGAAGGTCCTTCCCCGTTGCGTTGCTTTGCATTTCGTCGTTAGTGTCGGCCGCGCCGCGAACGATATCCTCGAAGTAGCAATACGAGAACGTGTGTACACGATGCTGCTGTCACCGCGTGAAAAAAAAAGTGTCACGTTAGGAATGCTATATCGACATTGGTATATAAAAGTATACTGTTTCGATTATTCAAAATGGGGACAGACACATGCTAACTGGCTGACAAAGGGGGAGGGGGGCTTAACCAGAAAGAGATAGCTCATCGTGCAGAGAGAGATGCTCTTCGTTCGTTCGTTCATGAGAATGAGGGATTTAAAAAAACATAGAGTACACGAGCCGGCTTCTAAAGGAAATAAAAGACCGAGAAAAAGAGAACAATCGATTCGAAAAATAAAAAGGAGTATCACGAAGGAATGCAAAGGAAAACACGAGGGAAGTCTCCTATTTTCCGTTTGTTTTTCTTTACCTTTCTTAGTCTTCTGTTTGTCTATCTTAAGAAGCCGACTGGTCTTACATTTGGGCACGGATACACCGCGTCCGGCGCGCTGAAGCTTATGAGATACTTTGCTTATTGAGCACGGACGGACAAAACATGGTCTAGTGAGGATGAACCCAGCTGGCCTCTCGGGTCCTGCCCGATTCTACGAACACTCCATAAAAAGAATGCTTTATGTCGCGTGCAGAGAGATTGAGAGATTGAGAGAGAGAGCGAGAGAGAGAGAGAGAGAGAGAGAGAGCGCGCGCGAGAGAGAGAGTAAGAATAAAAAAAAAGAGAAACGTCGTTAACAAAAATTTTGGCAACCAAAACTGTGTGGCCTAGAGAGCGAAAACGTGATAATTACTATTATAAAGATGCATAAAAAAAATAATAACAGGAGGAAAAAAAAGTAAGAATTACCAGTGTAAGCATATACTCCAATAGAGTTTTATACACAATGTCACGAATGTAAACGGTTTAGCAAGTAATTGCTAGCAAACAGTCGCGTCGAATGCTAGTTATTTGTACAATATACATAGATAATTGATAAGAGTGCAGCTTTAGGACTTAGTTTTTAAGTGTGAGAAGAGAGGACACTTGACATTGTACACTCGACTCTTTTATTTACTTTGATGAATAGAGAAGAGAGAGAGAGGGAGGGGGGGAGAGAGGATGGTTGCAAACGTTAGTTTGTTGCTGATTGAGAGAAAGAAAAAAAACAAACAACGGACTTTAAACAAACGAGGTTTGCATGATTCAACAACAATACATATTTATACAGAAGAAGGAAAAAGAATACACAGTAATAAGAAAGTTAAAAAAAGCAGTATACACGTAAGATCGATCAAGAATGATATAATCATCCAAAAAAAAAAAAACCTAGATACTTTATAATAAACGATACGCGCGTACTCATATGCATATGTTTCCAATGGCGGTCGTAATTGATTTTTGCCGTTTCACTTTGATAATTGTAGCGTTTATTTATATTAATATTGTTACACCTTCGGCGTAAGTTCGTAATCGTTTTCTGGCAATCTCGGTACTTTTCTTCTTCTTCTTCTTCTTCATATCTTTTTTGTTTTTTGAATATCTTGATTATTAGACTAACACAGGTCATTTTAAGAAGTATTTTCCTTCGTATGTTTTTTTTGTCCTCTTTATTTTTAGTTGTGTCCTGCTAAAAAAAAGTATCACGGTACACAGATATGATGCCAGAATGCGAAACATTAAATACAAATAAATTGTATCAATAGCGATAAGATAATATATAAAGCGAGGAAAAAAAATCGAGACAAGACACGACGGATGATCTAAAAAAAGTTTTCGATACTTATCAACAACATATACAGCGCAACAAATAACCGATCCTTGAAATATCTTGCATGTTTTATTCTGTCGCTCTCTCTTTTTTTTGTTGCGACGCGCATGTACTAAACAGGCTGAACTTTTAAAAAAAAAAACTTATTTTATCGTATTTTATTGACGGTTTTGTATTGTTTTATATGAAACGAATTATTACCATTATAGATTCAAACGGATACTTAAATGTTTTATTGTTGTATACAAGTATTGTCAGCTTGTCCTTCAGCTTACCTTACTACGAGCATATGAGACACCATGTGTTTTTTTAACATCGATTAAATTTTTAATACACTACTTTTTAATGGTATCAGTGATGGATTCGTTCATTCGTATTGTTACAATTTATTATACCAAAACTAGGTTCACTCGATGTACGAAAACCATTAAGAAACTATTTTATTTCTCGAGCATCTCAAGGAGTCAGTCTCACAACGTGTAATCTTATTTCTGCGAATTAACAGCGAATTGTTTTTTGTTCGGGATGGACTTCTTAGAATATTGTATTTTTTCTTTGGTTTTTTTTTTAAGTATTCACCGATAGAATTAACAACTCGCGAAACGACATATATTCGTTCGGATTCTTATTGGACGCTCTCGAGTAACGAAAAGGAGAAAAAAAAACAAACACTTGCGTTATTAGAGTAATTTCTCTTCGTCCCGAATGTACGAACGCGTACGTTAACGTATAAATACTTTAAATCTTAAGAGGTACAACGATTTCTTTTCTTTTTTTTTGTTCAAGCTGAAAATAAATGAGAAATGAGACAGTCGCAAAAATGGGGTGTGTGTAAACTGAAGTGTCACAGTCATAGATGATCAGGAGGAAAGCTGTTCAAAAATTCCATGAGTTTATAACGTCTAACGTTTTATCTCGACATCTCTCTCTCTCTCTCAGGTCGCTATAAGAGAGGGAGAGAGAGAGAGAGAGAAAGAGAGAGTATAACTTTAGAGACACGTATATGATTTTTCATAGCAAAGAATACAAAAATGCACGATGAAAAACCGTAAGATTATTTGAAGGTATCACCGGTCGGAAGGCCATCCCCGTGTGGGGGAATTCCGACGAATTTCGATTGATCTTGTTGAACGGCAAAAATCAGTACGCTCGATAAACGTAGACGAAAAAGTGTGTGATAACTCACACGTGTGCCCTCTTCCGAAATTCACATATTCGCGTCCGCGTTGCGCTCATCGGTCCCGTTTCGTGAGGTCAGATTTTTTTCTTTGCTCTCTCTTTCCCTCCCTATGTGTATATATATGTATCTTTCTTTTTTCCACTTGTGTATTTTGGTACGAGAAACTTCGCTTTTTGATAACGAAATTAAAAGAAAAAAAAGTTGCGCAGCGTAAGGGGTTGGCAAGCATTGTTTTTTTAAAACTTTCTTTCGATGAGAGGGAACAAGAGAGAAGATTCAGAAGATCGACCTATGGGCGCATCGCGGCCATTTTTTTCTTTCGAACGCATTATCGAAGCATTTTCTCATCTGACGATTGTTGATTTTTCTTTCTTTTTTCGATAACGATGATTATGCGTACGTTGTTTACGCGCAGCGAGACGAGATTGGATTTGTATCGTACTGTTTCCGACGTGTGTAACACAAAAATCGCGCCCACCTCCCCTTGAAAAGGGGGGGAAAACGACGATCGTCACGCGAGACTTGAATTCGAATATATTCCATTTTTTCGAGATATACTGGCAGCAGGAAACAAGGGGAAAACGTTTATACACATAGTAGTTCACGAAACTGGATCAGATTTTGCAGATAAAAAATTCTCGACGAATACTCGAATGGAAATGGCGCGGGGGTTGATTAATCGTAGAAAAGTGAAAAGAAAAATTGGAGGAAAAAACACGAGAAACAAAGGAAACATGATTAAGGAACGCGTCGAGTTGACGAAAAACGTTGAAAATATTCGGTCGGGATATACGGAGATTCGTAATTATACAAGCGATTGGATTGTTTTCAAAACGCGCCGATAGACTTTTTTTTTTATTTTTCATACGGAAACTTTTTACAGAGGCTGCTACGTTCATGAGATATTTTCGTATTTCTCCCCAATTCATATATAAAACGTATATATACATACATATATACGCGTTCTCTTATAGCTTTTGTACCCCCGGGGAAAAAAATTTGTCCACTTAACAATTGTCGCAAAATGCAGAGTATTTATGCCAATTAGCAGACAACAGAGATGTATACATTTAAAATAGCATAAGGAGCCGGCTTGTGTTCCAAATAATTTCCTTTCCAATGTGAAACAACATTCTTTAAGATTGAATAAAGTATGGAAATTTCTGTTGACGGTTGACACGTCATCGAACAAATTTATGTGTGTATTATTTGTCATTTCAGGAGTAACGTGAACAAAAAAATCCCCTTTTGCGGTGTGTTTGCGACAAGAATAATCCACGGCGTGTTTACCGCCTTTCGAGAGATCGGTAGAGGATTCGTTTTTTTTATTTTCTTTTTTTTTTTAAAGACTCAACGTAAATGTGTAATACTTGTTTGTTCTTTTATACAGAGAATAGAGATAAAGTATTCGAATCTGCCAATAAAGACATGAGGATATGCACACAATTTTCGATTCGAATTCTTTGGAACACATCATAGCCGGATTAAAATAACATAAGTTTCCTAACGTCATGTGTAAAAACATTGTGTTCAGAAAATATACTATAATACGACTGATAATAATGTCTGTTACGCGGGATGCGAGCGTCTTTCGGGATGTGTGTGAGATGGAGAGAGTCGTCGTTGTTGTCGTCGTCGTCCGAGGGTCTCGTTTGATGATCGCATACGCTGACCGACATGAAAAATATAAGGAATGAATACAGAGAAACAAACTGAACTAAAAGAAACCGATTTATTAAGATGAAAAATACTTAACAAACCTCCATACAAGATGAAAAAAAAAAACGTTGTATGTACCCTGTAAACATTTTCATTATATTATATTATTATTGCTACTACTACTATAATTATTATTATTGTTAACTATTAGCATTATTATTTTTATTATTATTCCTCCTGCTGCTATGTCTACTATTATTTTACTATTACTATTATTAATATTTTTATGATTATTTTTATTATAATTATTACCATTTACTTTTATTGGTATTACCACTGCTACTCCTGCTCCTCCTACTACCACTACTACTACTACTATTACTACTACTACTACTCCTACTACTACTACTACTACTACTACTACTACTACTACTACTACTACTACTACTACTACTACTACTACTACCACTACTACTACTACTACTATTATTATTACTACAATTATAATTATTACGGTTATTACGATTATTGCGATTATTATTATTTTTATTTTTATTTTTCTTATATATAATAATGTAATTGAAAATTTGAAACGATATTACATAAGGTTAATAATAAACAAACGCATCTTCATTTTTGTCGTTAAATTTCTGTTAGCCTCCTGAAGTCCTTGTACTTCGATCGAACACTTGAAATGCTACAAGTGCTCGGTTGCATATACGAAGGGAACTGTAATAATGTTATATAGCATTTTGATATATGTTATACATTCGTGAATGGCATTTATTCTTTGTGGAAACTGACTGCAGAAAACATTGTAAACACTATAAATTAAATTTGATTACATTCTAGTGAAAAACATAATCGTATCCTACGTTCCCTTATTCCGTTAAAAATCACTGTGACATTTTAAGTGGATAGTAGTAGAAAAAAAAATTAATATAGAACAGTGAAAATATTTGACACTAACCATTATTTTACAGCCTTATTTTTTACTTTTCCATAGGATACATTCAGATGTCCTATTTAATGCACATAGATACTTAAACAATAAAAAAGTATTTATTAACATTGAATTCGTGCCATAGATAAAACAACTTTCATAATTATAATTTGTGAACGCATATATTTTATTGAAAGTTCAGACAGCTCACTACCATAGTAGTCGTCGCAAAATAATATTAAAATCGCGTAAGAATATACTAAATTAATAAGTATGCACGACAATACGGAATTATTCTTATTCTTGGTACTAAAAACTTAACAATCAGTAATAATAATTCCAGCACTCACGTGTTTTCCAGATTCCAGAGAGGCAGAATCGTTTACACTGAATTTTCGCGCCATAACAGAAATGGGGTGTGCCACCCTTAAAATGTCAACCCATCAGATTTAAAAATTTTGTAAACAATGAAGCGCTCTTAAAGGAAAGTACTTTCGACTACAATGTGAATTCAAAATATTTAATTCTAAACACTGAAGCAAAATCAGATTTTTTAAAAAGATGTCTAGCATGACAGATAGTCGTCTATTGTAATAAAAACGTATGCATGATATGAAATGATTATACTTACAACGTAAAAAACGAATATTTCTGTTTTCACGTATTGTCATACTTACAGTGAAATATTAACGATGACAGAACCAATTCCAACAACAGAAGAATCGAAGAAAATTAATGCTATAAACAAACAAACAGTTCATCAAATTTGTTCTGGACAGGTAAGATTAACCTATTAATATTCTGATTTGTTCATTAACAGTCAATATTATAAATTTAATAAACGAAGTTAAGTAGATTTTGAAACATATTAATGCATTTAACACATTGCATTGACATATCTCTTCATGTCTTGGATAAAAATTAGCATACAAATGATATTGTTATTTTTTATTTACTCCATGAGCTTTAACTTATAGAACTGATATCTATATTGTGTTTTTAAAATTTTAATAAATTAAAAATTTATTTATTTTACTATGTGCTCATACCTTTTATTTATCACTACTATTTTTAAAAGACTAGTAATGAATACAAAACCTCACTTGCTTTATGTGAATTCAGATATTTCTGTATAAAGATAAATAAAAAGTGTTTTCTTTCATTTTTATAAAGTTTGGTATATATAAAACATTAAAGATCCTTTAACTTTTTAGAATTAAATACTGCATATATAGATAATAGCATATTCTAGCATAATGAAATATATTTATATACATTGTAAGATTTAAGATCCATTGTTAATACTACCTATAGTACAAGATAAATTTATTATGAACATTACTTGTTTTTAGGTGGTTCTAGATCTTGCAACTGCTGTAAAAGAACTCGTAGAAAATAGCTTAGATAGTGGAGCGACATTAATTGATATTAAATTAAAGGATCATGGCAAAACCTGCATTAGTGTTAGTGATAATGGTAGTGGTGTTTTAGAAAAGGACTTTGAAGGATTAGGTATATTGTATGACTATAACGTTTATTTGATAAAATGACTTTATTACTTTTTAAGAAGAAAGAAAATATGTTTTTTGTATAAAGTACATTCTTTTTCTATTAACCAGGATTGAAACATCACACATCTAAACTTAGAGAATTTTCGGATTTAACAGAAGTAATCACATTTGGTTTTCGTGGAGAAGCTCTCAGTTCCCTGTGTTCTTTGTCCGAGTTAACTATTATTACGAGACATGCGACTAGTGAACATGGTTTCAAATTACAATTTGATCATGATGGTATATTAGAAAAGAAAGAAGCATGTGCAAGAGAAGTTGGAACTACTATACATGTTCAAAACATTTTTAAGTGTCTTCCAGTAAGAGCAAAAGAATTTCAGAAAAATCTGAAAAGGGAATATGCTCGAGCTATTCAGGTGTTGTACAGTTATTGTTTGGTTTCTACTGAAACAAAGATAACATGTTCCAATTCTGTGTCGGGTAAATGTTCTAATCTTGTAGTCAGCACTGTATCTTCTAATGACATTTTGAATAATATTAATGTAGTATTCGGTAAAAAGTCTTCTAATGGACTTGTAAAACTTGAATTGCTACCTCCTGATGAAGACACAGCGCAAGAATACAGTTTACCGAGTAATGTAGTTGTGGACTTTGAATGGGACTGCTATGTTAGTAGTTGCGAACACGGTGTTGGACGCTCTACTCCTGATAGGCAATTTTTCTATGTAAATGGACGACCGTGTGATCTCATAAAAATCAATAAACTAATCAATCATATTTATCATAAATACAATAACAAACAATATCCATTTGTTTTTCTAAATTTAAAATTAAACAAACAGTCGACCGATATCAATGTGACTCCAGATAAAAGAACTATTTTCTGTATACAAGAAAGTCTAATATTAGCAACGTTAAAATATAGTTTAACAACAAAATGGGATAAACTACAAGGAAATTTAACTGTAAAAACAGTACCTGAATTACAATTACGAATAAAAAGAGCAATTTCACCCACGAATACAGCTCCACTAGCAAAAAGATTACAAACTTTACACTCTGAATCATACAGTGAAACAAAAGATGAGGAAAAATGTAAAGAAAAGAAGACTGTACAATATGATGATAATTATGGCAATGAAAGTAATGATACACAAAATGATACAAGTCTGCTAAGAAGATTAGACGATGTAGATATGACAATCAATATTTTAACAGTAAAACAAAAACTTCAAGAAAGTAAGAATGTATCACCGAAATATGCGAGCACAAGTACAAGAATTAAATATAAAGCGAAAATGGAATCTAATCAAAATTCTCATGCTGAAAACGAATTGAAACGAGAACTGACAAAGGAATGTTTTCATAAGGTTGTAATATTTATGATATTTTGTATTTGTCTACCTATTTTTGAAGAACAACTTAAAAAAAGAAAATTAATTAATTACAGATGGAGATTATAGGTCAATTTAATCTTGGTTTCATCATAGCTTGCTTAAACGAGGATCTGTTTATCATTGATCAGCATGCTACAGATGAAAAATATCGTTTTGAAAAATTAAATAACGAAACTCAGTTGAAAACGCAGAAATTAATTGTTCCCAAACCTTTAAATCTTTCATCATTAAATGAAACAATATTAATCGAACATCAGAAAACATTTGAAGACAACGGTTTTTCATTCAATATTGATTCTCTGGGTAAATATAAGTTTAAAATGTTGTTAAACTGTAATAACTGAACTGCAGGTGTTTCTTGTGGAATTTTCACTAAGAAAATGTTATGCTTAAGAAGGTGTAATACAATTATATCAAGTGTAACAACAAATACTTTATATTTCAGCCGAATGTGGGCATCGTGTAAATCTAACAGGTATACCGGTCAGTGGTTATTGGCAATTCGGACAAGACGATATAGAAGAATTAATTTTTCTAATTAGAGAAGGAGGTATAGAAAATAAAGAAAACCACATATATCGTCCATCTCGAGTAAGACAAATGTTAGCCTCCAGAGCCTGTCGCAGTGCAGTTATGATAGGCACAGCTCTTAACAACAATGAAATGCAAAAGTTAGTATTGCAAATGGCACAAATGGAGAATCCTTGGAGTTGTCCTCACGGTAGACCAACCATAAGGCACCTGTTATCTTTACATCTTACACACAAATGAATTATACTCTGAATACAATTTTTTTAATATAGTAAACAAAATATTTTATTTTAAATATAAGCAACATTTAACATTGAGTCTCAGTATGAAAAGAAAGTTTACAAGTTATATGTAATAACAAAGACGGTTTTAATCATATTTAACTTAATGAATATTCTTTATGAACGATATAGAAAGCCAATGTAAATAAAATCGAAATTACTTTTTTATACAGTAAAATAATATTAGACCGATGAAGTATTCTATAAATAGTATATTACGAAAGAGGTAAACTTTTTCATACACTAATTGTACGGAATATGTTAAATCCCGAATGAGCTGTTGATATTATAACACCGGGACATTGAGGATGCCAATGTAGTTCTTTAATGTCTGTTTGACCTTGATGTATAAACAACAACTGTGGAGGTAAATCTTTCAGCTCACTACTTTCCACTTCTTCCGACTGATCAGCTTCTACTGATAAATCCCACTCCGCGATTTGGTCGTCAGCCCCGCCGGAAGCAAAAACTGTGGCTTCCTGAGGATGCCACTCTACTGTCGTGACAGGTGCAGTATGTTGCTTAAACATAGCCAATGGCCTCGCATTAGGACCAAATTGGCGCAAGTCCCATACACAAATCAAACCATCGTCACCGCCAGATACAAGAAATTGACTTTCTTTATGATTCCATGAGATAACATTAATGTCTGCAGTATGAGTGCCACTTGCTGTTAACATACAGGCAGATTGTGGACTTACTCTTGTGTCCCAGATTTTAATGCTGTTGAAGTTATATCAATATTATACTATTACATAAAACATGTAGAAGTATTGTATTTTCCTTGGATATAAACACATGGATTACCTCTTATCAACAGAACACGAAGCCAATACATGTTTTTCATTAGGAGACCACTGAAGATCTTCAACACTGGATGGCGCATGCGAACTATAGGGTCTCTGATCCACGTGCCATGTTGCACAACCATTATTGTCACCAATGCGCCATATATGAATATTTCCTTTACAATCACCGGACGCTATGGTACCTGTATCCGTTGAACACCAATCGAGGCCATATCCCTCGGCAAGATGCCCTTTAAAAGTAAATAATGGCTTAATGCCACTATCATTCTTTTCACTCTTTTTACGATATGCATGAAGCTGCTCCTCGTTTTCAAGTACTTCTAATTGTTCCTTTAAACTCCAAATGTGTACACGACCTAATTCGCTCCAGCTTGCTGCTAAAGGTGTTTGATCAATTTTTGTATACCTATTGAAATCCATAAACATATTTTACTTAATAACCGACAATAAATCAAATGGTAGTATTATTTACTATTGGCCAACCAGTATGGTAACATTTATACATTCCTTTTACAGTGTGTATGAACAGTTTGCTTTTTAATTTCCATTTTTTACTTATAACAGGATAACATTTGTAACATGTGAGATCTCATGTAGAAGTTATTTCGTTCCAAGTTGAGAAGCTAGGTTGCTATTATCAATATTGTTTCATTTATGAAATACAATATTTATTAACTTCATGCTTATTAATTACTAATTATACTTGAGTTTACAAAAAAAAAACGACCATATTTCACCATTTGTGTGATATACTTTTTACACGTATTACATATAGTGTAACTTGGATAAATTTTTCCTTTTTAAACTGAGAAGTTTATATATTTACCTTACTCTATTAACACAACCCTGATGTCTTATTGGTGCAATAGACATTACTGGAGATTTGTTATCTTCACTGTCTGATTCATTATCATCAGATTCGTCTTCAGAATCTTCATTAGCAGCATGAAGATTTTTCATTTTCATAACAAGAAGATTATTTACATGTGCCCTGGCAGCTTGTGTTCCAGCAACAAGGTACATAGTTAAAGGATAATCTTCTCTGTTACTACCTAGATTATCCAAAATTACATCAAAACTAAGACAAGGTGCACCAGATTGTGCATGATGTAACATTTGGTATGCTGTTTTATCAACAACTAATTCCTCTCCACTTTCTAAAGGTTGTCCAGGAAGATACACTGAGGGTTTATTGTCCTGACCCTCTTCTTCTTCTTCTTCTTCGATATCTCCATTGTCTATGGAATCTTCTTCATCGCTATCATTGCTACTTTCATCCATATCCTCAATAGTGATACCATCCATTGGTTCGTGCTCCATGTTCTCAGGAATTTCTTTATAAAAGATAGTCATCTTAATAAAGGTACATCTATAATGGAAGCATAAGTGACGTTTCAATAGCAAAAGATATAAATGATTAAAGTTTTCCAATACATAACCTAACTTTCTATACTGCGCAAGTGTTTAATATTGATAAAAATATCTTTTTATAAGATGTATAAGTGTAAATACATTGTCAACGATGTATAAATGAGAAACATTACCTCTATAAAATTGAACGTCTTATTGTTATCGCAGAAAATGTTTTGAAAGTTACCTTCTAAATAAACGAAGCTGATGCACGTGGACACACAATGTCTGATCAACGCACGCACGTACACACTCAAAAGTAAACAGTTGCATAAGTATGCATTTCTATTCAATAATTCTATATACGAAAATGTTTTGTGCTGATAGTATTTTTCTCATTGTACTTTATTGGCAACCTTTTGTGCGAAATCAAATCATTTCAATTTGAAAGAATACAAGTTAATAACAATGATAAGAATGAAATTACAATAATATTTGACTGATAACATTCGAGAAGTCATAGAAAATTTAAATACATAATTACAAAAAAAGAAATAAAACGTAGAAAATCCATGGTGCTACCATGTATCTATATTTCGTTTTACAATTAAATAATTTTCGTACTAATTATTTTCATGGTTTATAAAGAGAAAACTCTTGCTTTTTTTTCAAATGTATATTCTAAACAATCCCTATTGCGATTCTTTAAACAATTCAGTCTGTAAACTACATACCGACTCGTAGTATGCAAAAAGTTGTAATGATTACAGAAACCAATACAAAGCTGTATCACATACCATCAAAAACTGTGTTTAAAAGAAAAAAAACTCATGAGGTATAGATATGTTTCATTATGACATTTGTAACATTCTTTGAGTATATGGAAACAACATGAGAGAGGTAATCTAATTCTGGAATCTTTTTTTTTGCATGAAATACCATCCACTTAACGTATGAAAATTATGTACTTATTTACTTATTTAGTATAAGCATTTGCTTCCCTTGTAAAATCATGAGAAAAATGAAACTCGAGCTGGAAAAACTGCTCCTTTTGTGGATCAGTTTATCAATTAATGTATATAAACGAATCGAATGGGGGTAATAGTAATGACAATGATAGCAATTGTGATAATAGTAGTAACAATGTTGGTAGTAATAATTATAGCATTAATAGTATAGTAGCAATATTAATGAGAATAGTAATAGTAGTAGTAATTGTATAATAGTAGTACTAGTACTAATAGTTATAATAACAAGATTCATAGCAATTGTACTACTAACAACAGAAAAAAAAAGAAAAAAAAGGGGACAAGATACAAGCTGTGTTCTTTTACATATAAAATACAACTGCTGTGGTTACTATAGCCACATAAAGGGAAAGGAGCAGCAACAAATATTTAACATTTGATGGCAATCGTTCACGCAAATGGATGGTATTTAATATTAGCTGTGTTTATTAAGATGGGGATTGTTACTAGAATTATTCATTAACTGAATGGATGTTACAGTAGTATGTGAATGGTGAGGTGGTGAGATACTGGGATTATGTCGTGGATTAGTGTTGTGGAGGCTGTGTATATAAGAACGCTGGACGGGTTTGTGCTGAGCAAGCTGAAGTAAGGCCTCTGGTATAGTGAACCACTTTCGCTTTCGACCAATAGCACGTGAATCTTCCCATTCTGGTAGTTCCTCTGTTACCCGCATAACCCACACTTGTGTTCTATGTTTATGTTCCACGTTCTATAAAGGAAGATTATCCTTACCATTTATATTGTTTATCATTACTCGCTGTTACTAACTGTATTTTTATCATTTTACAATATTTTCTCCATTACTATTCCAACATCAGGTCTGGAACCAGTTAATAATTTTCGCACATCATAAATTTTGGACTGATCCTTGGCAGTCTGTTTTTGTTTGTGGCAGCAGTGACGGTCGCAGAAAAGGGCATTAAGTGAAAAAAGAAAGAGGGATCAAGGGTCAAGGTTGCCAATATAGATTCCAATGCATACGATTCCAGTGAAACAACACTAATGCAACGATGAAATTTCTTCATTCTTGGTTCTTTGTTAATGAAACTTTTATTATCATATTGGTGACATTTTTCTGATTAAACTGTGATCAAACACGATATAATTTAAATCATTTCTAATTTAACAGAATTAATAACATATATTCTTTCATTGTTGTTTCTGATAAATTAGAAATGATCCAAATTATATCATGTTTAGTCTCATTTTAACCAAAACAATCTCATCAATAAGTTAATAAAATTTTCATTAACAACAAGGAATCAAGAATAAAACAGTTTTATCATTGCATTAGTTGTATTAGCAAAACAAGGACTTTTAATTTTTTTTTTACTCCCAAAGTTTCAGCTTTCAACTCCCTTGATATTACTCACATTATTCATTTGACTGATTCCGTGGGATACCTCCCATTAGTGGGGATGAAATAGAAATTTTTGTAGAATAAACTTAACCAAGCACTTATGGAGAAAGTATTGTAATGCTGATCAAAGTACAATATATTTTATTACCTCAAATATGCCAAGACATCGGCCCAATTGTCCTAAAACACCGGCCTCTTCCCTAACTTCTCTTAATGCAGTTACTGCAGGTTCCTCTTCTGGTTCAACGCCACCACCAGGCACTATCCAACTATCTGGTCTTCTACTTGATGTAACCAAAAGTACCTTTAATACATTATAAGCCACATAAAATGTTTATTCATATTTGGTTTGCACATTAAAATGAAAAATAGCGATTAATAACAAAGTAAAAAATACTGTTATTTTAAAGGAAAAAATATCAGCTGCCATCTGCTGGCTTACCTCATCCTCAAGATCGTTTTTCACGCATATACATGCAGCCCTACGCCTGTAGCCTTCCGAATCGTAAATACGAATTGAATTTGGTTTCTCTTTGACCATGTTCGATTATGAAAGTTACGAAATTATGCCACAAATTCATATTTGTCAGACGGCCAGATAGGCCAATCTGTGCGCCCGCATTGTTTTAACGTTATTTGGAGCCGACATATCATCGACATAGAATTAACCCGCGAGCTATCACTGCTCACACAATTAATTTAAGGGCTCTACCTCTCGTCCGAAGGAAAGGACGATTTCTTATTTAAATATTGTTATATCACGATAAAACTACGAATGTTGTCCTTGCAGAAAATCGCTATAACCTTAAAAGTTTTAAAGTATTCACTAGTCAAGTGACTCCCTCTGGACTAATATTATTATTGCAATGCGTGTTAAACATTCATAAATATTAAATATGATTGTACAACATATATTTTTGATAAACTATTTATTATTTATATATTTTGGTTTTTTAAAAAATGAATACAAGACAATAGAAAGTATGAATGTTTAAATATATTAAAAATATAGCGATTAAAATTGTCTCTTTCCCCTAGAAAACACTTGTTATTACTAGATTTCTATTTACACATACATACATGCAGAGGGGAAATGAGAGTGCTCACGCTCGGGAATTCGTTGTCCCGAATGTGTGTATGCATCAAGTGGCCAATTTCGGTATAATAGTAGGAACCTACAATATCTCAGTATGTAATTATCTAGGATCTAGGCGTTCAAAATGAACATCATTAGTCTTAAATTGTTCCTGACGGCTCACGGGCTCAATCTATAGACCCAATACTGCAGAACCCCAGTATTAGTAAAATTATTTATGCCTCTCTTATGGAGCGGCAACACAGAAAAATAGTTGGCGCGGAATATTAGTATTTCTTAACAATTTTCATCTTAAAAATTGCTCCCAATTTGCTCCCTCGGAATTTAAAATTGCTCCCATCGCAACTATTATATTTAATAAGATATTCGCAAATGAAAATGCAAAACTTTGTTGTTTTATAATATTTAATGGTCACATATCTTAATAACAACCTATTAACAAGGAGCAATTGAAACAATGTTGTTGCATACAGGTTAGGTATAACGTCATACATAGGCCCTCGTTTAATTCAGGCTAAAATCACCGAAGGAACCTATCATCCAATGCTTTTTTCTGTCCCACGTTCATAGGGCTACGTAGCCCTGTTACCATTTTAGTGTCAATACCCGACGTTACCGATAAAGCATGAATTCAATACAATATGATTTGGTGGGAGCAATAATAGCATTAATTCGTATTAATTAGAATATTAAGATAATATTAGTTCTAAGCTGAAGAACGAAGACAACCGACGAGGGAACTTAGTTTTTTATAGGTTTAGGCTCATGAAAGAAGTCATCCACCGAGGGATTTTAGTACCGATAGTATTACATAGTTAAGATTTAAGTTATTTATAAGGTTTATTGTGAAAGGTGGGAAGATGTAGAACTTGTGATTCCATCTACCTGCCTTGGGCCTCCACTCGCAGCAACCTCCTCGTGGTGAGGCCTGGGCAATCGGTATTATCATCGGTAAAGTACTTTAAACTGATGACAATATCGAGCTAATGGCTGTCGAACTAGGATTATTTTAGAAATCGATATGAGATTCAAAGTGTAAAAATGTCTAGTACTTTGAATGTTTTAGAAAAGTATTCGAGATAAAGATGTATGGAACTACTGAAAATTACTTTAGATTCCTTTTCCTTATTCTGTAAATTCTTTAATTGGAATATGAATATTGCTGGAAGTATGAACATTTTCACAGGACAATGATATAAATGGAACTTTAAAACTTTTTAAAGTGTTACAGTGATATTTCGTTATATGTTCCATAATGTCAATAATATTGATTTCCTTGCAACATCCACAATTATTACAAAAGTCAATATAACGAAATATCTTTTATGCGATGTTTGTGGTGTACTACACTTATATGTAATAATATAGAATAAAAATATACTATTAGTCCGATATTTGAAAATATGCATGCGTTCGTTGTCACTGTTAAACTGTTGTAATAACAATGGAATAATAAAATAATTTACTCCAATGTACATAATAATACATATACATATACATAAAAACAATATTAAACGCAATAACTTTTTTGTACGCGAAGAAAAACTAATATAGGTCCGTCGGGATTGGAACCGAAGACTCCTTTCTAATACGTCTACTTTACAGTGAACGGACGGAAGAGAATCCGTTCACGACCATGGTCCCTTCGATGATTTTCCGACGTACCGAACACTCATGATCTGACAACATTGTATTTTAGACTTGACAACACTGTAGAAGTTAAACTAGTTGAGCTCGAATGGATTTAACGTAGTTCACAAATTCACCGTTCTCATAACGTAGAGGGCAGCAGAAAATCCCTGACTTTTTACACTATCGGTATTTCAGAACATGAGACACGAAGTCCCATAAGATGATAGGTCTATCCTATACCTCGTCGGTGATACTACACCCTATTGGTTGACCTCTGTGAAGTTAATCGGACAACTTTAACTTTTTAACGTTTCATTATACCCAATCGATTGGTGGTCGTTTGGTGGTCATTGATGGCCTAATTAGAACATTTGGTGGTCACGCGTTCTTTTGTAATTAAGTGATCAAACTTTGACCGTGAAGTTAGCCGAAAATTTTTTTTTTTTCGCCGAACATATTCCTGTCTTATGTTGGTACTTTCCTCGACACACGTGCTGAGTTTTTATTCGTGTTCCGCACATTGTTTCCAATTGTGACGTTTGTAGAATATACATATACATACTGCTGATCATACATGTCATACACACATATGCTCATCAGGCATGCATACACGTGCCCGTTTTCAGAGGAGTTTAGCAGGTAGACGTTTGATTACAATACCGTTGATTTGTGAGTCAAGTGAATAGTTGCTATTTTTTTACTTAATACAATGTAAGTATACATTAAAATCTAATATTTTTAATGTATTTACTTTTCATTTTTTAGTGATAGTTCATTAACATATATTTTTCTTACAGATGAAGAGTTTAATAGTGCTATATTTTATTCTATATGTATACACTGTTGCGAGTAATGAATATTTAAAATGCTTGGGTGAGTAAGGAAACTTCACATAAATGAAAGGTTTTAACTGCTTTTAATTCAAATACAACTTAATATGAATAATGTATAGTTTGCAGATCCACCATAAAAGAAATTAAAGGTGAATTAGCAAAAGTTGATCCTTCAAGAGAAATTGAAATAGGTAGTTACATAGTAGACGCACAGGGAAATTCTATTCAGAAGAAGGTAGTGATTAATTTTAGATATTTCTCTAAACAAGACTTTTAATATGTTGATATAATATTTTGATTGAAGATACCCCTTGTTCAATCTGAAGTATACATATCCGATGTGTTGGACATTATTTGTGAGAAAATGTCAGACTATGTAAGAGCAACCAATAAATCAAATGGTCGACTGACAATCATAAATCTAATGGGTCCCTCTGGTACTATGAATCGTGAAATGGCTGAAGTTGATATTATTCAAGATGGTGATTTAAATAGAAGTCTAAAATTTTATGTGAGTACCTCTATCCAATCAGAGTTCATTGTATTGATAAATGTAATGAGAAGCTTATTTGTTTTTTCATTTTTCAGTGTGAAAGTGTAGTGGGAGAACATGAAGATGCTATAATTTCATTATTTACTCGTAAAGAAGATAATATCGAACACCAGATGTGCACAAATATTGCAAAGCTCTGTAACCACACAGACTTTGCTGATGAAGATGATGAAGATATTGAGCAAGGCACAGATGTGGAACATGAGGAATTATAATATTATACAGAAAAGAAAACTGATACACTTGTGTCAATAAACTTTTGATATTCAAAAGATGACTAATTTAAACATTACTTAACACGTTTGTTACATTTATTTTAAGGAACTAAAAAGTATAACAGTATAAAATACACAGTACATTTAAGAAAAATAAATATATGTTTAATATATACTGCCGATTTTACGTTATAAGACCGATGAGCTAAATACCAAACATCAATAAATCAAAGAATAACAAGTAATGCATATCAAGAATAGACGTAAACACATCCTTGCAAAAGTCGTTACACTCATTTTTCGATTTCAAATAAACGGTTAAAACGAATTGTTTCGATAATGGATCTATAGGGAGCGCTTTGATCGTTAGATTTAAATAACATCATAGAAGGACAGCTCGGTCCGCCGGCTGAAAGATTTATGTTTGGAAAACAATATTTAAAGATAAATATTTGATCAGTTTAGCTTCTGTGAGACTCGTATTATCTGGCCATGTATCTTGTTAAATATTGTACTAAATTTTAACTTAATAATTTCGGTTTATATGATTTATACAGACTTTATTTAAATAATTTTCAAATAAAAATTTATTCGAAACTTTATTTAAAGAAATTTTTATTTCAATGATACTCAATTGAGGATATTCTATTATTGATATTTTTGCCAATCGTAAAAAGCTGTTATTGTTCGCAGACCTCTGGTGGCAAATTCGAAAGGCGTTACCGCATACGATTTGCATCTCTATAGAATCGGTTTATGACCAACGGTCTTTCTACCCAGGTTTCTGTGCGCGCTTGTTTCGTCTTCGTTCGCCGCCATCATTACGAAGACGAAAGAGGTTGGTTTTACTGAATTTCCCGTGGTAGTGCCGTTCTACGAAAGCCAGCACAAATGAAGATGGTGGATAAGATAGAAATGAGCCTCGATGACATTATCAAGCAAAACAAAGGGACTAGACCGCGCGGCGGCGGTGGCAGACGCGGAAGAGGTGCCGGTAACTCACCTCGTAGAGGAGCACGCAGACCTCAGAGAGTTAGTGGTGGCGTCATGCGGGGACGCAATCGTGGTGGCATTACACGGAGTTCTCTTCCGTACACAAGGGTAAGAAAATCGAGCTCGTTTGTTTTTTCCGTCGACTTTTTCGCATTCGTATCGTGTATACCGTGTCACGTGCACTCTATATCAGAACCTCGTATCCCATTACTTCCGCCTTAGACGCTCATGTATGAAATACTTTGAACTTGGGTAGGATTAACGATCGTATTTCAAAGCAAAACAATTTCGCGAGATCTGAGTATCATTCATACGTTTTATTTACATTTCTAGGCGGGAACGTTTTATTTACCCTCGACAATCCTTAAGAATTACCGTGATTCCGCGTTTTTGTAACACATTTATTAGACGGTGGATTTTAAGGACGACTGGGTGTATCGTTTTTTATACGTTTGGTCGATGTTAGTGGACCAGTAATGTAAACACTCTGAATTTCTCCTGTTATGTGAAAGGAAAATACTTCGGTATTGTTTTTAAATGACTGCTTGAATGATATAATTATTATCTTTGTTATATATTTTGTTTTCACTTTATAAAAATACATCTCTAACTGACATTTAATTGTAATAAATCATTTTATTCTTGAGACAATAAGCAACGAATGCCACTTTCATTCATAGGGTGATGTAAACAGTGCATGGAAACATGACATGTTCGATGGGGTAAAAAAGGTTGGCCGAAGTGCAATAGGTAGTGCAGGAACAACCAAGCTTCTTGTATCTAATTTGGACTTTGGAGTATCAGATTCAGACATTCAGGTACTATTATTTACCACTTTTGATATTTTTATGTACACATAATATTGTATCATTCATTAATATCAAATTATTATTGTATCATTCATTCAAATTCAAATATTAAATATAAGTTCAATATTACAAACACTATAGTTTATCGCAATAGTGTAATATCACATGTATACCGTTAAAAACAAATTAGTATTATCCCTTTTATTGAAGCAGAATAAACATAAAAATTTATAATAATTCGATGTTTGTCTGTGTTTTCAGGAATTATTTAGTGAATTTGGGCCTTTGAAATCAGCAGCAGTACATTATGATAGGTCAGGTCGATCTTTAGGATCTGCAGATGTTATATTTGAAAGAAGAGCAGATGCTATTAAAGCAATGAAACAATACAACGGTGTACCTTTGGATGGTGTGTAGTTGAAGTTATATTTGTGCTACGGTCTTTCCTTTGGATGTCTCTTTTTAATTATAAAATTCCGCCTATATTTAGGGTTTCAGTATCACTAATTAATCTGGTCTCAAGTTTATACCTAACGACATACAGTTTGAGCATTTTTTCTTTTATTCTTCCATAAACACTCTGACATGGGATGACATTAAAAGAAAAACCAATTTCAAAGAAGTTCTAGTGAATTATGATTTACGCACCACTATTCGCATCTATTATTGCAATGTGTGATATACATTGGCAGGTCGTGAAATGAACATACAAGTTGCTACCTCTGAAATACCAGTCACATCTATCCGCGGAGGCCCGAGACTTACCGGCAGTAGTTATACACAGAGACCTCAGACCCGCTTTAGGGGTAATCGTGGAGCAGGATCCATTAGAGGTATGTAATTTAATCATGTCGAAATAGATGAATACGTATTTAAGAAACGGAAAACCTTGACGGGCTGTAATCTTCTTATTCAAAGGACGTGGAACCGGTCGGCGTGGTGGCAGAGGAGGCAGTCGACAAGCAACAAAAACCCCCACCGCTGAAGAACTAGATGCCGAATTGGAAGCTTATGTAAAGGAAGTAAAGTAACACCGTCACAAAACCTTTCACACTCTTTAAGATTTTGTTCTCATCTGACTTAACACGATACAATGTGTTTCCGTAATTTTCATGAGAATACATAAAATTAAGTATAACTGTATATCATTAGCAAAATGTTATAACAAATTTCTTTTAAATGGGTCTTTTTTATTTTTGACGTTTTCTCTGGAAATTGGCATACCAAAATTTTACAGGCTCTTACGAAAGATGATTTATAGGAGTTCGTAGATTTTTTTTTATGGTACCGCAACAAACATAAAAGAAAGAATAATAAAAACGTTATGATGTAAAGACTGTATGGATTTGTATGTACTATCGTGCGTGTGTGATTATCAGATGAAAAATACAGTAAAATTCATCTTTAAAAGTTGTTGTTTATCAAAGTACAGAACGTGCTTCTAGCCCTCAATCTAATTACTTTATGATTCATGAAGTAATGAAAAATTTAAAGACATCCATCTATAAATTTAGTTTACACCTTGTAGAACATCCTGTTATATACTATATGTCAATTACTATATTAATAGTAACATACCTTTGTGAATTATGTTTACTGAATTGTTTTCTTACCATGAAATTTACCACTATGTGTAGTAATAGCTCATAGTGGAATAAGGCTGTGACATACTGTTATCTAGTCAACAACTAATGAAATATTTTACTGTGCAGTAATGGGCTTGTAAGATAATGTATACGCTTTTGATCATGCAGCGTATGAATGGCAATGCAGTGGTGCAAGACTGAAGCAAACGAACTGACGAGTCATTACCTAATAAATAACATTGATCTTGAGAATGAAATAACTTTTATTTCCCACCTAATCGAAGATTCGGATTTTGATTACTTTTGTCCTTTGTTTTGTTAACTGTAGATTTCGTTCGTAAATGCTGCTTTGTTTTAAAATGCTTAATCGTCATTTCGACTTTCCTACTTAAATCACCGCTTGTGAGACTGAGGTTTATAAAGCAAAACGTTTACTCGAAGAACATTCTTTATTTATTTAAATAATCACACGAGGTATTTTGTACATATGTAAAAATATTTGCTAATAGATACCAGAGTGGACTAAATTACTTTCCACTCCTGATTGTAAAGTAGATCACTACAGAGTTGTACTTGTTTGCATCTTAGGAAGTCATTCTTCAATGCTTCTGGAATTATTAATTTTCTAAATACTTAATAATAAGATCAGTCGAGTTTAGATAATAAACTTTTACTATGCAATAATTGTGTACAATATGAGGCAACATTACCACACCAGTGTTTTAAATTATAAAAGATAGACGAATGACGTTGATCTCTCTTATAATCTTTTCAGTGTCCTTTTCTTATCTTTTAACATTTTTTTCTTTTCCGCTGATAGTTTTTTATCTCCTGCATGCTTTTTCGGGAGTGGTCCTCCGACTTCAGAGGAAGCACAACTTTCCAGACCTGCTTTGCTGCCTTTTCCACCTCCCTGAAGCATAAGTTCATCACACATTTTTTATTACTGGGTACGTGTGTGAACTGATTTAATGTTTTAAATATTACTTCACCTGTGCATGTATCTCTGTCATCATTTTTGCTCGCTCGGAGTAATCATCGTACCTTTCTAAAAGTAATTTACCTGCTTCTTCATTTAAAGCAGATTCTGCATTTGGCACTATTAAGAGACACTTTATGGTCTGAAAGTTGAAGTTTATATTTTGAATGTTAGTATCTGACTTCATTAATTTAACATTACTGCACGAAAATATTAATAGAAAGCAACGAAACATTTATTTGCTTATTAGGAATTTACCAATAATATATGTTTAATTCCGAGATCCGATTTCCAATCTTTTTTTAACGTATTAACACATATTTCACCATTTTTCGCAACATTTGGGTGAAAAATCTTTGTAAGGAAAAATGCCTTCGGTGGTCCTTGGGGAAAATCTTTACCAAGAGCTAACTTTACTCTGAAGAAACCACCCGCATATGGTGTCCCAGCTAGTATTATAAAGAAATCATATTTTAATCAATGAATACTACAATACGCATAAAATATATAAAATACGCCAAAGAAAAAATCATATATAAAACCTAGAATTTGTTAAAAAATCATTAGTTCCATATTTCTTTTCATTAAAGTCTTAATAATGGTTCCTCGATTGGTGTATGTGATTTTTAAAAGCTACATTTTACAAATTAAATTTAGAAATATTGTATATAAGCAATATCTGATATATTATGTGAACATCTGTTCACATAGTTCGTATGAAAACAAACCTACAAGTATACATACATATTCATACAGGATGGTCTATTAACTCTTCCATTCGAAACACCTCTGGTATTTTGGACAACAAAATTAATTATATTTATAGTGCCTTTTGATTTTGGCACTTTATCTGCCCCATGAAATCTTGTAACTTCAATTTTTCTTGTTATGTAAAATCACAGATACATACTTTGGGTGAATAGAGTTAGTGAGCCACCCCGTATACATGTATAACTGACATCTGAATAGGTTATGTGATTCGATAATTGTAGAATTGTTGAAATAATACATATAATACGATCTAGATTTTACTAGAACAGCAATTACGAGGGCTTTAATCTTACAGGGTCCTTCAATAATTGCTTGAATGTCCGTAACATCCTCCTCGTTCAAAATAACACGAATACCCTCGGGTGATTGTGCAGCCAATTCACTCATTTCCTTGGCCACCCGCCGGATAATTTGTGGTGATAAATTTTCGACATTTGATTTCTGAAATGTAAACCATAATTACACAGTTGAACACACAGGCGGGGCGATATTCGATGGAAATATCCGTTCTCCCGACAAGAAGATAAACAAGAAGCACCGCCGTTAATGTTCCCAGTTACAAAATAATATGCGTCGTTGAATACTCACAGAACTTACAGCAGCCATATTCAACGAATTTTGAGGAAGATATCAACTAAACGCGCCTGGAACGCGATTGTTTAACGTATACTGTTAGAAAATCTTTAACGTCACAACATCAGCACAGCATCGCCTGCAATAACCAACATTTTGAACTGACAGCCAATCGCGTGCGAGTTACCAACAATCTCGAAGGCAGAAGTCGATTCTTCGTCCGTTCCGTGTGTTTTCAAGCGAAAAGATATCCGGCGTCCTGGACTTTTTCCGAGGAGACGTAATAATAATCGAATTAAAGAATCGAAAAATGATCGTATCTGAGGAAGCATAAGCTTAGATAATGCGAGCAAACCCCGGTTCTGACCTCTAATAATTGTCACTTGATCACACAGTTGCGTCGTAATACGCCGTATCTTCGCCCGGAGCGAATTTAAATACTCCGTTAAACATCAGACAGGATGACCGACACTGCGGCGGTAGAAAAAGTAAGATTTTAATCATGTTACTTATATTTTATTTACAGAGAAGAGAATTAACGTAATGTTTAATTGTTAACCGGACATTGTCCTGAACACTAAACATGCAATCTCACTGAAACAGAAAAATCAATGACAGTGACACTCATTTTTGCTCACTCACAATATTAATTTATTGTAGGAGAAACACATGAAACAATTAAAACGTCAAATGGAATGCTGGCGTGAAGTAATACTTCCATTGAATTCCATTCTATTATGGGAACGATCTTGGTACCCTGGGCTTATACTTGGAATAACAAGCACAATATTCTTGTAAGTGAAACTGTTACTTGTAATGAAACTATACTTCATTAAACATTTCTTTATTTTTCTTTAGGAATTATTTGAACCTGACAAATAATGACTATTTGTTCACTTTTTATATACAGTGAATTACAAAAAGTATTTTGACTCTCACTATTGCTTTAATGAATACCTTGACAAAGACAAAAGATATATAGCGGTGAGAAATCTGTTATGTGAAAATTCAAAGCCATTCAAGGGCTTATCAGAATCATAGAAATTTATATAATACAATCTAAGAATTTAAAGAATTATTTAAGAAAGTAATTCTATGCATATATCTTTTGTAGTCACTGTAGTTTTTATAGTGACATTTATTAATGTATTTATAACATGAACTCTTTTAATATTTCATTATTGTCTTTCAATGCTTTCTAATTCATTAAATTCTCTTTTTTTATAGTTTAATGTGGGTGTTGGAACCTGCCTTTCTTACAATAATATCTGTATTCCTTCTTGTGTGGGCTTTGATTGACTATCTTGTACCACCAGTGACATCTCTTTTGTGCACTGCTAATGGTTGGACAGGCCAAAAGGAGAAAAAGTTGAATGAGATTTGTCAAAATCTGTCTGCAACAATCTTACAGTTACAAAGTCTTTGGGGATCAATGATACAAATAAGAAATGATCGTCCTAATATTGTAAGCTGATAAGTCACATATGTAGTACTGAAATAATGATACATTATCTGTAATATACATACAAACAGCTTACTTTAATCTGTATATTTTTGTGTTCTAGTACTGTGCAGGAATAATAACTTGTCTTGTTATTTGTATGTGGATTGGCAGTACAATCAATAACTTACTTCTATTTTACATTGCAGGTAATTATTCAGAAGTTTGCTTAATTATACAATACATTTCTTTTACAGCGTATAAATTTTTATGTTAATTTTACTCTGTGTAAATGTTCCAGTGAACACATTGTTACTTCTGCCAGGATTCAGACATAAAGGACATGCAATGTCAGCTATAACATTTGTGCGTGATTATTTGTTTCATGCTAAAAAATCATAATCTTCATTTTGTATGTACAATCATTCTTTCTCTGTATTCTTTATAAAACTTTTTATCAGAGACAAAGGCACACTTTATATACTCATTCAGAGCTAGGGAAAAATAGACTTTCTGCTCTTAAGAAGCATAAATATCATAAAAATGAATTATGCCTTTTCTTCCTTTTGTCATTGTGTAAAGTATGTGATATTTTAACTCATTTTTAATGTTCTTATATAACGTCAATATTAACGTTAATTTATAACGTGTTTCTTTGTTTATCATAACATAGTTTCTTTATTTGTCACTAGTAATAAAGTGCTTATTTATTACTAGCTAATAGTGTTTTACCAATATTTATTTAAGTTAACGAAATAATACTCAAGTAATAAGATGTTTGTGGTAATTTTCTTAGTATTTTAAGTTGTTTCAATAGTCGTTAATGTATTTTTATTACATGTAATGTGTATTGCAAAACACATTATAAAATGTTAAGTATATTTATAATGTCTATGTTATTTAGAATTTTTAATGTGTTATCTGGATAATTTCCTACCCTGAATATGTGTATAGACACAATTAATGATGAATAAAACCGATTTGATACATTTTATGTATCAGTCTCAGAAAAAATTCGAATACAATATAATTGGACTGAGGAAGTTTTATGCAAAATGACATTTTTATACAGTAAACTTTATTCAAGTTAATATTTCATTGTTTTTTTTCAGTTACATTTGCTATAGGTGTATAAATTTCACAGGGCGGGCATAATTTACAAGACCAATTTATGATCGTCATTAAAATACAAGAACCGTTAGATAAAGAAGCAGCAAAACAAAAAAATCGTTGAATTATTCAGTTACTTCATTTTTTCTGGTTAAGTCAAATACTGTAAATATATTCCGTGACGTATATCAGATGGCGCTGATAGCACACACTGAGTTTTATCATTTATCATACACGCACCTTGACCGAACTGTTGTCCTGGTCCACACCAGTCCATACTCAAGATAGTAGAATGACAAGAAATTTGTGACTATGCCATGAGTAGTTGTAAATACAGTCTTTTTAATAATCATAAGTGGCAAGCACTTATTTTATACGGTTTTTCAGTTGGGTTAAGTCCGTCTGTTATTGTTCGGTATTATTTATGTTGATTATAAATGTATAATTTTAAACAAACTATCTATTGACGGAGTATTAACTCGAAGAATTTTCAATTTCTATTTTACAAGAATTATTCGTAATATATTCCATAAGAGAATCATGGATAAAATAATAAAGTTAAACGAACAGACAGCAGGCAGAGACAGACTTATAAGGTATGTAATTTATATAACTATACCTCCTTGAACATTTTTGAGTGTTTTTTATTAGGCACCTATATAACTTGCTAGTTAATTTTTGCTGTTATAAATATGCGGTTTTATACTTTATGCACGGCATTTATAACTTTTTCGAACAGTTAAAGAATAGTCAAAATTATGTCCTTTTTCATAAAATTATAATTTAATAACAATGACGGGTCTTGATACAAATACTAAAGCAAGAAACTTTTCAAATATGCATTCTACAGGTTACTTCAATATGGAAGTCGTGCTTATTGGTACTATGCTCAAAATGTCCGTACTACACAACATTCTGCAGAAATTTTAAGAAGTTTGGAGTATACCTTTAGTTCATTTAGAAAATGTATTCACTCATTGATATTAAAGAAGACTGTAGAGCTATCACCACAGTTACTAATGATTTACTTCAATTTTATTTTAGTATTACGCCTAGGGCGATGTTTGGATAGTTTATATGCAGCCGTAAAAATGATGAAGTATCCAGATGGCGCTATCAGGGTCCTTTTGACAGCATCAAAAATTGCTAATGCTTTATTTCTATTAACAGACCATATAATTTGGATTGGTCGTGTGGGATTGCACAAAGTGAACATAGAGAAGTGGAGCAAAACGGCTAATAAGTATTGGTTAATAAATATTATTATAAATCTTATAAGAGACGTTTATGAGATTATTAAAATTTTGGAGAACGAAGGAAAGAATGCATTATTGAAAACATCAAATGTTTCGTTTAATGCGTGGAAACAATATAAAGTGTTACTTCAATTGAAAAACCATAAAGAAGTTGTAATGGATACAATTAAAAACGGATGTGATTTGTTTATTCCATTGACAGCATTGGGGTTCACAAAATTTACTCCTGGAACTATAGGTATATTTGGTATTATATCTTCACTCGTAGGTCTTTATACAATAATTCATCCATTGTATAAGTTAACACCATGTTAAGACTAAATTGTACATTGTATTACATTTTTACACACATGATATGCATATGTGCACAAGCAAAATCTTTCAATTAAAGAAAAAATGATATGTTGATAGCTATATAGCATTTTTATATGGGTCATAAAGTATTCTATACGTTAACGTACATATTACGTATCATTTAATAACAATATCACTGTGATATTTAAATTATATTATTTTGATCTATTTTTCATGAATTTTAAAGAAACTTTTTTTTTTTTTTTTAAACGTATTATGTAGTACATAAAAGTAAAAAAGGAGTTCATTCATTGTATAAAGGGCTGGGATAAGGAACAATGTATATACATGTAACAGATTTTGAGTTATATTTTTATGGAAATATATTTTTACTAATATGAGATTCTACTTTTATTTTATAATAACGTTTATCAAATTCAGTCTATAAAAAACAGTTTGTCTTTGTTAATATAAAAAATCTTAAGCATTACTTTCTGTCATTATTGGTGCAGAATCTTCCTGAATAATTAATTCATATTTGTAAGTATGGTATGTTAATGAAATACCCCATTTACCACAAATCATAGACCACACAGCTGATATTGCAGTGCTTTCTGAAATTGGATGAATGGCTGAAATTTAAAGAATCTATATGTATTTTAATTTTCTATTATATTTTTTGGAATATTATAGAATTAAATAATATACTTACGAATCTGGTAGTAACATGTGAGAAAAAGGTACCAAATTAGCGCTGTGATACTGACAACAGCACTCACAAAACCAATAATATTTAGATTTCTTAATGTGACTTTAGTATGCCATCTTTCTAAAGTTCCCCTTCCTCTGACCCAGTGCAAGTGAAAACACACTGCAGCTAAAATTGCTGAGCAACATATACAAGCATATGGGTTCATAGAATGAAATGTTCTTTACAAAAAACAAAGTATTATTTATCATATGTGACCAATATTTGAAGGTAACAAATCAGTATTATAACAAATACCAACAAGAAATAGTGATTGTTGATTGTAATATAAACAAAAATGATTTGTACAATGGACAAGTAAATAATGCTTCCTTCCTATAAAAGTTTTTAATTTTCCCATATATAATGTTAGCCAGAAGAATTAGCGGTTTTTATTACAAGCTATGTTATCAGCGATTGCATATAAAATTCGCATAGTCGGTAAATTGAAATGATTATCGTTCTATAAGGATTGCTAACCTGACAAGATCGACCAAAATCCAACATCATGATTGTTGTAAACAGCGAACAAAACAATGCATGCCGATACACCTACAATAACGCCGATAGCACTTATTATTAAATGTATTATAATATTCCGTGACATTTTTTAATCGTCAACTTCACTACGCAATACATAAGTTGACCTTACAGTATCGTGCAGTATCGTGCAGTATCGTCGTGTTATAGGGAAAGTCCGTATCTGCCAGTTTCTGCACGGAATGGAGGCATCGGAGGCATGCTTAAAATACCGAAGACAGATAAGTAAAGTAATTCCTTTTGACGTCACGAAGATATCTAAAATGCATGTGTGATTACTTTGGATTTGGACAAAATATGCAGTTTCTAATTAATCGTGGGGATACAATTTCAAATTTTGAACGGCTTTTTCGATTAACTGACACTAAACGATTTGATGAACGTGGATAGCTATTATCAATTAAACATTTTGTTTTCGTAAAATATAGAACGATATTTTAGTTCATGAATTTATTTTATCTATTTCGATACAGATAATCTTTTCCAATTAAATTTAAAAGTTTAATTGTTCGGATTTTTTGCAATACAGGCACGCCATCTGTCAAACTAACGACGAAATATTTCTGTAATACTTCCTTCCGAGTTAATGGCTGCGAATTTGAAATTAATTTCTCTAGTTATAAGAATGAATGTAAAATCGAATATTTTTGAAGAATGTTCTATCCATAGACATAGAAGTATAGACTGCGCGTCAACCTGAAACGGACGTCCCAACTTTAGAAAGAGGTAGATAGTTTTCGGAGGAGTTGACATCTCTTTCTAATATATAACTATATGTAAGTGGGAAGCACTTGCACATTAACTGGAGGGGAAACATGTAGAATGATTTCTAATGTATAGAGTATATGTAGCAAAACCAAGTCTTTATATTCGTATCATCACTTCTATAAATTTTTAATTCACTTAAAATTTTATAAATTAACAAACTTGTAATAATTAAAAATGTTGTAATACGTGAAATGTATGCGTCAAATTTGTTGAACGTTCCTCGCCGTTGTTGATCATTTCTAATTATTCAGTTCCTGTTGCTGTTAGTATTAAATTCGACGCATGGATCGTTCTTTTTCACAGTATCCGTCGTTTCGACTTTTCCCAATGTCATCTGATCGTTATTTTCCAGCATAACTCTCGCACCTGTACGGCCAAACGTGTCTTGGTACGTAGAATGGGTTGCATGCAATAGTTTCGGTCTTATATATCCAAGCACTAGATATAATTAAGGAAAATATTAGTAATTCAAGATTTTTGTAGATGACAGAATCGTATACGATTAGGTACATAGTCCATGAAAATTCAATACTTTCAAAAATATTCATGATATTAAAACAATATTATTAAAGCTAAGTTGAAATGCTTTAGAGGGCGCACCTTTTGGGTTAATATATTGTTTTCGTACAGAAAGATGAAAAGCAGATTTCAAAGCCATCCAGTTTCTTGTTCAAACAATAAATTGCAAAAAGAGTAATGTATACATATTTAATCATTCTTTTTGTTTATATCTGATAGACATTTCTCGTAAATAAATTACGGATGTGTACCTAAATTCAAACTTTTAAAAATAGAAAACTAATTTTTTTAATTATTGCTTCTATTAAAATCTAGATACCAAAATATGCTTAAAATCTATACTTTGGGGTCTTGTATATTCCACGTTGCTATAAACGCATAAAATTCAGAGTCTACTCATAATATATATTATATTTAGTTCCTCGCGATGAATCTTACTTCGTTTCGCCGTAACGGGCGGAGCGAGGACTTTTTCGTTATGAGGATTGAAATATAGTTCACGAATGTACGCTAATAATTCGTTTTGGATATCCTTTTCCTTGACCTCTGTTTCTTCATCCGACTGTTCCTCTCGAGATCGTTTCTTACGAACCCCTGTAATCACAAATAAATCGTGACTGAACGTAGATTTATTTTCACGACTTTCGATTTCGTGTATGTATAAAGTATAGCAGATTTTTCGAAGATCGCGGCTCACAGTGATTCTTGTAGCTGACTTGATAAACGGTTCGTTGGTGATCGAGAATATGTTTGTGGATTAATTGTTCAGCGGCCCCGTCGAGTTTCGATGGGATCGATGCCACACGAGGATCGATCTCTCCATCTTCTATGCGCTCAGAGAAACGATCTCTCGGTAGGATTCTGCAGCAAGTGTGATTTAAATTTTATAATGAATCATGAAAATAAAATTTAACAAAAAATTATTGTTCACATTTCCGCGGGTACTGGTCTTCTTTTGAAATAATTCCGGCTGTATTCGGTGGGCAACAATCTGCAAGAATGTGGCATTGTTGAAAATTTATTAATAATCCTATTAGCGTAACTCCCTTTTCTGTAATTTTTCTACTTAAAATTTACTTGGTTATCGAGTCAATAAACGAAAGATGGCGTCTACGTACTCGACGTGTGGCGTATTCCGACGGGATAAGAATAATTTCTTCTTTATCGACTACGATCTTCGAGACGGGAGGCTCTTCCCCGGAAAATAGTTGGCGCCGAATGTAAACGTATCTTACCGATTTATATCTCAAAATATTGCTCCCAATTTGCTCGTTCCGAATCTGAAATTGCTCCCACAGCATCGTTAATAGTTAATGATACGTTAACATTCGGCGTCAACTATTTTCCGGTAGGCTCTTCTTATTCAATAAAATTTCAGGTACAATAAAACAAAAAACGACTTTTTTAATTACTATTTACATAAATGGGATACAAAAAATTGAAAAGTGCAAATTGACTATTTACAATAAATTTCACTTTCTACATCACTTTCAGAGATACGCGCTAATTAAATGTAAACGCCGTGGATCGATTCTCTTTGAAAACCGGAAACGAAGAACGAATGTTTTACGTTGGGTAAAACAAATGCCGGTGAAACAGAGTTGTCGCGATTTGATTTTTGGCGCGGAATTTAATTACGATTGGAAAGTGACTTTTCGTCGGGACGGCTGGTAATTAGATTATGGATTATAAACATTTATAGCAATTTTTACAAAATAGAATATGAAGACGGAAAATTGCTTAAGTATTCAGTATCTAAAGATTTGAGTTATATTTTTACGTAGTCATCTTTATTTAACGGGCTAGAGTTCTCACAGTTTGCAATCGCCGAATCGTCTTCTCGAAGAAGGTATTGGTTCAAGATATTGCTGACGATTCTTCATGTTACTAAGACCCATCTTACTAATGGTCACCGTGTATTCCGAGCGACTGGTAAAAGGTTCCTCCCACAAAGAGAAAGTTTCTGGAACTGAATAACCATTTACACACAGTTGAAATCTGACAATGAAATTCTGTACTGTTTGCCTGAATGATGCATAAGAAAATATTTTGAAGCTTAATGTCACAAGATGTAATAAACTAACATCAGTCTATTTCCAACTTTTCACATTCTGTTCTCATAAATTGCTCGATGAAGTGTGAATTTACGAGTCACATAATGACTCCTACCATTTCAATATCAATGTTTCTTTAAATTATATACATATTTTATATTCTGGAAGTATTTCTAGATCCAAAGTATGATATACATATAATTAACTTATCGTGAAAAAAAAAATTCGTCACCTTCGAAAAGATTAATAGTTTTAGCTGGTTGTATGTGGGGTCTTTCAATGGCGGAGTATCGAAACCTATTTGGATCCCTGTATCCTCGTTTTATTTCCAAAGTTTCCGTTTTAATCGGTGAACAATATGGCGAATCGACCGCGGCTTTTAGCTGCCTGTACACCTGGATCGGTAAACCTGAATACATCGAAACGTGTATCATTTCAATAATTAAACAGATTAATTATAATAAATAAACAGGTACACACAAAGTACTTGCCTCGTTAACAGCTATTTCGTACCTCTTTTCGAGTAATCCGTTTTATAAACGCTCTTCATCGTCTCGTCCATTGACTCGCAATTACTGTCCAACATGGCCGTCGCCAGATTGGTCATTTCCCGGTTAACCTTTACCAATTGATCCACGATCTGTCGTTCCTTATCAGCTAGATATTTGTATCTACAAGTATTCATCAAATACATCGTTATTTATTCCATTGTGAATTATACAGGGTGATTTGCGTAAAAAAAAAACATGTAAATACAGGATGGAGATAAAAAGAAATGTTGCAGACGGAAATTGCTTCGTTCAAAGGGGCAAATCCGAGGTCTATTAGAACCATTCAGAAACTTCGAATCGGGCAATGGAAACTTTCAATTTGGATGTTCGTGTTCTGACGGGATTTATCTACCTATTTTTGCTTTTCTCATAGCTGTGAACGTCACACGGACAATCTTCGGGATCGATTCTAGGAGTGAACACGCGCAATCCTGTGTTCATCGGTGGTTGGGCCGGTTTTGCTATCAACGGCACCGGATAAGGCCAGATGAAGGCATCATGAGTGGTAGTGGTGAAATTTTCGAACGCAGCGGCCATCGCGGGTCAGGTAATTCGATTACGGCTCGAACGTGACACTAGAATTTCTAGAAATCTGTTCGGAAAATTGTAGAATTATTCGACCGATATTATCGATTTATTTTCTACATTAAAAACATAAAATTGAAATTTTACTAAATGTCTACCCGTGATATTACAACTGAAATGCGAATTTTACGAATTTATTCATAATTGATTGTGACTGGGTTGTAATTAAAACCTTATAATTATAAACATTTTTAAATTCAGCAACAATTATTAAGCTTAATAGAGATCGTGGATATAGGATGAATTAATGTTAACTGTAAAATCATTTATAATAGTTTATGACCCAACCTAAACTATCTTCTAAAATCGAGTATGGTAAAATATTTAATAAAGTTTTAATTTTAATAAAGTCATTTTCAATAACGAAGAAGGGAAATCGGATTAATAAATGGAAAGTGAAACAACAGTTTTATTAAACATTCTCAGAATCTCTTGTTTTCGAACGTTTGCATGCCAATGCACAAAAATTGTTGTCCAGCATTAAACCTAATGTTTAATGTGCTCGTTAAAATGTTGAATTTTGAGCGTCACGGAAGATGTTACAAAAATGAACGCGATGGTAATTTCGGAATTGCTCAAAGATGGACTCACCGGGAATTTTGTTGCGAGAAAACAGCGACTGAGCGTCACATGGCAAAGATGGATGGTGTATCACCGAATTTCGTCATTTTCCGAAAAAAAAACCAGCATAGCGTTTCTTTGCGTCGTTCTTCAAAACACGATAGCCGGTACACGTGACGACAGAATCGGTCGTCAGCGTCAAGCCGTTCATCTTCAAGGCATGAAGTCACTGCCAGTAACTCATATATCCACATCAGAAGGATGTTCGAAGTATCCTGTAGTTGATTCCAAAATTCGACAAAATTATCTCTATCCATCGACTCGACATTTATAAAAGAACACTGTTCTTTGTAAAAAAATTTGACCTCAGGGTTATGAATGGATTCGATACATGTTGGATAGTTTCACGTTTGTTGAAATGAACTTACGATTAACGTTCTATACAGCGTGAGTCATTTAAATCGATCCCCTCGAATTTCTTCAAAACCGTTGTTGATATAAAAAAAATGTTTCAAATAATTTGTTGAATGGTTTCGCGAGAGAAATAATTTAACGGCAGTAGTTGTTTTGTAGGTAGACCGTTAGAGGACATGTGAAGGTCGAGTTTGTTCTTTTAAAGAGAATCATATATTTTTTAACGAATGCAGTTCGTCGTTCCCTACAAAAAAGTATTAAGCTTTTTACGCCAGAATACTGTTACTTTAGAATATATTTTAATTTCAAGGGATAGCACAAGGATTTGATACTAGGAACACGATGGCAGTAAATTTTATAATGCACTATTACAAAATTTACTGTCTTGGTATTTCTAATATCAAATCTTCGTGTTATTCCTTGAAATCGAAATATCATAAAAATAATTGTGAACATAAATAAACAGATATACAAATTATTCGTCCATATTTTTCCAAAGACTAATTGCCTTTACTGTTCGGCTAAAGGCTCATTAATCCGAGTTAGTTCTAGCGTCAAGGGCTAAAATTCAATGTCCCCTAAAATTTTAACAAAACAGTCTTACGTCGACAATCTCTAAAAAAAATCGATGATACAAGATACAAGATGTATTTATTGCTACCGATAAAGTACAAAATATAGAATCAAAAAATTAAAACATCAATGAATAGTGGTCGCTGAGGTGTCGCTGAACTTTCGATTAGGCGTCCCATTTTTCCTGACTCGTTCAATTTTCTGTTCCTCGTCGTCGCTCTGTTTCCCGTTCTCCGTTTCCGTCACGAATCCACCGTCGCCGTTCGGCGTAATTTTCTCGTACGTACACCGGTTCTTCGATTGTACCCGTTGTTGACGATCGTTTCGCGGATCGATCGTCAAGGACAAGTGTTCCCGCGGGCTCGAGGACGTCAATTTCAAAAGCACCTCGTCTTGTGATTGGCTGCAATTCCTCCGTTGAACGCGACCCCTTGCCGTCGTGAAAATCGGCCTTGATGTCTCTTGAATACACCCGCAATCCAGCCGCGTGATTGTCGTCATGGTGCCGCACGGTTCGATATTCTGAAACGTGATTATTTCAGTAGTTGCACATAAATTGGCCGTTTTATTACCGGGATTTTTGATATCGTATACAGGGTGTAAGAAAAATGTTGGAGAACCCGGAAACGGGAGAGTCGTGAGGTGATTTGAAACAAGTTTTTCCTTAGCCAAAATGTTATCCGAGGCATTGTTAACGAGATATTAACGAAATCCCCCGACCAATCGGAACGCGAGTCTGCCAGCCAACGTTATTTAGAATATTTCAGAAATGTAGTAGTCATTACTGGACTTGTACACGTTTTGCACTTTACAAATGATTCTTTTTTAAATCACGATAAGAATAAGTAATTGTTTTTATAAAAATTTCAAGAAAAATAAATGTACTAGCAATTTCAACAGCTGTTTCGTTGTTATAAATAAATACATTTAAGTGTTACTTTCAAACATCTATAAATTCAACAATTCGATCATTCAGTAGTTGGTTTACCGTACCTGAAAATTTCCTTTATTCGAAAATATGAAAAATAAAGAATCTATCATCCTATATTTCCGTACTCGACTGATGTTACAGTAGCAAACGAATTAATTCCCGTCGATTAATTCCCATTTTCTTTTTCTATGTTTTTCCTAAAATTTAATACGGTTATAATTAACTAATTTTTAGTTGCTAAGTATGTCAAGGATACACGATCTCGAGCACAAAAGGTTTCAAATATTCGTTTCCGTTACGTCTGCCATTTCCCAATAGTTTCAGTACATTTCTTGCTCGATGTCCAGGATGATGCTGGAAGCTGGCGCTCTGCATTTTTCCTTGGGGCCTCAATAGAGGGGAGGGCATCCTCTTGGCGAAATAATACTCGCCGATCAGTCGTTTGATCTCCTGCGAGTAGTATCTCTCGTTTATGTCCCGTTTCATCTGCAGCTCCTTCAGCCTGCGCAACTTCTGCAACGTTTCGGGCGCGTACATGTCGGCGTAGTCGTTGAAACGTTGGTAGTTATCGCGTAACCCCGTGTTCTCATGCCTCCGGACGATGTTCACGGGCACTGATTCGTCTGGGTGATTCTGTAGCAACGGGGAAGAAGCTTTCAGTTTACGTAGATTCGCTGTGGCAGGCATTAAGGGAGGATTTATCGTGTAACAGGTTCAAAAAATCAAAAACTTTTTTTTATATGAATAAAAGGTACAACGTTTCAACAATATGCTTTCGAAATTTGAAAGTCGAATGTCAAAGAATAAAGAAGTTACAGTCTGTTTATTGTGTTGCGTCAGATTTCGAAATTGTAAGGGATGTAACTTTAACCCTTTAAAGCCCAGAATCTTAAATTGTTATTTGAAAATTATGAGACTGGTATTATATGTTGCTTCATGTTACGTTGAAGTCGAAAATATCGATATTACACAGATTTATTTGTTTCATTTTTCCTTCGTTTTTTTATTTACCTTTGAAGGGAATACTTGAATTTCTCAACCGAAGGCGTGGTGATCTATATTAACGTTAGATTGAACTATGTAAAAGTTAGATATTAACTGGTGACAGAATTCGACGCCCTTTAAAATGAGTGTTAGACCGGTGCAACACTGGGAGTTAAAGGGGTTAAAGAGGAAAAAAAAAGAAATCATACTTTTTTTCATTTAACACGTTGACTGCCACAGTGAAAAAGGCCGTACGTAGCCAGACACACTTTATTTCGTTTTTAAGTCATAAATTGTCGAAAATATTTGAGTTTAGTTAATAGAGGCTGTAGGTCTTGTTTTAAATTATACTGTGATATTAATTTCATGCAAACATTTTATAACAGTGTTTAAATAATCCAGACACTTTTCAATGTACGTGTCACCCATATTTGGGTGACGTGGCAGTCAAAGTGTTAATGTGGCATTTGGGGGAGGATGGAAGAAGAGAAAAATATTAAACTAATGTCTCATGTTATTGTTGTTACTATTATTATTATTTGGAAGGAAGAAAGTACTAGATTGGTTGGTGAACGTACTAGAACATTAAAAATTAAAAAAAAAGTACTAGATGTAGTACGAAAATACCTACTAGTGGTGGTCACACTGGTATAAACGTTAAAATAAACATGTATTAAGCATACGTGACTCTTATTAACGTAGGTGTCCTCAGGCACGCCGACAGATTCGTCGGAAGTCCTCGCATTCACATATTTGATCTCATACTCGCTGCCACCGCCTTGTCGATAAGCCCTCGATGGGGCGTACGGAGGATGCGTGTCCCTCGGCCAATGGTTCCCCACGAGAGTGGTGGTGTTCGACGACGTTTTTCGCCGGTTCTCCGTCAGCTTCGGCGGCCATCTTGGTCCCAACAGACGGTTAATGTCACGAGGAATATAGGTAAACCGTAGATACTTATGAAAATTTGTGTACTTTTGCAGATTAATTTGCAAAAACTGGAGGCACGGGGAAATTTATTTATTCTGTGTAAAGGGATTTTATAATAGCAAAGATTTTATCTACCGTGGTAGTTTCTGATATGCACTTCCGTGTACATACACCAAATGTATTAATTTGACCAGTATAATAATTATTGATACACAAAATGATTGTTGTAAACAGTTTTTAAATTTTCTAAAGTCTTGGAGACTTTTCTCGTAATACGGAAATTCTTAGGAACTTAACCACTGTGTTGTATGGGAGTTGCCTGTATTAATTGTAAGATATGGTGGAAATGGATGTAAATTATTTGAAATTACAGAATAATAAGTAATGTTCGAAACAATAAAGTGGATCGAATGTTACTTTGTTTTTTATATTTTTAAAAAACTTAGTTATGTTAGATGTTCTGAGCAAGACGATAGATAATGTAGAATTAGTACCCCTGATGAATAGACTTTGAATGTTTATGTATGTATAGCATATTCTAACTTGCAAAACTCTTTAAAATGAAGGTTTTAATAAAGATTGATACTTCTTAAGTATTCAGGCTTTAAAGTTCTGTACCATTTAAGTACAAGTAGTTAAAATTGTAAATATGCATAAACTTCCGTAGTTTAATAATAAATGTCTAATAGATGCAGAACTCTCGATATACATAGCACCTACTGTAGAAGCAGCAGAAATATGTTTCAAAATTACTTTAAGGAACATCACGCAAACAGGAAACATAATAGAAAGTTCCTTAAAAATGCATAATTTAATCACAAGCTTTTTCCTTCGGTAAATAAATTAAAATACAAAATTAGTTGGGACAAATGAAGTCTTACTGTACTTATGCCATCATTTTAACGTTAACTATAATTTACGAAATCGTAAATATTAACGTCTAGTTGTTAAACATTATTTATCGTGGTCGATTTAAATCACTACGATATCAGCGAATGTGGTAAGAAATTGTTGCGGGTTAAGAAAAGCAATTACTCGTCGGACATTTTGCCACGAATACGGCTCGGAGGTAAGGTCGTCATTTCGATTCACCCCTTGAGACACGCCGTCGAGATGCGCACAGCGATATGGGCATTATTACGTAGAATTTCTTTACACGACACGGTCCACTTACGGTTCACATAATTTGTTTATCCGTCGTACTGTAATCGACAAGGCACAGATACTTGGGCAACTTCAAAGTCTTTGATGTTTGGCACAAAACGTATTTTCATGGGAGAAATTCATTCGAATTATTAAGACAATAATCAGAAAGGAATTTTTATAAAATAAACATTTATCATTCTCTTTTCTTCTGTGAAAAACATTTTTTATAATATATTACTATTGGTTTAGTAGACTGTACAATTACTTGTGTTTCGAAAATAATTTTTTTTTGTAATCTGTATAGGGTGGACGCACCAGTAAATGAACACGTACCAGTGAATGAACGTTATATATAAAAACGAGTAAATTAAGTTATTCAAATAAGTAAATGATTAAATATTGATTTTTTTTCAATTCCTCGTTTCATATTGAAACAATTTTCGCGCATTGGTTAGAAATGTTCATTTTGTATTAATATTGTTCATTCACTGGTAAAATCTGTATTATTTGTTTTGATTTAATTAATTATATTTTTCCAATTTCTCAAATTGAAATCTATACGTTATAAAAAGGTATAGATATTAAAAAATCTAATTTTCATGTGCTAAATATCTGTTAATATTATTATCATTTAAAAGTCGACTTTAATGGTTACAGAATCTCTTTAAGTGTTCATTCATAGATGAATGTACCCTATGTGTAATTTTTCGTACAATAATAATTCAGGGAAAGTTAATAAAAGTATACGGACTGTAAAAAGTTGTTAAATTTTTTAAAGATTTATTCAAAATATTTGTAACGATCTTGTATCTGACTAAAATATTGTTTTTTAAACATTTTTTAAGAGGCAGTATGATAAACTGAAATTATAGATTAACAAATTAGGATGAAGGGGTTCCTCCATATTCTTTATTCAATGCAGTTGAGACAGTGGGGTAATCAAATTTAATATTGTTTCCTAATTAAACCGCCATCGCCCAAGATGGCGCTGCAGTTTTTCTCTGATGTAACCTGTGTTTCATTATGGCACCGCCTAATTTACTAATATTGTCTTGGTACTCGGAACGCCAGGCTGGTATCCGTGTTTCCGGAGGCTCATCCTCATCCTTCCTCTTCATCTTACTTTTGTGTTTCTTCTCTTCGCGTTGTTTTTTTATATGCTCCAATCGCGGGCTGACTTCTTCTTTCTGTGATCTCTTTAGTGTGCTATCGTCTGCTGTAAATGATTTAAAAATTTGGATGAACTTTGTTTTACATATTTTTACATATGTTACATTTAATATTCTCTAACAAAGAATTTAGCGTTTGGAAGTATCCTAAATTATTCTATTTCTGTGATTAATTTTGATAACAGGCAAATAAAATCTTGTGATATAAGGAATTTTCAGGACTATAACTTTAGTTTGTAGGTACAGACAAAATAGTTAGATTAAGAATGTTACAGAAATAATAATATTAACGTCGTCTTTGTTACACTATAAGGTTCACCCATTGATACGTAGATTTTAACTCGCGACGAACGTTGCAACCATCATCTACCTGCGTTGTGTTGCAACAGTTATAAACAATAGTAGATTACTTATTGGTACACTTAAATAATAGATTACTTAATGGTACACCTAAATAATAGAGTACTTATTAGTACACCTAAATAGTAGATTACTCATTGGTGCACCTAATATTTTATAAAATTCGAATGCAGCACTTTTAAATATTTGTTGCGAGGAAAATGTGCTCGTAACCATCGAAATCGACGAGTAGCCTTACATGTACACATTTGTGAGCTTTTTTCCCCGCCATAGTCCACTTGATAGGTCGTTTTCAGTCGATCCTGATCTACACGCATCATTACCTCGTCCTCGGTCGTACTCTGTACAATTCCATAGAGATTTGGGTGCTTCTCCTCCAACTGAAACGTTCATCCAACCATGTGAGAAATACGAAACACAGTTTTACCCTGGGTTGATTCACCTTTTTCAGATAGGTGTCCGGTTGGTCAAACTTCGTCGCTTCCGATTCGGGGTGGGGGCCAGTTTTTGCTGGGTACAATTTCGGGTCGAGTAATCGTCCCATGGGACCCTGGCGGCTCCACTCCATCTGGTCCCCGCATACTTTGGTGACTTTCAGCTCAGGGGGCCGCGGTTTGCAGCGACAGGAGCCGCCATCGCGCAACTCTGGCGACGTGTGCTGCATCTTCCTGGACGGCCATGCGTAATCTTTCTGATACGTTGAAATATACTGATCCATAATGTCCTGTGTGTATTGTTCTTGTGTCACGGAAACGACAAGTGGGAATTTTGTTGATATAAAAAGGCTGCTTCGGTGTCGGCCATTTTTTCCTGCTGTTTGGTGGAAGGCTGTAGTGTTGGGAATAGTTCTGTACTGGAAAATACGCGAGGGAAATTAATAATAGGTCACTATATTTAGAAGAATATTGTGGAATAATGTTTTGGCATGTGAGATTTCGTTGCAGAAAGGATTGATTATTCAGGGTATATGAGGTAGAGGAATTGAGTTCAGTGATGAATTATTTTCGTTATAGACGTTCGAAATATAGTAAATAATAGTAAATAGCAGTATTAATAAAAATATTTTAACTAAATAATACAATTACGTTTGACTAATGACTGAGAACAAAACAAACTTTAGAAAATTGATCAATTCTCTGTCAACTATATAGAATTATTAATTTCGGATATACAGATTTACCGTTGGCTACAATTGAAGGAAATACAATGGAATAAAAATTTCAAACTGATGTTTCGTGTCTGTTATGCCTGACAGAATCATTACCAGAACAACTACGTTAATCCTTTTGTAAAACAGTTTACGAAAATTTGAACTTGCGTAAACATTCTTTGCCTAAAACATTAATACAGAAACAATACATAATAGTAATTTGTTCAATAAATTTCCAAAAATGTCCCTTCTTTGATCCAATTTTTACATTTTTATAACCTCCTTAGTGAAAAGATTATTGTCGAGGATTTTTAAAATCCATTTTCGCGTTCCTCATTGTCGCTGCAATTCACCTTGGGGGATGGACCGGTTAATTACTGGGTAAGATTACTGGGATTTAAATCATGTCTTATGTTGAAGTTTTTCACGTTTCGTCCATGATTTTCTTTATTATTTCGCGCGCAACACGGCGCGGGACGTTCACAGACGGAAGTCCTGGGATAACAAGACGGAATTTTGACGGTTATGCGATAGCATTCAGGTTGTTTAGAGCTGCGGCGACATTCAGTCATCTCCATTATACACATTATTTTATCCATTATTGATTGGTACTTGGTAAAAGTTCACCAACAATTTTAAAACAGAATATCATAGACTGCTCAAATGGAGCGCCATCATCCATAGTTTCTCGATCTGTGTACATCCCTAAATAGACGGTATATTCAACAAAATAAACAATTTGTCCGAGGAGGACATTTAGAAAATATATCGAATGTGGTCGATCTAAGAAAACAACAATTATATAAGACAGGCATTGATTATTTAATGTAACGTCAGTAGTATCCTTAATTCAAATAATACAGATTTTTGCCTGAAAACATTTGTCCGGTACTGTATGCGAGTTAAACGCGACACCGTATATGTATATTGCGTTCTGGACGTGCTGGGCGACAGTGATCAATTAACGCACCGACAATTATCGAGTGTCTACTGTACTTCGCCTGTGTCGCGGTTTTACGTGCAATGGCGAACAAAGGTGTGCCACGTATGAACGAAAGATGGCACAGTCCGTTTGAGGATTATTATCTTTGGTTTCCGGCCACTTTCAACAGACAATATCCATTTCCCAGGTCAATATTTTTGCTTGACGTAGTCAATGTTAAATCAAATGGACAAATTGGAACGGGACATGACTTCCTTGTATGTATTTACAATAGAAGCCTCTATTATACGAACTGTTAGGCGTGTACCAATAGATGATTCGCCATTTTGTTTTAGCGAAATGGCACGCACATTTTTTGGTAGTGTAATTAATGTTCTTTTACTAATGGTTTTAGAATTTATATAAATTCGCAATTATTCACGAATATATTAAGTAAAATTGGACAGAATTTTTCTTTTTGTGTTAGGGAGTTCAACATATGTATTAATAATAAGCATATGGAATCATGATAATGCATGAATAATGAATTGTATTATCTTTCATTGAAATCTTTAATTTACTTCGTTTCGTAGGTTAGGAGATGTTATATATGAATAAATATCAGTCCAGGCGTTAATAATTATTATGCTACGAATATTCATGAAAAATCATCTGTCACAGACTAGTAATGAAAATAAAAATGGATTTACATTTTCTGTATTAAGAGTTACATAAGTTTCAAAATAATATCAATTATAGTTAACGTTTGATGTCCATGCAGAATCATACGAAGATATTGTAAAAACCGAAAGAAAAATTAGGACCTAGAAACACGAGTGAGATATGCATTCAGTTGTCTAAAAGGACAAATACATAGTTATCCATTTTCGACGATCCAGATTTTATTGTCCCGTCGCGGACGTTATTGTTCTATCGCTGTTTCAGCGTGCGTTCGCGGTCATTACCTACTTTGTAAGAAAATCGAATGTAAACCGACTTAATTTTGCACGTCCGAAACGATTCGTTTCAGTCGGTTGCACGGCATCAATCTTATTTTCACCCATACTTTTTCCTCGGCGATTGGCCGTGCTCCAAGACCAACAGATAATTCAATGTGGGGACTAGACACAGGCCACCGACTGCAATCGACAGTACACCCGAAGTCGTGCTTGCTTTATTTAGAGATACACACATCGGTTCGTCAGTTCGGTCATTCCGCTTCCGGAATCCGTCGTACCTTCTCCCAGAGACATACAGTAAATCCTTCTCTTTATCTCTTTAAAGAAAAGGAGGAAACATAAAGAAAGTGTTGGGGGCATCGCGATCACGGTGGTTAAGACCAGTCGATTGAACTAAGGATTGAAGCTCTGAGCCTTTCTTTCTATGTCAATAAAAAACATAATAAAAAACATTTTTGTGTTCGAAGGAACCGAAAATCGAAGGGTTAAGACCCTTTTTCTGTGTCAACCATGATCAGAGCTAGTAGATCCAAAAGTTCCTTTTTCCCAAAATTTCGTCTACACCATTTCTCTGTATACTCTTTTTGAACCTAATCGATTAAAACCATTTTCGTCGAAACGATCCAGCCTGCTTCTATTTCTATGGGAACATTTCCCCAGAACCGATTCACCATCCTCTATAACCGGTCCAGATGTTCGTTCCGTAACGATCCGTCAAAATCGGACGTCGAGACGCGGCACGAAACGTGTCTCGCGTTTCAACACGGCGAAACGATGACGTTACGGGACGTCGAATTTGGAGGCGAAACGAATCATCTTTGTCGTGTTCCCGCGCGGCTGGCTGGCTGGCAAGCCAGCAAACCGTCCCGTAGGAAGGGAAAGCTCGGAAACGGACTGTACCGAGATGGTCGCTCTAAAGATATCGCTGCGTCCACACGGCCAGGAATAGAACCGTGACGTCGTTGTTCGTCGACGAGGGCGAGAGCGCGCACCAACTTCTTCTGGCCCGCCACCGACGAGTCAGCCAATGGGATCCGCTTCGAGGTCGATGCTGAAGACGGTCCTCTCCGGCCGTACAACCCCGCGGGTTCCGATTTCGTCCGGACCACTTCCTCGTTTTCCCTCTCGCGGCACGCCGACGCTCTGTCTATTCTTCTTCTTTTTTTTTCTTTCTTTTTTATGCACAACGAAAGACTCTTCACGGGCCTTGATCTCGGTGTCGATCGTGGTTCGTGGATGGTTCTTCTTGTAGGAGAAATGATTTTTATTTTTTTTTTTTTTTGCAAATTGAAAGATTTTTCACGGGCCTTGATCTCTGTGTCGATCGTGATTCGTGAATTGTAGGAATTCTTTGTAGGAGATGCGATGCCGTTTTTTTTTTTTTATGCAAACCGAAAGATTCTTTATAGGCTTTGATTTTGGTGTTGATCGTGTTTGGTGAATGGTACTTCTTGTAGGAGAAATGATGTTTCTTTTTTTTTTCTTTCGTATGCAAATTGAAAGATTCTTTACAAACCTTGATCTCGGTGTTGATCGTGATTCGTGGATGGTTTTTCTCGTAGGTGCAACGATGATGTTGATAGATGATTCTTTCGTGTGATTTAAGAACAATTAGGTATTATTAATTGATTTTCATAACTAAAGTCATTCGGTGTTTAATTGACATAGTGGTAAAAAATTAATATAACGAAGAGATAAATAGTTCATTTTCAAATTTCTTTGAAATGAATGTCACGGAGTCTCGGCTAAATTTACGTGCATATAATAGAATACAGTAAATCATCGATGAGTGTTCGAAGGCTCCTTGGTAATGGCAAGGAAAGGTCTCCAGGTGTAACGCTGATTTTTTAATGGAGTTTACCGCAGTGTATAGAGCTTTGAATTCAGGGTCTGGCAGCCATTTTCTTCTGTTAATAGATACATAACTCAATTTTTTCGCAATTACTAAGAAAATAACATATAATAAGATGTATATATTGAATTTTTAATAACTAATAATTCTGCATATAGAAACACATTTTTTAATATTCCCTCTTATTTAACAGCACAAAGGTATGTAACCCCTCAACATAAACACTGACAATGATTATATTTATTTTTCTAAATACAGACTTATCCGTTTCACATAATAAGACCAGCTTTTCCAAGTAATCGTAGGTTTGTTTTACGTATCAACGAGTCTACGGATGGGATGTCGGTTACGGTTAAATTTCCTTGGTGTTTCGTACATCATCTGTTCGATCATTTATAAATATTATAACCGCACCGTACGTAACTCCGTGAAATCGTTGCACTAATGAACATTAATGGTCCCGTTGCTATTTCGACGGGTGGTTCTTCGCTTCCTGCTCGCCGGATGAGCAGGCGACAGACGCCGCCCGACCGATCTGTCTTGTCCCCATACGATTTTAGTTTTCCGATTGCACGGATTTCTGGAAGATGCGTCACGGCTGGTTAACGATGTTCCTCATACTTGGAACGCCATTCTCAGTGATCCGTTCGCGGTACTTCGAGTCGCCATTTTCCATCCGTCTGTCTGACCAGGATCGTCTTCTTAAACGTTTTATACCACTGATACATCTGTAAATTATCCGTATAGTTTAAATTGATAAACCATTTCTAAATAAATTTTTATTTCTTCCAGAATGAAGTTTCGTAACGAAACGAATAGACAGAAATTGATCTCAGGGTATAAATACAAAGAATTCAGACTGTAAGTGATTTGTTGTGAATCTTTTGCGTACGAAACGTTGTGAAATTAACACGTTGACTGCCATGGGAGTCATCGGTGATTCACGATGCCAGAATTAAGTGGAATACTTGCATAAAAAATGGTAAAATTTTGTAACTTTTCAGTACTATTAATATTATGTCCCTCTACAAAATGAATATATAGGTGTACTAATGAGTAGTTCACTATTTTTTTTGAAATTCTATATTCGTTACGAAATAGAGAGTACCTACATACTCTATTTTAACAATATTTATGATTTGTTCCTATCATACTCTGCCATTTTGACTAAATGGAAGATTGGAAAGATATTCTGAATCTATACTGGCACACCTTATATACGATAATGTAACACAATTGAATAGTTTCAGACAATATTTATAGAACAAGTATTATTAACACTTATTATAAATATTTATACTACAGATAGTGTTAATATTTATTGCATATATTAATAAATATGTATTTAACACTATATAAGTAAAAGTGGCTCGAAAATTATCGTGGCCATTTAAGACGTTGACTGCCACAGTGAAAAAGGTCGTACGTAGCCGGATACAACTTATTTTGTTTTTTAAGATATAAATAATCGAAAATGAATTATCAGCTTAGTTAATAGAGGCTGTTGGTCTTGTTCTAAATGACACTGCGATATTAATTTTACGCAACATTCTGTAACGGTGTTTAAATAAATGAACCTCTTGCAATGTACGCGCCATCCTATTTAGGTGACGTGGCGGTCAAAGTGTTAAAGCTGGGTTCACTACTGTGCTAATGATAGAAATGCATGCATTAGGTCTATTATCAGACATTCATGATTTTCCCTTCTGTCAAATACATAAGCTAATGACTTGCAGAATTATTAAAAATAACAGACATTACCAAATGTAGTTACTGGATTTGTTGTTAATATAATCTCTATACGAATAGTTCATTCGACATAAACTAATAAAAATGAAGTCAATACCTTACTAGACGGGGTGATCAAATTATTGTGAACACTTCGAAGTATGTACCACTCATTTGAATGTTGATCAAGAACGTAACTGAGAATACACTTATAATGGTACCTCCTTTATTACAAGACATATTGTTATGTTTTTACTGACACGTGACAAAGATTACAATTTCTCAAAAAATATATGTATCAATATTTCGGCAGGTTACCCTTTGTATCTGGGCACACTTTCAATATTTTTTTGACACAATATAATTTAATAGTGTTAGAATAAACAAACAACGAAAGAAACGCATAAATGAACAGTCATACTTACGAATTATAAATGACAGCAGCAATTTGCTAGCTTGTTATTGGACAAAAATATACGTCTTACTGTACATTGATTACTGAACATATCAAAATATAGTTAAATTGTGTATATATATTTTAAGAAGAAAAAAAAAGCGTATATTTCATCATTATTAAAGTCATAATAACACTGAAAACGTAAACTATCTAATTTTTCCATCTGTTCATAATAATTTGATCATCCACTTTATCTTATAAGGAACAAATACGGTCTACAAATAACTATAGGAAAATTCTGTCGGAAATGGCGTATGATATTGTCCAAGGTAAAATATTCCGTGAATAAAAAACTTTTGTTAAGCTGCCCTCTACCCCAGGCAAGCGGAAAATAATACGCAGATTAATCTGCAGCTGTTCCTTTGTCATCGTTTTCTTTCATCAGCCGACGACGACGCTGCGAATGGCACCGTCGCGCGTTTTCCTTTTTCTCTTCTCCCCACCGCCGTTGACTCACACGCCACGAAGCATCCAGAACTTCCAAAAAGGAAAAGCTCGAGCGCCGGGGCAACTGGATGTCTGTAACGCCACGTTCCTCTGCAACTTCGTGTCACCGCGAGCGGTTTTTGGCCAGATCGTTGCGTCCCACAGTGGGAAAGAAACCCCAAGAAATAGGGAAAAAATATTATTAAACTACTTTATAAACAAAGTAGTATAATTATGTAGTACCAACATTTTCTCGAAAAATGTACCTACCAAAAATAGAAATTTTAATGACTCGTTAACAAATTGATTTGAAATGATTCTAATGATACTTTTTTTACGTTTCATATTCCGATGTACTGAGGATAGATAAGTAGATTTTAGCGATATAATGAAGCTAATTACTCAAAGGTTGGCAAATACTGGCAAATTTTCTTTGCGCAGTTGTAAAGACAAATATATGTTGATTATAAAACAGCAAACAGATACTCTTAATACGACAGTCACTATTAAATACAAAGTTATACTATACTTTTGGTAATTAAATTTCCATTTTGGTTCCGTACGAGACGTTCCCAGGCCAAAGTGATCAACCCCAATTATTGAATTTTTTCGAATTGCAGTACCAAAGCGCCTGATTGTTGCTTAACGTTTTATATTCTTGTGGTGTTAATCACTTTGGCAAATTAATAGCCTATGCCTGTGTAATGACCCCTTGAACAAGGGTGTAGCGTCATGACGTTTATGCTCGTGAAACTCGCGAATTTCGTGCTGACGGTCGAAGATGCGAAAGAAACTGGAACGAAAACAGGAATCACGATAAATTAATTTGACGGAACGATCGTCGGTAACGATGCGAAGCAGACGGTTTACGTTCAGACGGAAAGGCCTCGGTGATCCGGCGTGTTTTATGCCAAAATTTTGAATGTCAAATGATGACGGGGATGGGGACTTTTCTGTCGTGTTTATAACTTGTAACGAATTCATGATACCGTATAGAACGAAACGAGGGTAATAAATAATAATATTTAGTAAGGTCTTCGAGAACCAAAAAAAAAAAAAAAAAACAAGTGACGGAGATTTTACTCGAACGTGTATGAAAAAATTTCAGGCGTTTGTTCGTTATATAATACCGGTTAAAGTAAGAATAACAAATAATGATAGTTGATAATATTTTCGGGAATAAAAGTTTAATTCAAGAAGGCTTCGATGCCTGTTACATAATTGCGAACAGGATGTGTCAGAAATGTCGGAGAACCTTGTAAAAATAGCGTCGATACCGATGCAAGACATTTATTGAATAAATGTGGTTTATGTGTTTATTCTTTATTGGAAACGTTCCAGTTATATTATATAGTTTAAAGACGTGAATTACAAAACGATAAAACTATTAGTAGACGAGACGTTAAGGCAACGTTAGAAAGTATACAAAATGGCGACACGCTCAATAAAGAACGAAACTAACCTCAAAAATTTAATTTCTATGTCTCCCTCTTTCTCTGTTGCTTCTTAAATTGAACAGAAATAGTTAAGTAGATTTATGAGTTTCGAATGAACGTTTTAATCTTTGCTGTCCGTTGCAATACAGTTAGCAGAGAAGAAGAAATCAAGACGACATTAATGCCCAAGAAAAATGGCGTCGTATCAACAATATAAACTCAATATCTGCCTCTACCCGTTACTTCTCCAAATCCAACAGGGACAATTTATCAGATTCAAGAGTCCCGAATAAAGGATTTAATCTATCCCGTCCACTACAATAAAGTTTTCAGAAAAGATGTTAATGCACAAGAAAAATATTGTCGTATCAACAATATAAACTCAATTTCTGCCTCCATCCGTTACTTCTTAAACGTAACAGAGTACAATTAACCAGATTCAAGAGTCCCGAATAAAGGATTTAATCTATCCCGTCCACTACAATAAAGTTATCAGAGAAGACGACGTTAATGCCCAAGAAAAATGGCGTCGTAACCAACGTATAAACTCAATTTCTGTCTCTATCCGTTACTTCTTAAATGCAACGGGAATAATTAAGCAGACTCAAGAGTGTGGAATGATTTAATCGTTGCTGCCAACGACGATAAAACCATCAGTGGAGGGGAAGAAAAAAAAAAAAAGGGACGGCCTCGCGGATCGTTCTTAACCACGGGGGCAGTAATTTTACACTTTGTACGGCAGGCTCGAGGCAAGCAGGACCAGTGTGTGTTTCACGTTCCGCGAAACTCGCCACGCGAATTTCTCTCTGCGCTTACCCGCCCGGCTCCGGGGATTATTTTTGCCGGTTTCGCGGTGGCGCGCGTACGAAGCGTCACGCGCGAAAGTCAAAACACGGGGGGCCCACCCTATATCAAACGTTTAATTGGGTGCTACGTCGTGTGACGGGAATGTGAACGTCGGTATAAATTTAATGAGACACCACCGCCGCGGGCCGGGCGTGTTCTCTCGCGCCCGTAAACTTGTTCACCATAATATCGCGAATGGAACGATTTTTAACCCTTTATAGTAACTTATAAGTAGACTACGGATTCTATACATTTATAGAATATTCGATTGTGTAAAATTTAACACAGTAAAAAGTTTCAGAAAGTTTACTATGGTCTTGTTCATATTTCGAAAGTATTACAATCCTTAACAGGGAAAAATATTTTTCTTTCCGTCCAGTTTGGAGAAATTAATCCATAAAATTCTATATTTGCATAAATATCCGTAGTCTACTTATAAGTTTTCATGGTAACGTCCAAAAATACAATATGCGATTTTTGAGGTATCTATTAAAAGTAATATGTTTCTCATAATAGTGCAAGATATTTTAACACAGAAATAAGCCTGAAAAAAGAATAACATTTTTGTCATTTAACGCTTCGTTTTCGCGATAATGGAATTCGTAAATTTCATTGAAAGATTAGTCACCTTCTGTTAATTTCGAAAAAAAAATAGAGAGATAGCTTGTCTGGAAAGATTTGTCATCTTCTCTTAATTTCTTAAAAATACACCAACCATTTATTTTACAGTTTTCGCAATTTTCGGAATGTCTCGTTTCCTAGAGTCTCGTTTCTTGCAAACGGCAGCTCATGTTCTACGGGACAAACTGATTCAGATCCTTTGTTCGAGGAAGCTCTTTGGTATAGGTATTCGCCGTTGCCGCTTCGAGATCCTCGGAACGCGGGTTCGATGCCGGTGTCGTACGTTCGTTTTCGGATTTCAAGGAACTTCCAAGCTCCAGCGGATTGTTGACGGTGTGTTCATTAGCTACGTTTCAAAAGGCCGCGTGTCGTCGGTGAAAAACGCGTTCAACGAACTATCAAGTGAATCAAAGTAGCCAGGACCCGGCATCTTGGGTCGGGGTGTTGCGATTGCATTTTCTGCACGTCTTGTGGAACACGCGCGATCTCACGAGACTTGTCATGTGCAATGACGGGCTGTGTGTAGCACTTTCGAAGCACAGTCTAAACGTTTCTAGACCTATCAAAGCTTTGAAGTCATTGGAGATTATTAACATTTTCAGGAACTATCGAAGTTTTAAAGACTCAAGATTAATCAAGACTCAAGATTGGTCAAGACTCAAGATTAATCAAGACTCAAGATTAATCAAGACTCAAGATTAATCAAGACTCAAGATTAATCAAGACTGAAAAGTAATCAAGACTCAAGATTAATCAAGACTCAAGATTAATCAAGACTCAAAATTAATCAAGACTCAAGATTAATCAAGACTCAAGATTAACCAAGATTCAAGATTAATCAAGACTCAAGATTAATTATGACTCAAGATTAATCAAGACTCATGATTAATCAAGAGTCAAGATTAATCAGGAATCAAGATTCAAGACTTACCAAGACTTAAGGTTACCAAGATAAAAGGTTCGAATCTACTCGACCAGGATTCAAGTATACTTGGTTCGGATCTCTTTTGCCTGGGTTCGCGTCTACTTAAAAAAGTATTGCTTTCCTTTTTCAAAGTATTTATGAAACGTTCGAAACTACCCAGTTATCTATAAGATATCTATAACTATCCAGTTATTTATATAGTTATCTCTAGGTATACGCTCGTTACGTGTTATCACGTAAACTGGCACCGTGGTTAACATCTTGGCAGACGTGTCGCTTTCGCGACATAACGCTCACGAATCGTCAGCGCACACACGCGAGACCAATCGGAATCGGGGAATGTCGCCGACAGTATAAATAACGAAACAGCATGAGTTCATTCCGGATAATAGGCGAATTTTCGTATCTTCTTGAATTTTTACAGAACCGACCGTTGTAAATCAACCGTTACAAACGCCGAGCGTGTAGTCGAGCGGCTCGTGTTAACTGGCAGTGGTTGTTAACGAAGATTTTCGGCAGGTTCGGCGATTGTAACGCGATCCCCGATTTGTCGACACACGCACGCCTAATTAGAGTGAAAAATTGTACATGAGCGTTGAGTGTCGTTAATTAAGGATTGAGTACATTATAGAGTTTCGAAGTTCTTTATTGATTGCGCTTTGGATGTGCATGAGAAGCTCGTTTTGTATAAATAATGATTGTTAGATTGTGGATTTTTATGCGAATTCAGATTTTCATAGATTAATTTATTGAATTGAAATCGTGATAGATTTGTTTCCATGTACATATTAACACGTTGACTGTTACAGTGAAAAAGGCCGTATGTAGCCAGACACAGTTTATTTCGTTCTTTGAATCATATCGTGGAATTAATGCGTTTAGCTAATAGTGGTTTTTGGTTTTGTTTTAAATGATACTGCGATAGTAATTATACGCAAAATTTTGTGACGGCGTTTAAATAATCTTGGATGAATTTAGCTTAATATTTGGATGACGTAGCAGTTAAAGTTGTTAAAGGTTTCGTTAGATCCAAAGTGAAGTGAATAGAATTTGTACTGTATTCAACTTTTGTTGCCTTTTAATTTACTATACACTTTATGTTGTACTATATTGTGCTCAATTGTACCATACACTATATATATATGGTAAATGTATTATGCAATTTAATTTAACATACATTCAATGTTGGAAGTTTCATTAATATAATACATATATTTTGAAAACAAGGTCTAATAAAATTGAATAGCTATAAGTATTTAATTTTCATAGAAACAATTGCTGTATTTGTGAAAAAAATATCGAATCACACATCGGTGTACCTATGAAGGAAAGGATTACAAAAGTTTGGTCTCTGAGTAAATATATGTGTCATGCATTTAAATAAATTCGATTCAACGATCATAAAATGAATGATATCGATGTGAATAACGATCATAGACATTCGGTTGTGATTATTTATTGGTCAAAAAAAGAATGTTTACCGATCGTTCTATGTCGATTGTTTTGATCAATACGGCTGTCGAAATAAAAATAACGACCCACATGTACATCGGCGAGTCACTGGTCGACACTCCCTTACCGATACTGTGTCATCGGATTTCTTGGCAGGCCGTAAATTCACGCGACGAAACGTGACAAGTGTCATACCGCTGATGGCCGCGTGACTCTACAAATTGCACTCGTTTTGTTGGAACCATCTATCTACTTAAAAATTTTCTAGAAAAAAAAAAACGTCTACGAACGAGCGTTTCTAGGAAGTTTCGGGTCTCTGAAAAATAAAACGAATTCGTGTTTCACTCATGAAATCTTCCTAGAAGAAACAGCCTCTTATACAATCCGTATCGTTAAATAATTCTTTCCCAATCCGGTCTTATGTCATTTTACGTCCCCCATACTTCGATGTGCTATAATTCCGTCTCAGACAGGATTTACCTTATTTTATTTCTACCGTACTTTGACGTTACTATCCGTATAATTAGCATTAGGGTTTTCCAGGAAATATTTAATCTCGTTAAGAATCGGAGAGACACTTTTTTCCATTGGGGTGCCATTTTAGAAGGAAATTTGAGAAAAATTAGAAGAAAGTGAAAAGCGCAGCTGCACCGTGCAGTAATTGAAAGTATTGTGTAGTTTTCTATGATTCTTTCTATCTTTATTTAAAAGGAAGATATAGCCTGATCTAGTTACCATATCGCACAAACCTATAAAATTTTTTACAGAAGTAAGGAGGAACAAATCAGAGTATTGGAGTTGAATAAATGTGAATGCTATTCGGTTGAAAAATACCCCAAAGGAGATTTCATATTGTCATTTCACTAGACTGTAGACAAATTAGTCGATACAACACAAAGTACCCACCCTGTACATTCCTAATTCGGTGACAATCACCAACTTAATATCGTAAACAAACTGTTTTAAAAGAAATGAGACTATTCATATAAATGTTTCAGTGGTATATTTTCAAGCATCAAGGTGATTTCCTTTAAAATAGTTCCCTGGAGGAGCATCACATCGTTAGAGGCATTTCTTTCCTTTCTTGGAACAGTGCTGGAAGTCATTATCTCTCATGACATTCACGTGGTCGGTCTCACCTTCATGCATATAGTCCCTGTAGGTACCATTTAGGAATCGATACTATTTAACACTTATGTATTCACATGTGCTCTTTGTAAACTATACTTATGTACTCAGCTACATTTTTGATACATTGATACTGTGCTATTAGTAATCGATACTGATCGAGGAAGTATCATGCCCATCACAGCTATTGTATGAACCTGTCCTTGGTCCCGTGGTTTGAAAGGGGTTCTAGTTTCAACAGATTTTCGAAGAACAAAGTTCGAAAGTCCAGCAAAGGTTATCAATTACCAATACAGAAAGAAACACGTTAAGCTGGGTTCATATTTTGACAATTTATAACAAATGTTTTGTAACCTAGATTGTATTTTTAGTACATATGTAACTACATAGTTTGTAAAACATTTTGGTAGGTTAAGACTAATAGATGTTTTTATTTTTGAATAATTAAAAACAGTAAGAATATATTTAGGAATTATGAAGTTATAAATTTACATTTTTATTAGTCCTAAGTATTAATATCTCATTAAGAATTTCATCACATAAATTATATCGTATTCATGTACAAATTACAATAGAGCAGGAAAACCGAAAAATTACCGATTAATATCGGTAAATGTACCGGTATTTTCGTATTTCGATTTCTACAGGGTGTAACAAAAATGTTCTCCGACCCGGAACTAGGGCATTCGGGGGGTGAATTGGAACAAGTTTTTCCTTAGCAACAATGTAATCTGAGGCTTCGTTACCGAGATATTAACGAAAAACCCCGACCAATCAGAGCGCGAGTTTGCCAGCTGAGTTCCCGCGCTAGCGGTCGCTACGCGCTGCGATTTGTAGTCAACGCTACCGCGGGAACACGGCTGGCAAACTCGCGCTCTGATTGGTCGGGGTTTTTCGTTAATATCTCGTTAACGAAGCCTCGGATTACATTATTGCTAAGGAAAAACTTGTTTCAATTCACCTCCCGAGTGCCCCATTTCCGGGTCGGACAACATTTTTGTTACACCTTGTATAAGGGTTACGAAGGTACAACCGAAAAATACCGGTATAATACCGGTATTTTACATTTCGATCGAAGTTCCTGTTGACACTTGCTCCGGGCGGGCCTGCCAGGGATCTCCCTCACCCCTCTCCGCGTGTTACACTGTAGTGTACCGGCAACCGTCGTCCGTTTACAACCGAGTGCTGCTCGCGGTGGTGGCGCAGGGCGGTCAGGCAGAGTTGGAAGGACAGCGGTTTTAAAATAAGCTCGCCCCGCGCCCGCGAGAAACAGAGAGAGAGAGAGAAAGAGAGGGTCCCACAGCCCGCCTCTGGCAATGCCTATCGGTCCAACCAGTCCGTCGGACGGTCGCGCGCGTCGGTCTCCCCTTTCGAGCAGTCGTTGATCGTGCACCGTACTCGCAACAGCCCGTAAGACGTCGTGTGTCGTGTGCTGGCCCGCAGTCGTACCAGTTCCGTGGCCCGCGGCGTGTCAATACGAGACGATCGTTAAAACTCTACGGTACAACTCCTACCATTCGCGTCGTGCGCGTTTATATCGGTGTGTGCAAACGATCTATCGATCTTTCTTATATTTTTTTGTTTTTTTTCATTAATTGTTCCGTTCGTTTGTTTTCTTTTTTTGTTTTTATACTTAAGCTGAATCGGTCGAGAACGATTACGATTGGATTCGATCGATCTCACAGGTGACACGTGGGTTACAAGTGAGATCCTCGAGGGATCATTCGGCGGGGCGCGAAAGAGACTGAGCAGACAGTGTGTATGTGTGTGTTTGCATTCGACCGGACAGGCGAGCAGCGTGGACGATATTGGATTACAAAAGGTGATTTCCTTGAATGGATAGATGCGTGTGTTTTGTGTGTACGACTGCAACGAACGGTCCCCTTCCATCAATCCCGTGGAAATAGACGTAATCAACGTGACGAATGGACGTTGGGATGATCGTTGCTGCGGTGGACGAGGGGACGCGGGAAATATGATTTGTATGTACCGCGGCGGAGGAACGCGACTACGCGATCTACGGCGTCGCGGAATCGTATCTTGCGGTTACACGACGAACGGTTGTACACACGCGGATCATCCGTGGATCTGCCAGGAAATTTCGGTCTATATCGACGGTTTTTTTCTTATTTTTTTTTAACTGTTGATGTTGTTTATTTTAATGTCAGTCTCTTAGTGACATAACAGTAATATGCTTGTATCACAATTGGAGGAAGTAGGGTATAATGGAAATGTGAAGGGTAGAAAATGGGGTAACGTGAAGGCAGATGTAGAAGAGGGAAAAGATAAGAGGAAGTGGAAGTTATTGTGTAGATAGAGATAATGGGAAGAAGTAGGTGTGAAAGGAGAGGTTCAACGTGTAAAGTTATTGTTGTTGTATTCGAATTGAATTCTACTTGTTTTTGTTATCAAGTAAAAGTAAAAGGTAGGGGTTCTGTGGGTAAAGCTGCTGTTGTTAAATTTGAATTGAATTCTATCTGCTTTTGTTATGAAGGAAGTGAGGAAGAGGGTTTTGGTGACATTGTGTGAAATTGAACGTGTGACGAGGATCTTGGGTTTAGTTCGAAAACACGGAGTGACTCGAAGATGTGATTGTGTTGGTTGGTGAATGGAGAGTTCAATGAATTGGTTTGGTGCATATGAGACGGACGTTCGCGAATGCGTTACATTTATACTACCGACCATAAGTGTAATGTTTGGACATTTGGTGAAATCTGTTCAGGAGCTTTGTGTTGGGATCGTTTCTGAATGTATAATGGGAGGAGGAAAATATTCGTATATCAGTGACCTTAATTAAAAATTAACAGCGGTATTTTCATCGTGATAATTAGTTAAAAATAGGATCACACAATTATTTACTATCAACAATTCGTGTTTTTGTATTAACTCTAGAATGACATCCTTCCATTTTTTGGAGTCAGTAACACCGTGGGGTCTTAAAATAAAATCTTAATGTTTAAAATATTATTTAATATTTTCGAATTATTCTTCTTTGATTCTTCTTTAAACACCTTAGGAAATAATAGCTGCACAATATGATTTCTGTTAAAAGAGAGTAAAGGAAAGGTAAAAAAAAGTTGAATGTTTGAATGTTTATTTTCACATCTGCAGACGCTATTCAATTTTTGCGCGGAGGTTGGTAACCTCAGGGTGGCATTCCAGGGTTAAGAAATGGTCGAAATAATTTTTAAGCCGGTGTTGCACTGGAATTAATATTGTTAATTGATAGTGAATGTTATCGATGTACGAATACCTTTTTCTGCCACTGTGATGAATATCGATTGTTGATGCCAGAGAAAAACTAACAATAGAGTGCAACTTCAGTTATTCAAATACATTAGGATCGAGAGAGTTCGTGCAACCAGATCGGTCACATAGTAGAAATTCAATGATCTTCCCCGCTGTTCTCAGTCAAAATTGGTTCAACGTAAATATTTACGTCTTGATTCGAACACTTGCTATTTGGACCATGAATGTTAACTGTTTGGAAATTTAATCGTGTTGGTTACCGGTGATCACCCTGTGACAGTATACGCCGGTAAAAACATAACAATATGCTTTGTAATAAAAAAGGTACTAATATAAGTATATTTACAATTCCGTTCCTGATTAAAATTCAAATGATTAGTGATTCGAAGTGTTCATAATAATTTGATCACCGTATATTAATGCAGGGCGATATTAGCACCGGGACGAGTTTTTGTGCACAAAGGCTGGGCCGGTACAAATGGCCGATCAAAGGGGCAATGCTTCACGTGGCACCTCGTTAAACGACGCACGCGTGTCTGGAAAACTGCTGCTATTCTCCCTCTTTGTGTTACCCCGTTGTGGGAACTCGACACGCTATCGGGGCTTCCCGCGTGTTTGTCGCATTAATAGGAACATAAGACGGAGATATCTCTAGTCCCGATGATATTTATACGATTGACTTATTCTCGGAACAGCTCGTCGTGGATCCTCCGGTGTATATTGTTGTAAATTCGACCAGCTACCTTTACGATCCACGTGCCGTGTTCTCGGTCTTATCACGTGGCACGGAAGAGAATAGTCCCGTTGGTGGTGGAGTATAGACTTTCTTGAAATAATGGTTGACAATTAGAAATGGCACTTAAATTTCCATATGATGGTTTCGTTTCGATAATCATTTAGGTATAGGTATTTTCCATGAATTTGAGTGCTTTTCGTGTGCAAGGAATATAGATTTTTTGTCAGTTGAACTCGTTATTTGAAAATCTTGATATAGATAAGAATTTTATCGTAAGATCCGATAAGCTTCGGAACCTCCACGTAATAAACTTCCATACATCGAACTTGTATACACCAAACTTCCACACATTGAACCTCCACACATTGACCCTCCTCCAATTTTAATATCTGCAAGCCATTCATAAGTATTGGCTATCCTACCAAAGTACACACTAATTCTGGACAGTGTCACATCCCTCGTTGTCTCCTCTAACCTGACCAAACACACCTCTTTCATTTCCTCTAGCCTCAATATCGAAAATTCTAGTTATACAAAAAGCACAAAAATCCAAAAATAACTCACACTGAAATCAAACGAAACACCTAATGGATTTAAAACTTCGATTTCTACGCGTTATTAGTCTAGCCACCGACACCTTAAACGTTTTCCACGAACGAAAGTCGTGTAAATGACGAACGAAACGCTCACGTGCGCGCGCGTACCGTGGCTATCCAGTTACATTGGCTGACCACAAATATTTGAATTACAGGAAACAGTGGTGAACGACAGCCAGCGGGGGAACAGGACCGCCACGATCGGGAGAAAGAGAGATCGAATCGTGTATGTATATACGGTGAAGTGGATCGACATTCGCCAGGTCCGATTAGAAATTAATCAGTGCTCCCCGATCTCGTGACCAGCCGCGAGATTGAAAGTGCTCGGGGAAGGTGAATCGTTTTCAGTGAATTCCCCTTCCTGGGGAATCCGATTGTTGTAGTGGTGGCCGAGAGAAAGAGAAAGAAAGTGATCGAAGCCAGTGCATGGTCGGACACGATCGGTCGGGATTTCGAGTCACGAAGGTGATAACAGTGGTAATTAACGAGAAAGAAAGAAAGAAAAAAAGATAGATAATTATCGAAAGTTCACGGAGACACACGGTTGTAATATCGAATCGATCCCCCGAATGGGAATTATGTGACGATCGGGCAGATGTCTGGTGTCGTCGGTTGCGTCGAGTCGGAGCCACGATTATCCGCGCCCTGGTATACAAACGTCGACGTGGCACTCATGGGAATTCAAAGCACCGCTCAGTTCGTCGAGAAGTACCACCATATTATCGGTGAGATGTCTTGTTTCTCTAATTTTTTTTTTCTTTTTTCGTACTTAACCCTTGCGATTTATGTACATTCACGTCCATAAGTCGTCGGACACTTATGCTATTAAATGTGGAATAAAAAAGAGTGGGAGGTAAAAAGTTACTTGAATTATGAAACAAACGAATTCTTCTTGATTTTGCAAATTGTAAAAAGAAATTGTAGATTACATTCAGTGTTGGGAACAGTCTTAAGAATCCGTTTACTTAGTCTGTTTATTTCATTCAGGGATATACATCGGAATGAATCGTGAGGCTTAAAAAAATAATTTTCCCTTGATTCCAATCGAATCAGTCTGTAATCATTTGTAATAATTCCTTGTTATTTTTTATACGCCTTCTTAGTCTTTCTAGATATCAATACCGGAATTATTCGATTGCATTGAATTGGGTCGATTATGCATAATATTACAAAATTTTAGTTTACAGTTACGTTAAGTAATCCTGAAAGATCTTTGTGCTTTGTTCAAAATTCCTGTTTTACCGAAAAATAGAATAAATCAGTGAAACTTTTTCAAGAGAATGCACTTCTGTTTCGATTTTCATTTTTCTCGAAACAATCATGTCACTTATGGACGTAAGCGTATATGTAGAAACGTATATGACGAAAGTGTAATAGTGTAAAGGGTTAATAGAAAGACAGGCGAAAAGAAACTGTGAAAATGAAGTGTTCAGGAAAGAACGTTCGGTGATGAAAATCATTGACTTTGAAGGTGTTATGTTGGAGTTTTATGGTATTGCTTGGACGTTTGTAGTTATTTGTTGTTAACAGATTGTGACCTGTTTACCGGGTATAACTAGATAATTAATCAGTTGCAGTTGTCTACATGTTCTGAGAATTTCTTGTTTCCTGACTCCATTGTCAAAATAAATGGTTCATCGTAAATAACAGACTGTACGCTTTACTTTGACGTACGGAATGTCACACGGAAATAAGGGTAGACTATATGGCATATGTTTATTGGTACGCAAATGATTTCGTTGTTGTAGAGTATACTATACTCAACAAATGTGCCTTTCGACGACTTGACTATGATTGATGTTCTTCCTTGGACCGGTATAAGGGTTAGGTTTCATAGCAGCTTATGGTTATATCTCGCTCTTTATCTCTTTTATATCTGTACTAAATTTATTTTACGTTTCACATAATGAAGTCCTCATAATAGTAATAATACTAATTTAAACGTCTGTGGACAATCTTGATCGTGATTTAGAATTTATCAGTTTCTGAGTCTTGTACTCTTGTTGAGACTTTGGATGACCTGCACAGATTTCTTTGACGAAAAAGCTTAAATTTTTATTCACAATTCCTAGCATTTCATATGCCATTGCTTAATATTTTCAACGTGTGGACTCTATCGTTAATTGAAAATATATAGAAAATGTCTTTGCTGGTTTCAATGATACAAAAAAATGATTAAAGAAAGAGTTACAGGGTTCATGGGGTCTAATCTTTCGTGGTTGAAAAAACGATCAGGTTATATTCATATGTCTGTAGATTTCAACGTAATTGTCACTTATTTTTAATGGATCTGAATATTTTCTATCGTATCGAATTATCGCAAGCTTTAAAACGAATTCAATGATATGTAGCAACATATTTTTCAAATTACTTTAAAACGAGTATTCTATATTTGAAAACGTTTCAAAATTTTATGTTTCATATGGCAAAATTTTAGTGACCTTGGTATAAACGAAAATATGGCCATGAAATAATTATTTTATCAGTCTTAGTCCTTAGACCATATAAATCTTACAATATTTCCCATTACAATTTTCTCGTGTCATTAATCGCAGCGAAGATATTGTCGATATTTTCGAAATTTTTGAAATCCAATTGATGTAATAGATTCAAAGCAAACAGATTAAAGTAAATACTTCTTTTCAATATAACTACATTATAAAAATTCACCCACGAAAGAAAAGGGTTACAAGATTTGGTGAAAAAAGACAAAATGAAGATTATTTGATATTTTATTACACATGATTGTGCAGTGCAACAGATTAATTTCGTTTTCATAAATAAATGAATGGCCTCGCGTAAACGGTACTCCGCGAGTGCAAGACGATCGGCTTTATTTCATTTGCTAGTGAGGCCGCGGTGACCGAAGTTTTCAGCGCGGAACTACATTCAGCCTGGCAGATTTATCGTGCTCCCAGGAATTACACTGAAACTTCACAGACTTCAGCGACGTATTACCATGTCTACAGTTAACGCGTTTAGTACCAGAAAAAAAGGTTACTTTACTTCCACTATGATTGCAACATATACAGTCAGTTCAACGTACGATCGAGTACTCTGCACGTTTCTGTTCCATATGTATGTGAGGTGATTTTCACAGTTTCTTCTCACCTTCCACGGATTATTTTTAATATTTTTAGGTGACACTAGGTTCGTGGGTACACTGCAGACTTTATGTATTAATAGAACATGAAGCGAACAATAAGTTTCAAAGAGTTTGTCCAGGTTGTTTTTTATTTTGAACCTACTGAAACCCTTAACAGGGCAAATCAATTTTTATTGTGTCTACTTTTGAAAAATTTATTTATCAAGTTCTATATTTGCATAAATATCCGCAGTCTATTCGTGGGACATAAATAACCATTGAAATACTTGACATTTGATTTAATATGACATATTGAATGTCAATCGAAAGTATTATTTTAACATATTATTTATTCGAATTATATTTCACATATTATTTTATTCGAATTTGTTTAATATATTTTCCTAATACGAGAAGTAGGTCATTTTTTCTTCTGAAGTTTCGTAGCTGGAAAATCTGTCAAGCATAACTTGCACAAATATAATAACCATTTGTTGTTATACTTCAAATGGTTGTTTATTTCTCAATAATTTAATATGCACTGTCGTTCAGAATTTCGGGGCATTCTTCAGTCTCGAAAAACTTTTTAACCAATATTTGCAGCATGATTGTAGTACTAGAAAGTAGTATTTAGCCTTCATGCTAACTCAAATGCAATTAATTGTCCCTTAATATTCTTAATAAAACAAAAATATGTGTATGAAGTATTTTCATATATTCAAAGAACGAAATGTGCTCCAAATTTCTGAGCAAAGCATACATTTTATGTATTTCTATTCACAGAGTTAATTTGTTATATTATGGTTTATTGTTGATCGATGTTTGGAACCGTGATTAACGATAAATCCATTACAATCGTCCGTTATATCCTTCCTTCCACCAAAGACACAGAAATCATGCGACATGGAGTATATTCCAAGGTAATTTCCGCCAACAAGTGTCGCCATTTTCGTTTCCGCCATTCTCCCGCCAATTTCTCAATTTCCTCGACGTCCCGACAATAATCGTAAAAAAAAAAGCTTCGTACACGCGGTAAATCAAACGGTTCCTCGTTGCCTCAATGAAAGTTAATTTTTTCTTTTTCGTCGCTGTTAAAAATAGCACGCGAGATCAAACGCGCGCACTTCGTGATGCTGTGCTTGCTAGCGTCTCTTCTTCGATACGGTTACCACAGCGTGTTCAATGTGACTTTCACGTGTAATTATTTTTTTCATTCCAGGCCGTAATTGTGCAATATGATAAAACATGTTTTATAGAAATGTTGTTTGAATCGAGAAAAGCTATCCAAAAATGCAAATGTTTGTCTATTATTTCATTCAACCCTTTCGCTACTAAAGGTAATTGTAGCTGCCTAACGTTGATCGTTATATAATAGTGTATTAATTGAGGGGCTCAGAAGAAAAGTGTACACAAGTGACGAAATCTTTAATTCGTGAACACTGTGGGTAAAGTGAAAGTTTAATAGAAATATCTGTATGCTTCGAAATATTAAAATACATTATTTTACGTATTATTATTACAAAACACTTGTACCACTTTTCTTTTAGATAAATGTGGATCTTATGTAATGGTTCCTTTACTCATTTCGTTATTGGAAAAGAAATGCATTTGTACTATTTTTTCACTGAGCTCTTAAATTATATTAATAATGCTCCATCAACATATGTTATAAGTCGATCAATAGACTTATAATCTGAGTATCGAATTAATTCACAATAATTGCAGTCGAATGTATGATCCTTCTCACAACGATCGCAAATTATTCCGGAAGTCGTCGTGAAAAGGTTTTATACACATTCCAATTTGTTGCAACCGGTTCCTAAAAAATTCCTAAATTTGCTCTTGCCTTTGTGAATTACTTTAGAAAATATTATTTCGCATTAAATCCGCAGTCTACTGATAACGAAAAGTGTTAGAACCAAAAAAGAAAAGAAAATAACAAAGTAACACTTTGTTGTTTCACATGTGTCATTACGTGGACGTGTTCCCTGTAACCGTGACCAGCGTAGAAGACTGAGACCAATAGATAGGACTTTGGACCACTCCTAAGCAATCCGCCTCTATTTTACAGCCGGCGTTTCTGTAACCGTGTTGATGAAACGTGATCGACAGTCGGACAGCGATCGGGGTGGGGTCCCAGCTTATATATTTAAAACCGTTCCGTCAGGGATTTTCCCGGGCCGTCTTGAGTACGTCAGCAATACTGACGAGCCACGTTCGATAATCGATCGACCGTCGACTAGGCTCTCTCGTGCGCACGATCGATCGGATCGATGGACTTCCCTTTACAAAAAACATTATTCAACTGACGAGAAAATTGCACAGATTTTTATATTATAGGTCGAAAGTATATGCCACAAAGCTTAGAAAATATAAATAAAAAATTCTACTGAAAACTGGTCTGACCTTGAGAGGTTAAACAAGGATCTATGAGAAAATGCATAAAAACTTAGTGATTTGAAAAGAGAAGGGCAAAAACAGGAGCAAAGAAAGAACACAATTAAGGAAAAAAGAGTGAAAAAAAAAACACTTTGTTGAAAATTAATTACATTTATTATGGAACAAGTAATTAAATTCACGTAAGAAAGCAATTATCCATTACACTTACAGATGATTTTGTCGATCAGAATTTCACAGTGAATAATCATTTTTTCACTCTCGTTTCCTTACACTAGGGTCCACATATGCTTTCGAGCTGTATATAAAAATTTTGTTTGCAATTGTGTCGTCAATGGAATAGTGTTCCTTGTTAACGTCGTGCGTGTCCGAGCCTACTCATCCGAACGGTCGTAGGAACATTCTCAAGCTCTCGTGAGGGATGCACCGTTGCTAATGAGAAAATCGATTCGCTCGTAACACCTTGTTTATCGATGACCTGTATGGGGGGAGAGGGATGACGAAATGAAACGGACGTTATTTTTAGCCGGCTCTTCCTCAAATATGCCTTTCGTTGCTCATTTCACGGGCAATGGAAACACACCTTTCGGTTTAATGGTCTCTGTACGACTATGGGGAGAGGGAGGGTGGAAGATTGGACACGGGTAAACAGGAATGGGGCAATGAAATCGTGAGGACGTTGAGAATGACAAAATAAATTGTGAGGAAATTGGATTATTCTCGCTTTGACGGTTTTAATTAGGAGACAGCGAATTCCATGCATTTATGGAAATCGTCTGAAAGTCAGTACAGTGAGAACTGTAATAGGATTTAATGAAACAATGGAATTTGAAAAAAATTGATAATAAGGTAAATGAATTGTTTTTCTTCTGTCAATTAAGTAATAAAAGTATATTTTTGCAGTAATATCTGTAGTCTATTAGTTGGGGATATGTTAACCCCTGCTAGACCAAGCTGTTTTTTTATAACTCCCATTAAGGAAGTGGGGGTACTTTATGTTCACCTAATAAAAGTCTGCAATATCTTGTAAATCTTTACGTTTTGACTATATCTGAGAATGAAGGGTTTAAAGTGAAGTATTCCGTTAAAATAAAAAAAATTCATTGGGAAGAAACAGTTTTGTAAGTAATTTTTTCGAAGATTACAGAACTTAAGTTTCGAAATGATACTTCAGACAATTCAGTCAGTTTCACTTCGACAATCATTATAATCCTGACATATAACATTTTTTTTTATTGAATCTCCTACATACATATTATTGTCATGCTTAGTTTACGATATTTTTTATGCTTCTTGTGACTTTTCTTTACGTCTCTGCGTAAATATTATTTTTCGAACTTTTTTCAAATTTCTAATAAATAATATTTATGTCCTTGCATGCAGAGATATTTTTACACAATATCTAATGTTTTCAGAATTTTCAAGTAACTATTGTAGTGGAAATTCTCAAAATAATATTGGATATTGTAGGTATAATATCTATAGGTACCTGTAAGTACCGATAAAATACCTATAAGTAAATACCCTCCCCATGGTACATCGATGGTTAGTACATTTGGTGCCGATAGAATTAATGGCAACGATTCGATGCAAGGAAATGATACTTGCACGGATTTATGTGGAAAAAATCTTGAAAACGTTGCAAATAATAAAATAAACAGTAAATTAATTATCAGTCCTATATTTTAGTTGATTCAAACGCAAAACCCTGAAATTCATATCGAAATAAATTCACATCTCAATGTATGAATAAATGGACTTATACCACTTTCAAAGACAACAGCTCATACGTTAAGAAAAAAATAAAGGATACACTACATTATTATTGCAGTCATAATAACATCGAAATTATAAAATACGTAATTTCTCCATCTGTTCACAATAATTGGATCACCCATTGTAGTTGCAGTACGCGAGCTCACTTTCGACAACGTGTTCTCGCGGATTCTCGTTCTGGAACGCGTGTCACACGTTGCAAAAACGCCTTTATTTTCGGTAACTGGACGGTACATCGATTTTCGTGCATAGACCCAGAGAGAGATCGTTTTCCGTGGATCACTGCCAACTACCGTGAGGCGGGCTGTGTGGGTGCGCTCGCGCGCACGTGTTCACTCTGTACGTAGTACGTGCATACGTACGCTTGCAAATCGCGCGTTTTGCACGGGCGAGCAGCTCGGTACGATACGTCAAGGAAAATTTCTGGTTGACAGTTGCTCGCCTACGTCATTACTTTGAAATAATACGCCCGGGACCCGCGAATAACTAGCTTCCGTGAATCTTCTTCGTTAACGTTTCCAACCGTCTGCACGTTGATCCTTGATTTTCATTCCGGCGTGGTTACGGCCTGTTCGTTCCATTATTTATTGGACTGAACGTATGGTCGTCGCATAACCATTTTAACGTGTTAATATCTGTCATTGTATTGTTCGTAGTCGTAGAAAATGTGAAATTTGTAGGAGAAATTTTAAAAAAATGTGGAATTTCTAAATGGAAAGAAATTGGAAATTAGGCAGTGGAATTTCGTTCTTCTTAGAGTTGTTTGTTGTAATTGTCATTATATTAAAGATTTTCTGTTTTTATGGTGTGTTTAAATGTACCGGATGCGATAAAGTAATGTGTTAATTCAGTTTTTCTTTGAAACAATGGGGTCACTGGTGGAGATAGTCAATTTCTATTTTTTATATTTATATACGAAAATTTGAGAATTGCTATAAACGATCCTGGTTTGATTGTAACACTTCACAGACTTGAATGGCGATCGGTTTATTTTTCAATCGATGTACTGTGAATGTTACTTACAATTGGTATAAATTATGTCTAACTGAAATCGTTTATGAAATACAATACCAACAGACGGTTCGGGATCTGTTCTCAGTAGAAAACCAGTCGAATATATTATTTGTTTTTCTTTCTTCTTTTATCAGCTTGAAGAGCAACTAAGCACGTTGAATAGACTTTTCGACTTTATTCGAATGAATCATAATATCAATAATAATTATAATACCGTTAATATTTATCGATAATTTTAAGTAATAATGCTGTTAATCAACAACATCATTAAATAATACTTTTCGTAATTATAATACTGTTACAGAAAAAGTATTTTCTAACTAACGTCCCAATTTTCTATTCAACCATAAATTAATCATAACCCACAAATGTTTGTGCAAATTTTTCAGACCGAATTTACATAAACAAAAATCAAACAGAAACACATTGGCCCAATGAGTCGACTTACCAGATAAAGAAGAAAAGTTTTCGAAACAAAATATTTTAGGAACCACTATAAATATATAAAATCTTCGGTTTAAAGTAATACTTCAATCTGTCGTCCAGATATACACATGACGTACGAATAAATTTATTTCATCGCCCGATGAAAACACGCGACAAGAAGGTTGGACAGAATTTTCCGACAGACTTGACAGATGTAAAGTTTCTCCCGTTGTGTCCTCTGTTTGGTACAGATGCGATTCGAATTTCGACGGATCGTAGCACGGCGGTGCGATTTTCACGCGGAACAACCGAATGATTTATTCGCTTGTAACGTTCGAACGGCATCGGGATCCGATCACGGCCGCGGAGAACGGGGCGCGATGCTTAATAAAACTACGCGGCTTGGGCTATTTCCGGTACGATCCAAATATTTTTCTTTCGTTATCCATCATTCGCGCTGTGCGTACACGGTCATGCATCTGGTAATTAAAGAGCTTGTTGCGAGGCTCTCGATTCTACGGAAAATCGATGGGAACATCGTAACGATCGTGTTAGATCAACCGACGAGCTCGTGTTCGAAAATTTTGTGTTATATAACGCGCGTAGTGTGTGCATTATCCGTGGGAATGATTCTGCAAACGATTCATTAGGCGACTGAAAAAAATTGATCATTATATGGAGGGTTCAGAAGTCAATCAGTGTAAGTCATTCTTTCATTAATACTGGAACTACCGACGACAAATGCATGTTTGCTTCGATTGGTGAATAAACGTGAAAAACTTTTGAAAATTTATAAATTTATAAATTGACTAATTTCTTTACTTTCATATCGTAATAATAGGTGCAAAAGATCTGAGAAAATGTATTGTCATTACATTTTAATCGTCGTTGTAAGATTTGACTTGCTTGGTAGTTCTAGTGTTAAAAATGACTTATGCCGTGTAAATACACTGTCACTGTTTATTTTATACGCAACGACAAATCTGACGACTGGACGGGAGCTATAATTTCCATTAAAAAATGTGATAAAAAACATTTTCTATTATTAAATGTCCTTTAAAATACTTATAACGATATATCGACAACAAACACATAAAAAAAGGAAAATTCATTTCTCCAAGCCATGTGGTCGGAAAAACAATTACAGCCCGTCCCGAATGTGTTAAATTGTGTATCTATATATTAAGAAAAAAAGAAAGGGTATACTGTATTATTATTTACATCATAACAACGCCGAAGACATGAAATGTATAATTTCTCCATCTGTTCATAATAATTTGACCACCCACTGTATTTCATACAGTTGTGTCAAAATGTAATCTAATTACAAAACCCAAATCACAATTACAATGTAATTGTAAGACAATTGGAATTACATTGTAATTAACTATACTACATTTATAATAAAAATTACAATGCAATTGTAATTGTAATTGTCCCGCAATTACATTGTAAATGATATTTAGATTTTGTAATTAGAATACATTTTGCCTAATTCTGGTGTCAACCGTCATCTATCCCGCACCGTTTCGAATCAATTACCAGCGTGGTATCGGTGTTAATGGTGATCGTCTAGCTCGCGAATCCGCCGTTGACAAATCGCGCGAGATTATCATAATCCCCGTTGACAATGTACGATGACCGAGGCAAATCGATCTACACGGTTTCACGGTGTGTAGTACTTGGCAGTGATCCCCGTTCCGGCTGCGCGTACAATCTGGCCGTCGTCGGCGATGGGACCGAGACCGTGTAGTATCGAAACCTGACAGCGTGTATTCGAACGCTTCACGTGGTGTCTCGAGACACAAAAGCGTCACTGACAAGTGGAATCATATTGGTAACAGAATAGGTGGGACGTGGAGTTCTTCAATGATGTTCAGATCGGTTTAAAAAAATTAATGAAGCTGAACTTGACATTAGTTTTTTTTTGAGTGAAAACAGGCTTTGTGGAAGCTTTTTAGTAACTAGTGATGACGAATGAAATTTTATAGATTCTAGATTGTATTGAAAATGTAGAATAGATGATTTGTTCTTGGATATAGGTCGATTTTAGTCTGATACAATTGGAACGTGTTTCGTGTGGAGGAATAAGTAGAAAGAGCTGCTCAGGATCGGACATTTGTTTTGGCAGTGACGAAATTTATGGTAGGTTTTAGCGGGTGCGAATGATACATTCGATTTTATAGATTATAGAGTGTTATGGAGATAGTGATAGGTTTGATAAGTAGAATAATTCGTACGTCATTGGACACTGATCGAAATAGGATACAGTGAGATGGCGTTCCTTTAGAAAGGCTAAGTAGGTACGGTTTGTCCGTGATCAGACATCCTTGTGTCGAGACAAATTCTCTAGACCAAAGATCGAATGAAAGACACTAGGAAATAGTTTAGAAACATTAGCAAACAATATTAATAATTGAAAATATTAATACGTTTGAAAGAATTTCTATATTTATATATAAGAATAATAAATTACATATAAATATAAATATAGTATCCACGTGTATTTTTCTCGAAATTATATTGTTATAGAATATTAAAGTACAAGAAGATAAAATTAAATGTTGATTACAATTTTGCATCAATGAAATATGAACATTTTAATATTTTATAACTATATAATTTCAGGGAAAGTACATGTGTGTATTATATCTATATCTATTTACAATATATTATTTACAATATATATGTGAATATACAACAAAATTACAGCCAAGATACATTAATATGTTATCTGCAATAAGTTCAAATAAAAATAAATAGATTTTGAATGCTTTTATTACAATTAATACGTTGCAATCTACCTCAGTCGGTTTTATTCGCCTTAACAATATTTTAACGACATTATCGAAATATCGAAGTATCGACAATGTTTCAATATTATCGACATCTATCGATAACTTTACATTATGTATACATATAATAGTCGCATTTCTAGCGTGCGTGCACGACAGGAAACGGTGCGCTTCGACGAAAGGCCAAAGGCCTTCTCGCTTATGATCCCCTTCTCTAACCGCGTTGGCGACCCCAAGGAGTGTAGCGACGCGAAGAATAAAGGTACATATTCACTTGTTCCGTATCTACGTATCGTATCACCGTTATGTATTAATGTGGACCAGCAAGTGTTGCATTGTTGTGTATGAAATCGTATCCTATGTTTTTATATGGACACGTACGCAACGGTGATAGGCAACGGTGATGCGATACGATGGTACCATACATTGATACGCAACGATGATATACGCAATGGTGATACGTAACAGTGATGCGATACGATGGTATCATACAATGATACGCAATGGTGATACGCAACAGTGATACGATACGATGGTATCATACAATGATACGCAACGATAATACACAACGGTGATGCGATACGATGGTATCATACAATGATAATCAACGGTGATACGCAACGGTGTTACGCAACTGTGTTACGCAACGGTGATACGATACGAGGATACGTAACAAATGGATACGTACCCTAAGACGACTGCTGCTCTTCGGCACGTGTCGTGACAGACCATGTGTGTATGCGTTTTCTTGCGGCTTCCTACGGCTAGACCGAGCCGCGATTATTAAATCCACGGCGTTCCCCCGTGGACGGACAGACACCATGCGTTTAATGGGACAGAACCTTGAGGCTTAATTAGCCCGATCTCGCGTGTCGTGTACACGATGGACGGTATTTAATCATCCGTCCGGTAAATCGCCCGCGATCCCGCGGTCAATGTTGGAAATAGCCGTGGTGTTTCGGCTATTTTCGACGGGCCGTCTGCCGGGGCTGGTTTTACGACGGCCTCGTTCCTGGAACCGAGGGTCTTCATCGAAATCCTCGGATTTCCTCGCGTGGACCAAGCCGCGAATGATAGTTCCCCGTCGCGGAGTGCATTGTTGGAGATTTCGTCTAGCGTTGATTCGAGGAATTCAGGGGGCCGTTGATGGGTTCTTGTTGCTGTGGGAACAGAGACTGGGTTGGTTGGTTTTTCGAGGCGGGCGGAAATGGTGGATGTAGTTTTTACTGGTCTTGGTTTCTAAGAAGTGGTACGATGCGATGGAATAAGTAGAATTGGGACGTTCGTTGGGTTTATACTACACACGGTATTAGAAACAATGAGGTAGAATTTCGGGGAGAGAGATAAATAGAATACTTTGTTTGCAAATAGACATTCTTGGAATGGGTATCTAATTCTTCTTAGCATGTTTGCAGACAGTAGTAGATTGGATTAGTGGAGTGGATCTTTTGGTATTAGACATTGCTCGATGCAGTGACTTTTTTTTTTTTTTTTTTTTTTTTTTTTTTGGTGTGGAAGAATAAGTGGAATGAGCCGGCTGTGATCAGACATCTTCTTGGGTAGTGGCGGACTGGTTGGAGATTTAAGCACATCGAAATGATAACTGTATATTTTTACAGTTTACAATTGTTGGATATGATTCAGTGTAGAATTGGACGGAATGGAAGGATAAGTAGAATTTAGTCATATGTGATCAGACACAGTTAGATGCAAGATATAGGCAGATAGAAAGATGTCATTGGGAAGGATTAACAAATGTAGGATTAATCAGTAAAGTTTTGAAAAAGTTCCATATATGATGAATGTAAGGTACAGTAGCAAAGATTTCTTTGAACAGGATGAATAGATTAGTTTGACAAAAGACTGCCTCAGATAACATGCAGTTAGAATATATTTGTTTGTGTAAGAAATTGATTTTTGCATATTTGACATTTTTGTTGATCATTTTCAGTATACTGTAATGATACAAACAAATTTTGTATAAATTCTAAGTGGAATAGGATTGCCGTGGTCAGACACAGCCTAATCTACGATAAAATGTAGTGACAGAGAAAGAATTCTTTCTAGGAGGACAAGTGGATTATTCCAATTATGGTAGACTGAGATAAATTGAATTCCCTCGTAAAGATAAGTGGAATAAGTAACTCATGGTCAGACACTGCTGAATACTGTCTACAGTGAATTAGTTTTCACAGCCGCTGTTCCGAACGAAATTGCATTTGCGAGAACATGTTTCATGTGTTGTTGACTCTAAGTAGAGTCAGGTTTTATTGAAGCCGAAATGTTACAGTATAATTAGAAGTGTTTACGGCTACTAAATTCGTGTATGACACAATACTGACGTTATTCAGTGACATAATACCGGGATTAATGAAACTAAGTGTTTCAGCTACTGCGACATACTTTTGGAGGCTCTAATCTTACTCTATAATCTCTTTCTGGCTTTATATTTCTCGGATTTCTTCTTTCTCTTTGTGCAGTATTTTGAAAGCTTTTCGACTTGCTCACGTTACCGTTCGGTACTGTCGATACAGGGACGAAGGAAGCTTTCTGCCTCAAAAAAATACATTCGGTAAGTAAGAGAACGGTTCTATCGGTACATGGAAGAGTCTCATCTTCCTACTACTATCGACTCGTTTCATTTCATTACTGACAGATGGAACGTCTATTTTTCTACACTGTTTACTGTATTTGTCTACAGAATGGGAATGGTTGGCAAATTAGAGACATTGGAAAATTGGGAAAATGGGTGAACCAGAACATTATAAAATCGGAAAAATAGGAAAGTTGGAAAAACTAAAAGATCAGAAAAATGGGGAGATTTGGACAGATAATTGGAAAATTGGAAGAGTAGGAAAGTAGAAAAATTGCAAAAAACAGAAAAATGGGGGATTTGGACGGAAAATTGAAAAATTGAAAAATGTGATAATCGCAAAATTAGAAATTGAATAATCAGAAAACTGGAAAATTGGAAAATGCCAAAATTGAGAAAATGGTAAAAGTGGAAAACTGGAAGGAATGGGAAAAATTGGAGACTTATGAATTTTGGATAGAAATTTATTTTCCAATTTTTAGCGATTTTTAATATGTTCAATGTAATAAATCATTTATCAGATTGGATAATTCGAGAGAGTACCGGTATCAGGAAAGCTAGTTCACTTTAGTTCACGGGCGTAGCTGCCACCTGACGAGCTTCCGCGAAGACAGGCCTGTGGACCGTACGGTGGCGACTCCGGCGGACCCGTTCTGAAAAGCTTTCGCGCGAGCTTTTAAGACAGCAAGCTCGCGGCGCACGCGACGGACGGGCAAAAGTACCGGCGCGTGCGGCGACCTTGCGATATTTTTGCGCCCCGCTAAAAATAATTCGCACATTTTATAATACGACCGGCGAAGACTGACCGAGGCGCGCCGATCGTCGATCGTTTCGCTATACTTTGCTCTGTACACTTCGAAAATTCGAGTTTCGAATCTCGAACGATTATACGAACAATCTTAATAACCGTCGTTCACACATCGAGATCTTGAACGTTAATCTTGAAGAACGAGAATTTATAGGATAGACTTTTAACGTAATCAGGATGTTCAAATCAATACACTTTGAAAAGTCTTTTTGGATTTTAAATTTTCTATATCACTGCAGGTTGTTATTCGAGCAAGATTTGGAGAAATTCACTTTAGATTTTAGAAAAGGTAATTGATTGTTGGATAAGAGCAATTGTGATAATTGAAGGGAGAAGAATTGGTTCAGTTGAAGTTTTGATTATGGATCTTCACGATGATTTCTATTGTCGCGAGTCACGCCGCGGAGTGTCCAATATTTCTATTTTTTTTTTTACAAATTGTTGTTCTAGTAAGGACGACAGGCAACTATACCAATTAAAATAACGACTACTAAGTTGCCTTAAATGCCATAATGCAATGACTACAAGTTACATGTCAAAATGTAACGACATCAAGTTTACAGTAATTCCCTATGCGGAATCGATTGTAAAAATTGTAAGTTAATTTAAAAAAACAAACTCTTTTATTTCAAATGATTAGAACAGACCCAATCTTTCTGTGAACGGCTGCACGTTAAAACCTCTGTGTTAATAAATATTATTTATTTTGTAGCATAAAAATGGAGAAAACGGTTGTAAAATGTTCTCATAAGGAGTACAAACCATCCACTTTGTTTAATTCGAATAATGACACGATTCTCATCGATGTTAATCGATATGTTTTGAATTATCAATTTTTGAACAAATATTGATATTAACACACAATATACATATCATAATACTGCCTTAAAGGCAGCACTTGTGGTGGTTTGACGCGTTATACTACAATTTGCACTGCTAAAACATCGTTCTGGATCACTGTGCACCGACCTGAACGTGTCAAGTCACAGACCGTTTCTTGTGAAAGGGACAGTAGAAACGGCGTGGATCCGCAACAGTGTGTACGTACGCGGCGCAGACCAAGCGGTGACGATCATGTGAGCACCAGAACAGAATTAACACGAAGGGGGGCCAATCCGGTATTTCTGGCGCGATTGTCCGGCGAAAAATAGATTTGTATGGCGGTTCGGATTAAAAGACGCCACTGGGACGATTATTCTGGCGCTGTTACGCTGCCCGTGTCCTTCCGTGATTCTTTCTCTCTCGCACCTTTCGCCCTCCCCTCTCGTTTGCCTCCCGCTCAGTCACCACCAATCGGCACTATTTTGGCCATTTATCGAAATTCTACGCGATTTGTTGAAATTCTACGCGATGATTGAAATTCTATGCGATTTACCGAAAGTATACGCGATTTACCGAAGCTCCGCTCGATTTATTGAAATTCTACGCGATTATTGAAATTCTATGCGATTTACCGAAAGTCTACGCAGTTTATCGAAATTCTACGCGATGTTTTTTGGTTTTGTAAATTGACAATTTCATTCTAGACAAACCAGAATACAAGTTAGTAAAATTCTTTCAATTTCTGACGAATTACAGAAGGTTAATTACCTTTCGTTAAGACGTTGGAGTAATTTTTATCGCAAAATTTATTTCTTCATCAGTGAAACTTGATAAATATCCTCCATCGTTTTTGACGAATTACAGAAGGTTAATTACCTTTGGTTAGGACGTTGGAGTAATTTTTATCGCAAAATTTATTTCTTCATCAATGAAACTTGATAAACATCCTCCATCGTTGTTTGAAAAATTAGAGAAGGTTAATTACCTTTCGTTAGGACGTTGGAGCAATTTCTATCGCAAAATTTATTTCTTCATCAATGAAACTTGATAAACATCCTCCATCGTTTTTGACGAATTACAGAAAGTTAATTACCTTCGGTTAGGACGTTGGAGTAATTTTTATCGCAAAATTTATTTCTTCATCAATGAAACTTGATAAACATCCTCCATCGTTGTTTGAAAAATTAGAGAAGGTTAATTACCTTTCGTTAGGACGTTGGAGCAATTTCTATCGCAAAATTTATTTCTTCATCAATGAAACTTGATAAACATCCTCCATCGTTTTTGACGAATTACAGAAAGTTAATTACCTTCGGTTAGGACGTTGGAGTAATTTTTATCGCAAAATTTATTTCTTCATCAATGAAACTTGATAAACATCCTCCATCGTTTTTTGACGTATTACACGAGGTTAAATTACATTTTGTCGGGGCGGTATAAAAGATCGAGCGTGTCTCATTAAATTGGTTACGTAACTCCGTGTCGTCATCTAACACCTTCCTCGTCTGGCGAATCCATAGCCACCGGATAAGTTTCAAGGTTCCGTAGGTATCCCGACAGGCCTTTCGGTCGGTATCCGTGGGCACTCGGTATTCAAACCCTGCCACGAAGTGTATATTTATTCTTCGCCGCTTACTTTTTACGCACGGAACTGTAAATATTATCACGTTCCGATTTGCGTATATATACACTTTTTTTTCTTCGCTGGCCTGACGTTAGAGGCCCGCAATCCCCCCTCCCCTGGAGAAATTCTTCAAACGAAACAGATTAAAACGTTTTATAGAGATCTGCCGTGCTTAAAGAAATCCCATCCCACGTGACGCATTCCTTCTTTTCCCCGTTTTCACCGTCGATTCGAGAGATCGGATTACTTGTAATTAAATCGATGCGGATCTGTTCGATTTATCACGCCAAGCTGGTCAGCTTTGTTTTAATAGGGTATATTAAGAGAACGATTATTTGGCACGTTTTTGTGGATTGACGATCTATGTAGACTGCGGAAGTTTATGCAAATTCCGTGTTTTGGATAGTAATACCACGTGGAGATCGAGATTAGAGAGAATTTTATTTTCTATTGTAGTGGATTTTTAGTATGTTTATAAATGGTACGTGAATATTAGGTATAACGATAAGTAATACACTATATTTTGTCGAATTCAATACTTATTTTCGTGGGAATTAAAAAACTGTGCTGTTTTAGCGATATTTGGCTTCGTTTTATAAGGAATTCGTCGTCATTTCGAAGGAGGAAAAAGGTAAAAAGATGATTTAAATTTGGACTGTGTTATCAGTTTATGAGAATGAAAGAGTGGATTAGTTATTGGTACATCTACAATAGTAGTTAATTTTATTGGATTCTGTATTTGGCTACGTTTTGTAAGTGTCAAAGACGATATGAAAACGTAACCATCTGCAATGACGAGTTTATTGTATTTTAGCGATGGGAATATCAAGGTTTTTCAGCAAAATGGTATAAGCGTATGATATCGACCGATATAAATGCTAACGTAACTTTAAGAATGACTATACTACAATGTTGACTCATATAAGAAATATCATAATTTTAACGATAACTACAATTTATTGTCTACAACGTTGACCCAAATAAAAATTATTTAATTTTAATGACGAACATAATATGATATCGACCCATATAAATGCTAACGTAACTTTAATAATGACTGTGCTACGACGTTGGCCCATACAAAAGTTATCATAATTTTAATGATGACTATAATATGATATCGACCCATATAAATGCTAATGTAACTTTAATAATGACTATACTACGACGTTGACCTATACAAAAGTTATCACAATTTCAACGATAACTATAACATATTGCCAACCCCATATAAATGCTAACGTAACATTAATAATGACTATACTACGACGTTGACCCATACAAGAATTATCACAATTTCAACGATGACTATAACATAGTGCCAACCCCATATAAATGCTAACGTAACATTAATAATGACTATACTACGACGTTGACCCATACAAGAGTTATCACAATTTCAACGATGACTATAACATATTCCCAACCCCATATAAATCCTAATGTAATTTCAACGATGACCCATGTGGTAACATAATTCCGACTAACCCTGTATAATCAACAAAAATTACGAAATTCTCGTCACGAATCGATTCGATTCACCGCATCCCGGATCCCATTACTACCGGGCCGATCGCCAAAGATTAATTAGCATTTAATCATTCGAGCGGACACGGGAACCAACATAAATTCTTCCGTAACGATTATCACATCCCTCAAAACGGTTTTCCCGTTCGCTCGTCCATTTCTCCCTAGTCAGCGTGAGACTATAAATTCCCGAATACCTGGAAACGCTGTTACGCGTTTCGCTCGCACGTTCGCGAGAGACGCACTCGAAGAGACGTGAGTGAAAACAGGGAGGAGATAGGGGAAAGAGAAACGGGGGGGGGGAAATGACGAGCGACGACGTCGACGGTCGCGAACGGATTTATCGTTCGTCCCTGAGAGAACGATCGAGCCTCCAACTTGGGTTACTTGGAAGTGGAGGTCATGGTTTTCGAACGTGTATTAACCATTGCCTTATAACTTCGAATCAGACTCGTGGTGACGATATCAAAATGGTTCAATAAACAGAAATATTATTCGTTTTTATTTTTAGTCAAAGTGAAATACTAGTTTGCTGATATTAATATTTAACTTTTAGAGCAAATGTACGATTGCGATAAGTACACGAATTCCTTTTGTTCCTGGGGAATTATTGATGATAAAGTAATTCTGGAGGCTGCAGACTCTAGGAAAATCTTAAGGCAAATTGTTAAAGGCAATTGTTAATGGCCACATACGGTTGAAACAAATATCATTGGTTTCAGAATTCCAGGCTCTATCATTGTGCTAAACCACATTAAAAACTCAACGTTGCACTTGGGCACCTCTTCTTGTCAGTACCGTGAAGCCTTCGAACACTCATCAAGGATTTACTGTATAACGTCTTTAGCTATTAAAAAGTTAACAAGCTCAAGATAAAACCATTGCAACATGTTTTTCCTACCATTTTGTTTCTGGGGCTACCTATGTTTTCAGACCATTTTGTCTTTGGTCGCAACAACCTGAAATAGAGATCGTCACTCTAAAGTCATCGATTGGGATTGATTCGCGTGTCGCGGGAGGTAACGATCGCGCGACGTCTCGCCGTTTGTTATGCCGGCCGATGCTCACGTGGCGAATGCAAATGATTTTAAATAGGCTTGGCGGTGGGCAAGCTCGAAATAGCGACAATCAGTCGATGACACAGGCGCGTTGCTCTCTCGTGACGGCGGGTTCGACACGTCGGTCATCAGCCAACTCGCGCTCTCGTCATCGATCGATGACGGGAGTTACGTGCAAAGACCACTCCGAACCGCAACATCTTCCTTAAAGTACGTTTCAACGAATACCTGTTGGCAGGTTCTCGGTCAGTAAATTTACGGAAATAGTTCGAATTATTTGAACACTTATTTGTTGCGATTAAATATTAAGTGTATGACCTAATATTTAGTTTAAATAATTATTATTATAATATTTAGTAGACTTGACTTACGATTCTCTTGACGTCTAGAGTCTTTAAAAATACGGTATTATTGCTAGCTTCCCAGAAACAAAAGGAATTATGTACTTATTGCAAGTGTACATATACTCTGGAGTGTTAAATATTAATACCGGCAGAAAAGAATTTTACTTCGATGCAAAAAAAAAAAAACGAATAATATTCATGTTTATGCAACCCATATTGAATATCGTCGTCACGGGACCAACTCGATGTTGTAAGGCAAGGGGTTAACCCTCCACTGGTCAGTGGAACATTGAAGTTACATATGTATCAGCTTTAAAATTATTAACCCTTAACTACAGACCACTCGTCTCAGAGATGAATAATCTGACAACGAATAATTTTGAAGCAATTTTAATAACCAACTGATTGTTAGTTTTTCGTTATCGTTTCGGAATTAGGGTGCCAATTAGGGAAAGACAAATTCAAATTCATCTCTGAGATGAATAGTCAAGGGGTTAACCCTTTAACTCACAGTGTTGCATTGGTGCAACACTTATTTTAAAAGTGCGTTAATTTTGTCACCGATTAATATTTAATTTTTTCCAGCAAGGTGTCAATTTTTGAGTTAAAAAATTGAAGTCCTTATTTCTTCCAAAAATAAATAAAAAAAGAAAAAAATGACAAAAGTGGGTTTGTCCAATATCGATATTTTCGACTTTAAATATGTATAATTTAAAAATAACGATTTAAGGGTCTGAGCGTTAAAGGGTCAATTAGATGGCAATGTTTTTTTACACTGTTGACTACTGTAACTTAAAAATTGCAATATGGCTGTTCATTTGTAAATGCCTTTCTGCCCAGTTTGACATTCAAGTTAAAAAGATCTATTTTGAAGTAACTAAATATATCGATATTAAATCTTCTTCGAATATCGACGAATTGTATTCTGGCCAATCTTTTGCACGTCATTGTATATATGTATTGCAGAAAAGCTTGTAGTCATTGCTCGAAGAAGAAGTGGAGTTTCGGACGAATGTGGGATCAGTGGATGATAAATCACGGCCAAGTACATGAAATTGTATCCCAAAACGTGACGATACAATCACCACCCTTATTATGAGAGTATTTCACGGTGATGTTTGATCGTGACGTTGGTAAATCTCGCTTGATGGCTCGGTAGCACGTTTTTCTCCGTGAAAATCCGTACCCGTAGGTTTGCAGACACTGAACACGATTATGACGATAATTCGAATGTACGGGCATCCTTGTTCCCCTATTTTCATTCGTGAGATCGGCAATGTTCCGTTTCATCCAATTGCAGGGTGTAGAATAATTGTTTTTCAACTACTTACATTCATTATTTCGTATTTGAATTATGTTCAACTTATAGTGTTTGAACGATTTTTGTAAAGTACAATAACTATGGTATATATTTAATGGTAAATTTTTAAATTAATACCTTCAAGTTGTTTTTTCTGTTAAAATCGCAAATATATTATACTTTTTTGCACACCGATTTATGCTTTTAAGCGGCTTGACTTTTGTTTTTTCTATACTCCGAGACTCTTAAATATTTCATAAAAGTACCGTTTAATGGCACTTTCGTCGCATCCGTCAAGCTTCCTCCGTTTTTTTCTTTCGTGATCGATAACGTTGTGTTATATCAGCTTTTATGCATACGTTCAAGTTATCGTGAAAGTGGACCACCGTGGCTCGCCGTAAAAGTACGAAATGAGATCGTAGAATATTGGACGAAAATCCTTGACCATGAAAATGTCGGACCGTGGAACGGTGAAGCATTCCAGAGTTGAATCGATAATAAAATAATTCGCTGAACCACACGTGGAAAAATAAATATCGGAATTACGTTCATAGCGATCGGGAATGTTCCGAAAAAATTCGATATTCGTGACTCGATGTTATTAAATGGAAACTTGTTTCCCAATCTCCGAGAACACCAGAACGCCATTGTAGCTTCTATTGCGCATAATGGCTCGATCAGCGATTCTGATTTCAATTAAAAAACATTTTATGCCGCGACCAGTGGTCAAATTCGATTGTTCCGTACTTAACTTTATACGATCTGTCTTATTGGATAAATTTTATCGACACTTATCCGCAGTTTCGTCGATTTTTATGCGTTCGATTTTGTCCGTGTGCTGTGGATACACGTGCTGTTTAAACAGCATCGGATACCATTCGAACCAACGATAGGAATCTTTTATTTCTGTAATGTAAAGATACTTTTTTTTTTCAGTGAAATGTTTATCTTGTGTTCTTTATACGTAGTCTTTTTTGAATAGGATTGTTAAATCAAATTTTAGCACTTCGACAGGCATGTTGTATGTATGGAGGATATCATTTTTGGTCTAGAAATAAAAATTAATCTTTATAATAAAACATTATTTGGTTCATGCAATGGGTAGGTACTGCGATAAATATTGGCTTCTAAGTTTATGTTTCTTTTGAAAATGGATTTTAACTATGTGGAATTTTTCTTTAGACGATATAGATATAGATTTACCGCACATTTCTGAAATAACCTACATTAACGGACGAAAATATGGGACCAGGTCTGATATAATTAAAGAAAGAGAAAAAGAATATTCTAAAAAAATTCAATTCAGAATTTCAGGCTCTATCACTGTGCTAAAGCTCATTAAAAAGTCAAAGTTCTTGTCAGTGCCGAGGAACCTTCGAACACTTATCGAAGATTTACTGTAGTGTGTTACACGAGCAGATGACTGAATAAAATTGAAATTGACAGAAATAAAAAGCAGGTGGCAATACTTTATAAAGGGTTAAATATCAAACGTGATTCGCCATCGAATCTCGATTTCCTCCCCCAACAGCTATCATATTTTGTCGAGCTAAAACCTGTCTGCGTGTCTAGAAATTTCGTGGCGCGTTCTTCGATAAATCACTCGTCGATTTTTTCGCCTCGAAAAAAATAAAGAGTCTCTCTCGGTGTCGGAGAGAGAGAGAGAGAGAGAGGCTAACCCGTCCCTGATTTACAAACGAACGCCATATAGGCGGTCCGAGGTGTGGTCTGACTTGCATTAGAGAATGGTTCTCGAAATAGTAACGGAATACACATCCCTGGGAAATATTAGGCAATGGCCACACGGCGATTTTTATCGTGACCGACGTCACCGGCCCCGCCGAGTATAAAGAAATGTCCCACATTTCCCATCGTTCGACGTTGGGCAACCCACAAAAGCTTCCTCCTTCTCGAACCCACGAAATCGTTCGCTGGACTTTGATACACGTGGAACCACGGGCGAGCTTTCTTGTTTTTCTGCTTCTATTCAAGGATATTGTCTTTTTCTTTCTATTCCGCTGACACAAAGTGTACAAATGTTTGTTATTTATTCAGCTTCATCGGTATTCTTTTCTCTTGTCTTTTATATGATTTATTTACTTTATTTTTTAATAGGAAGTGAATGACTGAATTACCGAATTTGTGGACGTTTGAGATTAATAGTTGGATATATTTGTTTAACAAAGCAGCTGTTGAAATTGCTAGTACATTAATTTTTTTTCAAACTTTTATAATAATGATTATTTATTCTGATCGTAATTTAAACAAAATTATTTATGAAGTGCAAACCGTGTAAGAGCCCAGAAAATGGCTGATACGTTTCTAAAAATTTTTAGTAATGATTAAATGAAAGATCAAGTTCTCAAGACGCCAGACATGAGAACGTTCAAAATATTTTCGACTGTTTTATCGAGCTCTATACATGTTTCGGAGCACTCCGCACTTTTTTAGACCACCCTGTACGCAATCGGCCACGACAAAAGTTTGCGGCAGAGTTGCTTGAACCGACGAATTTAGAAATTGCACGTTCGCCAGGAATTTCTTATAGTGTTTGGCAAACAGAATCGATATCGTCGACAGAATCTCCTGCAATTTAGGGGAGTTTACTACTTCATGTTTGCACGCTCTGCTCTCCGTTGCATCCCCACGTCTGTTTTCGCGTATGATGGCGTCGTTCGATTGACGCCACTGTTCGTTCTCTATATCACAAATGTTACAATACCTTGACTGGTACAACGATTTTTAATTAGTTTATTAATCGATGCATTTAATAACTGTTTATATCGGAACAATTGAAGACGAATAAACGTAATCTGATGTATCTTGTCCCATGAAAAACGCGAGTAAAATATTAATATTGGGTTATTATTGGTTTGTACCTAATATTGGGTTGGTAGGAAACGTGAAGGTTACTGTTGTTCCTGCTATAATTGCAAAGTATGTGAAATTTCTCTGACTGTTGTTGTACAGTGATGAATATTAGAGATTGCGAAGTCAAAATGATTCATAGTGAGTAGTAATTTGATCTGCACAAGCTATAGGAAATCATAATACTTACTTTAGACAAGAGCGGTGATCGACTATTTATTCTCCACCAACCTAATACTTAAACAAATGTCACCATTTCAAATATGCATTTCCAACACTATTTTAACAAAACTTTCATTATTTCATGTAACCTCCCCTAACATCCCACTTCACATTATTATAGTGTTCAGAAGACCACCTACACCCTGGATACCCTGTACAATAAATTACATATTGGTGCACCAAGATTTCTCCAGCATCATTTATTTACGTATCAACTTTAATCAGAAATCAACATACCTTTATTTAAACCATAGCCCCCCTTTGGAACGAAGGATTGGTTTCAAAAGCCTCTTAACAAAACCCTTAGCAGACAGTCTTAAGGATATCATTTTTCCCCTGGACACCCTGTATAATAAATCACATATTAATACACTCGTTAGAAATAGCATCCCAAAAGTTCCCATTTCCATTATACCTACACACGTGTCTACATCGAACCGGTATCTATCAACACACTCTTCCCTCAAACAATAGACCCCCTAAGAAAGAACGTTTGACGTCATATCAAAAAACCCTACCATCTGAATCACACTTGAAACCGTACCCTTACTGTAGACCCCTTGGTTAGGTACCTTTATCTTAATGCCTTCATTTATCTTTACACCGCAAACAGAAGTTCCACCGATACACGAACAATCCCACAGATCAGGTCCACCTATCGACCATCTATTCCCCCGGGGACCCTAACAATCACTAAGCATCCAGTCTTCCCCCAGACTACGTAGAGTTCCGTAAGCAGAAGAGCTGATCCGTTCCCAAACGATCCCTGAAACACGATCCTCTAAGTCATATCAAAAGACGCTACCAACTGACAAGGGAACACCGTGAACCCTTACTCAAGGATTTCAATGAAAGTTTGTGGGTTTATAGAGCGATTCAAGGCAAGAATAACGGTATGCTTCATTCGTGCCCAATCGCCCGTTAAGGGTGTGAAAACTAACCTCAAAGTCAAATAGGCACTCCCACTTTTTTGCGTATAACCCTTAAAGTACAAGATATAGAAGAAAATGTTTCAAAGAAAAGTTTAATGGCACAATAAGCGCTATAAACTTTCGTTAACAGAATTTTGAAAAAAGTGTTTTAAAATTTTCTTGTTAAGAAAAAAACTTTCTTCAAAATTTCGGCAATGCATGTTTATAGCGCTTATTGTACCATTAAACTTTTATTTGAAATATTTTATTCTATCTCTTGTACTTTAAGGGTTATACGCAAAAAAGTGGGAGTGCCTATTTGACTTTGAGGTTAGTTTTCACACCCTTAACGAGCGATTGGGCACGAATGAAGCATACCGTTATTCTTGCCTTGAATCACTCTATAAACCCAAAAAGTTGCATTGAAATCCGTGAGTAAGGGTTCGCGGTTGTGAGTCACACTTCAAACCGTACCCTTACTCTAGACCAAGGTATCTTAACGCCTTCATACGTCTTTACACCGCAAACAGAAGTTCCACCGATACACGAACAATCCAACAGATCAGGTCCACCTATCGATCATCTATTCTCTGGGGACCCTAACAATCACCAAGCATCCACCACGCAGTCTTCCCCCGGACTACTTAGAGTTCCGTAACCAGAAGAGCTGATCCGTTCCCAAACGATTCCTGAAACACGATCGTCGAAGTGGGACGCGGTCTTACGAAAACACGCTCTAGCGTCGCTCACAGTACGCCCGAGAAACGTCGCCGCGGCGGTGGTGGCCGCTTCTGCTTTATCGTTATAAACAAATCGTCAAGGCGTGGACTATCGTACTATGAAATACACGCGCGGTGTGTCGCACGTTAGACCGGGGTAGCCTGGCCAGAAAAGTGGCGTCGGTATTTGGCAAAGGACGACAACGTCGTCGACGCCACCTCCGGTTCGTCTGCGGTCCCAGGTACCCTAGACCGCAGCCTCTACCTCTTCCTCGGTCTGGTCCATCCTCTTGTCCCCGTTCCCTTGCTCTGCTTCCCTCCCTCTCTTGCTCTTAAGCATCTGGTTCGTCTTCTTCGTTCCTCTAACCGTGTCTCCTCTCAGTTCCCGTCTCTCGCGCGATCTTCTCTCTTAGCGTAAGAGAGGCTACCCGGTGGAGAGAAGGGGCAAAGACGCTTTTAGACACGGAGCGTCCACGAGCGTCGCGACGCCTTGAGAAGCAGTAGTCGCGTACCTTAGGCAGCTTCCACCTTGCCGGCTCGTCGCGGCCGAAACGTAACGTGATTCTCGTCGGACGCGGCGTATACGAATCCTCTGTTCTCCACCGCCCCCCTTGCGGGGGAACGTGCGTCCTTTTCCGTTTGGAGAACACGTCCTCGGGTGGCTGGATCATCGTTGATCGTTCGATGGTTTAACCGGGGTTGCGCGATCCAAGTGGCTCTCTTTTTATCGGCGAACGTGTGACGGTGGCTGGGCGGATAGGATCTAGTTGGACGAGTTAAATTTGGGTCGAGGCTTTTGGACTCGCCTCTGGAACATCGTGAACTGGCCAGGGCTCGCGTTGATTCCACGTTTTCTTGTGATTTTTTTTATCATCTCTTTGCACGATTGTTGGGGAATAAGTGAGAGAGAGAGAGAGAGAGAGAGAGAGAGAGAGAGAGAGAGAGAGAGAGAGAGAGAGAGAAGGAGAGTCGTGGAATCGTGGAAAGAGGAAACTGTGGTCAGCTGAATTTCGGTCGGATCTCCGAAGTCTAAATTAATCTGGAGCCCGTTGTTGAAGTTGCGAACGCTGGTCTGCTGCTGCTGCTGCTCGCCGGCGTAAAAAGAACGTAAAGTTCCGTTCACCAGGAATAAAAATAAGCGTGATACGGGGAACCGGGGAGTCGGATCAGTTTCTTGCCGGAGGATCACGGTCTGGAAGAAGAGGAGGTGGTGGCGATTCTCGGGGGGAGAACAAGTGGCCACTTCTGCGTCATCTTGGTTCGGGATCTTCGAAACCTTGCTGTCGAATCGTCTGTGACGTTGCGACGTGTCGTTTCGATCGTCTGCAAAACTGGCTACCCTCGAGGCAGGTCTGACTCCTCTATTCATTGATCGTGGATTCTCTAAGACGAAGATTCTTCCGAGGATAACGTCCATTTCGAGACGAACGTTGCGTCGTTCCTCGATCATCCGAATACATTGGCGTGGTTCGATTCTCGATTGCGTGGTTCCATCGGTGCGTAAGCCCAGGATAGTTTGCGAGTGTCGTGCTGGTGGTATCGTCGAGGGGTCCAGGAGGGGTTCATCGAGCAGTGTCCACGTTGTCGCGAGTGCTTCCGTTCGGCCGTGGTGTAGTTCGTTAATGGTATAAGTGTTCCTTCGTAAGTGGACGACTGCGTTGGTCGGTCGGTCGGTCGTCGGTGGTCGTGTCCGCACAGTAAAAACAATTCCGCGAAAGTGGTTCGCGTGGCGAAGAAGGAAAAGGACGCGACGATGGCGGAGCGTCCTGGGGGTAGAAGGCGTTCGCGTCGCGACAGCATGGAGACCGGCGGTTCTATACGCGGCACGCCGCCCTCGTCGAAGGATCGTAGAACGAAACGATCGAGCAAACCGTCCAAGGAGCGATGGCTCCTGACCAGAAAGACTTGGCGATACATGGCAGACGCTGGCAGACGTTTGATCCCCGATGGGACGCACAATAGACAGGAGGATATTCCGAAGATCGAGCAATACTTTCAGGAGGTCTGTCAAAAGGAACCTAGGTTCTTGCTATGGAGGAAGGCTTCCTATCCAGGGACATTGGGCTTTCGATCGCAGAGACGTCGCCGGCAGATCAAGGGTGGTAGCTGTAGAACAAAGGCCAGTTCAGCGGACGAAGCTGACGAAGTTAGGGGCCCGCCTCAGAGTTTCATCCTTCAAACAACTACAGCCGGGAAGTTTGACCTGGCCAAGGCTAAAAGGGAGTGGTTGCTGGCGACCGAAGGCGGCAGTACTCCGTCCAGTCCCGTGGAACGCAGGAAGTTCCAGCAGGAGGACGCGGAGGCTAAGGCGTTGGCTGATATGCTGCAGAAGTACCTGAACATGCAGAGTGATGTCGCTGGTACGACAAAGTCGGCTGGAAGGCCGCAGATACCTGGCCAGGTCGAGGGGAGGGAACCGTTTGACTATAAGAGTTTGATAGACAAGCTTCAGCAACACTTGGATATGATGGTTGCTCAGGCTAGGTTAGAGGATCTGTCGGTTCGGCGATACTCCACGGGGAAAGATAAGGATGAGGATAAAGATAAAGATAAAGATAAGAATAAGGATAAAGATAATGATAAAGATAGGGACAAAGATAAGGACAAAAATAAGGATAAAGATAAGGATAGGGACAGGGGCCCACAACAGATTCCCAAGTCCATGCAACCCTATCAAGGTGATTACGTGCACAAATCCTTGATGGACACAATCAGTCGCTACTACAGCAAATCTGGCACTAGGGACCGCGTGGTCTCGGACATCCTGACCGATCGAAAGCTCTTAGAGAAACTGTACTTCGATCTGAGGTGCACCAGAGGATTCAGAGGTCCTCGTGCCACCGGCGCGTACACATCGCCCTCGAATCGTTGGTGGGCCCATCAACGGACTAGAATCGCCTCCAAGGAAGAGGATTGGCTCTCCAGTCGTAGGGATCCTGTTTCCCAACCGCCTTTGATCGCCGTTCAAGAGCCCAGCACCGATCGTGGCCCCATAGAGGACGGCGTGCAAACTGATCCTGTTCCACGTGATGTGCTTGACGCGATCCTCCTCGAACGCGAGAAAGAGGAGGCGTCCCAAGAGAAACCCGGGCAGAAGTCCAGCGGTCGAAGGCGCAGCAGCGTGGATCACGATGACGTTTCACCGTCCGTCAGCGACACCATCAAGAGGTACCTTCGAATGGCTCGAAAGAAGTCGATGGACGCCGACAAAGTCGATCGGTTCAAACGCGTGAACTACGATCGGAATTTACGGAATATCAAGGCCAAGGGGGAGATCACGAAATTTAGCGACGATGACGGTAACAACAAAGGCTGTCAAACGGACGACAATTGGATGGTAAATTACAGAGAGATGTCCTCGATCGAGAATCCATCGGAGAATCTCTCGGACGCGGACACGACCACATCGCCGCCGAGTAGAAACGCGAGCTCGAGGAGCAGTATCGATGCCGGTTTGGGCTCCGAGGAACCGTTGACCCCTAAGCATCATCATCATCAATCCTTCCTATCCCATCTCCTTCACGGTTCGAACGCGCACAAGGATAAACCGCACTCCGCGCCCGGTTCGCCGGCACTCACCTCGTCTGCGACAAATTCCTCAGGTGGCACAGCGATGCAGAAGAGCAAGTCCTCGAGCAGCGTGGTGCATCACGGTAGCCGTCTGGTCGCGAAGAAGATATGGCGGTCGAGGAGCAAGAGCACATCGAGGGCGTCCAATCAGCCGTCCGTGTGGACGCCTCAAGTAAGTGTATTTGATTGAGATTTTCGTGTGGTTTGATTTTTAATTGTTATTCGTTATACGATACATATGACATTGATATTTAGTTATTTATGTGGGGTAGAAACTTTTTGTGGTGTACTTCGTGGAAAACGTACTACGTACGAACGTGAGGTAGAATTATATACAAAGTACACTGTGATACATAAGTATTGGGCCATTTATTAAGTTCGAAGTAATCGTATACAAAGTGATTAAGGAATTAGTGAAGATCTGAGAAAAATATTTTTTAGGGAATATTAATGTTATATAAATAATAAAAGTGGCCCAAAATATATAATAACAGAAGAAGGTACGGCTATGACTGTCACCCTCAATCGACAATGCTGTTTTCGGTGTAACTTTAACTTCACAATTATTTTCACGCAGCTATACATTAACAAAAAATTACGTTATTATAATTTAGTCGAATATAGACAATTTTCAACCTAGTGCCACATTGAAATTAAAATTGTCACTGTTGTACAAATACTTTCACCTCCCACCGTATAATTTCTATCAAACATTACATTTTTTTTTTAAAGATACCAGGTGTCCTAATACCGATGAATGATTGTGTTTACGACCATAAATCCATCAAGTTCATCTAATCTGTTTATTCCGACTAGATTTATTTCTTGAAATCATTGAAAGTGACCAGTATAATTCACATGCAACTGCCAGTAGACTGTACGAAATTGTCTAATCAGATCGAAAAAGCCACACATGTTTTCGCTATTGGATTCGCACTTCATATCTATAACCGCAATTTTGGAGGAAAACATTTTCTGACATTTGTTTTCATAACATTCTTTTCGCATTTTTATATATAGAATACGCTTCAGAAAAATTAATCTTCGAATCAGGCTTATATTTAGAACACCCGGTATATAAAACATATTTTTCCGTTTCTATTCGGGGCACGAAACTAGCACAAATTTCGATCGTTTCATTCAGATAGATTTCCTGTCATCTATATACAGGCGATGCTTGTGTATTTTCTTTTTTAATAGACGAATTTTATTCGCGGCATTGCAAACGATACAAGAACGAGCCTAGCGCGCTATAGATAGAGTTCCTCCTTGCCAAAACACGTCTACGAATAATTTGCTTAAACCACCTGCCGCCACGTAGCAGGGAGTGTCCGTCTCGTTATAAGAAAGAAAACGAATTAATGATGTCGCTATTAAGGCCCACAACGAAAATAGAATGGCTCTATTAATAACAATACTCGGCCGGCCGTTTTCTTAATAATACTTACGAATTAACCTTCCCACGTTCCCGTTGAGCGGACCATTTCACCGTACAAGAAACGACATCCGGGCTTCGTCTGTTTCCTTGTTTGAGAAGTTCCGTTCGAGAAATTAATCAATCGAGGACATTGAATTGGTTCGTACGAAAAGACAGTGAAATTTCGATAAATTTATTCGACAGCCTCGTTTCGTACACATTGCTCAGAAGAATTAGGGGATCGTTAACCTTCTGTCATCCCCTGGGTCTTTTAATTTAAATTAACTTTTTGGTAACAAGCGAAAATTCACGCTAAAATATCTCCGAAACGAACGGATTGATATTAAAGAAAAAATTGTTACGTTCGACTTTAAAAATTATTGTATTGTGTAGTAGAAACCCTGATAATTATCATTGAATTTTTTTGCTATTTAATTTATTATTATCGTGAAAATTTAAAAAAAAAAAAAAGAGGAACATAAACAGAGACCACGTGGTTGTTTATTGCGCTCTAGCCGAGGATCGTGCTCAAGGTCAACGTTTTTAAATATGTCTCAGCACGATTTCTTTTATTCGTAACAATATGACAGAAAAACAACGATGACCTTGAGATTTTTTTGGAAAATACGACCACGAAGATAGTTCTGCCTGTAAGGAGGCAACGTATCAAGTCGATCGGTTAATTATTCGTTCAGTTATCTTGCAGGTCAGTTCGAAAAACATGATTTCCAGGAAAAATGCGTTAGATTGTAATCTATAACAATAATCGTAGCACGTACATATGCTCAGCTCTAGCAGTAGAAACTCGGACATATTCTACCACGTGCAGTACTGAAGATGTCAGCAGTCAACGGGTTGACACAATGTTGTACACGGTGCTCACTGTCTATACACAATATTCGAGTTAAGTCGGTGACTCAAACGTCATGTGGTCCCCTTGAAAGAACGGAGTGTCGGGACACTTTCCTTCTTCTTCTTCTTTTCCTTATTTTTCTACATCATCTTCTTCTTCTTCTTCTCTTGTTTCTTCGATTTCTGCGGCTCTTCTGGCACTCCAGTAATCATATCGATGACCCGTCAAGATGGTTCGATAGTTGGTCTATCCTTTCTTTCTTAATATCCCCCCTGTGGCCGAGTATTCGTACGGCGTGAAAGAGGCAAAAGAGGAGGAGGCGCGAGAACAAGAAGAAGAGAGGGCCGACCTTGCGGGCCAGGCGATCTCGTTAAGCGGGTAAGCGCGATAACCAATTTAGGGCCTCGGAATTTCGCCGGCGCCGCCAGAAATAGTCAGCGGACGGCGGTGTGTATGAACTATACTTAACCCCTGCTACTACTACGTGCACAAACACACGGTGAACCGGCGCCGTTTCTACTACCGGCCGTGTGCAGTTACGCGGCGGCGTACGGTGGTCGAAGAACAGATACTTGGCCATAATGCCGTTTTTGGAAACTTTTCGATTTGATGTCGGGGATATGTTTTGAATGATAGTTCGTTGGATACCTTAAAAAATGTGGTCCAAGTAACATTTTAGTTGATGTTGAAGTAGGGAATGAGATTGATAACTTTCGAGATTGACTACTTGACTTTTACCGTTGTTTTTGAATATTCAGTATTGAGATTTTTGAGATCGTCAGACGTTGGTTGGGTAGTTTAAAAGTTTAATCTATATGACATTTTATGAACTTTTGTGTTTGAATAACAACCCTTGATGGGAATCTTGAGAATTTTATGTAGGTACCATTTTCGGTAGATTTGAGATTCTAGAGTAGGGTAGAGGGCGAAGTAGTTAATGAGAAGTCTTAAAACATTGGTCCAAGTACTATTTTAGTTGGCGATGAAGTAGGAAATGAAAATGATGGTTAATACTTGAAGTTTACCATTTTTTAAATGTTCAGTATTGAGATATTTGAGATCGACAGATGTTGGTTGGGTAGTTTAAAAATTTAATCTATGTCACATTTTATGAAATCTTCTGTTGGAAACACATTTCTACGGGAATCTTGAAAATCTGATACAAAGTACCATTTTAGGAACTAAAAAATCTAGAATAGAGGAATCTTAAAAATTGTATTCTGTGATGAAAGCAGTGGTTTTCAGCGACTGTCAAGTTTGACATTTGACTTTTACAATTTATCTAAACGTTCAGAATGAAATCTTCGAGATCGTCACACGATTGAATCGTCTATAAATCTGATTAATTCAATGTTTTGTAGACCTGTATAAATAATGTTATATACATGTTTGAAAACGAACGTCGATACCAATATTAGAAGTCTGATCCAGGTACCATTTTGAAAATTTGAAATTCTGAGTAGGATAGAAGATTAATTGTAAGGAGACAATGAGAGTAAAAAATCCGATCCACGTGCCATTTTATGGACTTCTATATCCGATGTTGAGATTGTCCATAAAGAGCGAACGTCGACAGACACGTAAACAAATGCTACAATTAAAAGAATGCAGAGGTTTTCATTAGGGATCGGTGATCCTTTGATCCGTGCTACTTTCTTGACAGTTTGTTGCCTCATGGCGAGAAGAGCGAACACAAAAATATACGGCGAGACGAAGAACTGTAACTTCCTTCTATTAGAAATAAACCAATCCGACGTTTGCGATTCATTACTCCGCTGCACACGTTTCTGAACGTTGAAGGGATTCGACGTCGATTTGTGAACAACATTTGTGAAGAATTTTGGAATACGTTTATTACAAATGAAATTTCCTTAATACAACAATTATTTTGCACTATTGCAAAATTGTACCTATCGTGACTAATTCATAAGCTTGTAGAAATAATAATTTTGAGTTCCTTGGTTACATAGTTACATCTATCGTGTAGAATAGATGTCACTCTTCAGAAATTGCAAAAATATATATATATATATAGTTGTCTTCGGTCTAAGCGTAAGCATTTAGCGATTTTTCAAACTTTATTTTCCCCATATAGCTTATTTCACATCAAATATCTACCGCTTTAAATTTAATTCTTTTTAATAATTCGCTTTAAATTTAATTCTTCGTTTCAACTAATATGCAATAAAATTCAGTTATTATATTTTGAATATGGTTCAAGTCCACCGTTGCTTGTTTATTTACTTACAATTCAACTGTAACCGTACCAGCCATATTGTCGATTCTCTTGAAACTGAATTTACGCTACTTTCAAAACAAACGTCTCAACAAGTATTTCCGTTGTTCCATCGTTTACAATTGTTGGAGGGATGTTCTTTCTAATCCGCTTACCGTATCTGGCATTTTATCTTCGGATTACAGTAATCACGCGACTGAAATATTGCGAGTATTATTTTCAAGATCGCTGTCCGCGTACGTTTCTCTGTCCCTCCAATTGCAACTGCAGTGCATGATCAAATTATTAGAGCCACAGTACAAAAAACATACTTTTTTGGGATGTTTGCGTAGAAATAAAATCACAATATTGCGGGAGTAAAATGTGTGAAATATATATGATCAAGGCGTTGTTTGTAATAAGAACGAACTCAAAACTTGATAACAAATTTTTTATTTTACCAAGGTGATCTACGATAACTGACAGGCAGAGTTGGGTAAACGTTTTATCTAAATAAAAATTTTGAATAACTAATAATAGATAAAAAATTTTTATTCGTTATTCGACCTTCGAAGATTTAGTGGAACAAAAACAACAAGGAAAATTTGTGATACATATGGAGATGTGTTTTTTTTTTTATTTTGAGTCATGTCCGCCAGACTTTTGAAAAAGGGATATTGAACTTTTGCAGAAACATTGGCAACAAGTTATCGATAATGACAGTGATTATATAATCGATTAAAAAATAAAAATGTTATTTAAAAAAAAAATTTTGTCTATGAATGCAAAATAATTGATTACTTCTGGGCACCCATAATATTTATGAACGGGGGAGTGTACATAATTTCGATTTAGAGCGCGTGGGAAACGTTTTCCTTGATGCTGATTTGATACAGTTACGAAAAAAGCAAATATCTAGTATCACTTAACGTCTGTCAGCGATGTCGTTTGGAGTTGATTTGCGTTTGTTTGTCCTTCAAAATACATTCACTTATATTTAACCGAATTACTAATATTGTATCTCACAAAGTTCGGGTAGAAATACAGTGAAAACCGTAAAATCATCGATTTACGCAGGTGACTCGAATAAATTGACCAGCCACTGTATAAAACGCGATGAAGCCTCTCTAGCCTGTGTCTTCGAATATCCGTGTCCAGGAAGCGGTCGCGATAAATTAACCGAGTTCTGCGCGTTGTTCTTGAAACCGTTAAACGGGAATCACGATCGTAAATTATCGGGAATCGTTGTCCCCCAACAACGGTGGACCCGTCGCTCGATAATATTCGAATTTGAAATTGACGGGGAGCCAATTCGTTACATCAGTGCCAGACGAAATTTTCCGGGTGCGTTCGTTGTTTGCCGTCGTGTGTGGACATCGAGTCGTCGCACGTGTTCATTGAAGTTTACGTTGTTCCGGAATATAGTTTATTTTTTGCTATTCTTGTTTGGTAGTAAAGGATCGATGTTGATTCGAATGTGCAGGTTCCAAATGTTTCTTGGAACTTTTCCTCTGTAGCCCTTTGTTGTCCGTCATTTTGAATAAATATTGTGTTTAGGTCGTAGTTTCGTTGGAATCACTTTCTTTCGATTATAGTTATTAATTTCAGTGGCATTGTAGCTGTTTATGTTCATAATAATTCACATAAAAATTCGTCTTCGAAGGTTTATAAATTGTTGTTCTTCATTAGCCGTCATCTTGAATGAACAATGTATGAATTCACGTCGCAATTTGACTGGAAATTATTTTACCTTCGCTAGATTTTTCTTCTTTTTCTCGAGAATGTTTTAGTTGCTCATGAATGTTGAAGAAATTTCATCCATAGGTCGAGACACGTCGAAAAATTTATTGTTAATACCTTCTTTTCCTTAATCTTAAACCTCCAGCCAAAGGAATTATTATTTTACACGATCCTCGCGTATTCTTCTTGTAATTCCGTTTTCTCCAGGGATGAACGTAAATTGAATGGAAAAAGGTAGCTTACAGTGGCTCATTTATTGCAGCCAGGCGAACTGCGGTAATAATTGCGAACGAGAACGTGAAACAACGCGGAAAGTTCGCGGTATCGTTTATCATCCAAGTAATAATGAGCGAAGGCATTGCCGAAGCGATAGTGGATTAAACATCAATTACAACTTAATCATTATTTATGGTAGAAATGTGGGCTCGGGACAGGTTCTTTATTCTTCCTTGTAATTACCGATCTTGCTTATTCAAAAAGTTGATTCTGTTATTTTGAACATCTTGTGACGAGTAAAGTAATAAATGCAATCGCAAATTCAGAAGTACGTCATTCATATATCGTTTGGAATTGAGCGATACCATATCATAAAACATCATTAAAATTTTAAATATATTTTTTCGTACAAAATATAACCTTATAAATCGATTATTAAATCGAAAAGTAATATTTAGTGTTCTTTAATGTTAACCTTAAAAAAATATTTAGTATTTATAAACAGAGTATTTTGAGAGTAAGACATCGAGAGAACATTAAATAAAAATTCACAGTAAGTTAGTAATTAGAACGACTTTTTGAAATCCCTTGGTGACGCAATCAAGTCGTCAAAAATGACTCGTAAAGCGTTAACATGTTCTAAACAATATTTATGTCAGACCCTCAGCAATTTCGTAATGCCTCGTAATATTCACATCATATTCGATAAGTGTCCTGATACGTATGAGCAAGAGTGTATGGTATCGTGTTACTAACCTGTTGCGTAGTAATTAATATTATACGCGTAATGCAGATTGGATCGTCGTAACGAGGGAAAGTTCTCAGTGGGTATTGTGTTTCAGGGAAAGTGCACCTGGGCGGGGACCAGCGGCCGACGCGTCACCCTGCAGGACACTCCGTTGAGATCGCTGTCAGAAATCGAGAGGAAGGTCCTTTGCAAGGTGGCCGTCGCGAAACTTCAGGCCTTGAATCTGGGTGTTCACATCAGGCCACCTAGTGGTAAGTTCTTTAAGTGTTTCATTTCTGTCCATTTAATTTAGAACAATTTTATATAATAATTTATAATAACCTCTATGGAAAAAGAAAATCGATCGATTGGGCGCCGAACCGGAAATTAGTTTTTTCGATTGCTTCGACCACTCACAATGAACGAAAATTTTCAATATGGCCGTCGTCTTCTCCTGGTCATCGTGCGAAACATCAATCTCTAGATTTATCTCAGTGAAAATAATCATTGCGTCTATGATTCTGCGTTTATGCTATTTTTATTACTAGATAGTATTCTCTTGTTATTGAATCCAGATTTCACGTGGCAGAAGTATTATTATATTAATTTACTATATACAGGGTGTGACAAAAGTTTTGTAGGTCCCTGAAATGGGTCACTCGTAAGGTGATTTGGAACATGTTTTTCCTTAGCAAAAATATTACCCGAGGCTTTCTTAATAAAATATCGACGAAAAACCTCGACCAATCAGAACGCAAATCTACCGGCCGAGCTCCGATTGGTCGTGGGTTTTTCGTTAATATCTCGTTAACAAAGCCTAGGATAATAGTTTTGCTAAGGAAAAACTTGCTCCAAATCACCTTACGAATAACAACACTTTTGTTATACTCTGTATACTGACAATAACTATCAAACAGACTAGATCTGTCATAGTAGTCGTGAACAACGTTGTAATTATCAGAAAACTACGCGGAAGTAATTCACCCGTGACACCCGAACCGTCCGTTTAAGCGCCACCCTGTAGATTTCGCAGTACCAACGAGTGTAAACGTTAGATTTTGTTTTTTCGTCGCGGTGTATTGCGGTTCGTCGCCGTTTCGTTATTCAACAATCAAGGTAGAGATCAGGTTTCATCGAGTTCCATTTTCTACGGGTGCGTTTCTGCGTTCCTTTGTTCCACTTCCGTAACCGAAGCGGAAGTCGAATCAACGAAACCGCAACAGAGAAATGGGGAGCATAAGGATTTCTTATTGCGAACGATCGCGGTCTGTATCGAAAGTTCATCGACGGATTCAACGAATCCGTCAGTGGTTCGAGCGTCTCTTGCGACCTAAATGGAAGCAACCGTGCAGAATGTGTATTCGTTTACATTTCACGACGTTTTTCCGTCCGCAGAATCCCTCGCTGGTACCGCCATTACCACGAAACCGAAGAGGAGGGCGCCTTTGCTGAAGAGGAAAGCTCTCACGACTGGTTTCTTCGACAACAAGGGGAAAGACGACAAAGAGAAGGGTAAGTGTCAGATTTAGATGTTTGATTAGTCTTTTTAAAGTTTAAAACAAGTTATCGAAGCCGTGTATATAATTTAACCGAGGAGAAGGAGAGTTTTAAATGATAGGTTTTGGAAGCTTTTGGGGATTTTGTAAATTTTTGAAAGTTTTGGAATTTTTTAGGGTCTTTGAACATCTTGGGAATCATGAATCCCTTTGAGAGTCTTGAGGATTCGTAAACTTTTTGAAAGTCTTGAGGATTCTTGAAATTTTTGAAAGTCTTGAGGATTCTTGAAATGTTTGAAAGTCTTGAGGATTCTTGAAATTTTCAATTGCCTGGAATGCTTAACATTTTTGGAAGTCTTGGGAACTTTAACAGTCTTTGAAAGTTCTGGGAATCTTTAAAATTTTCGAAAGTATTTAAAGTCTTGAGAATTCTTAAAATTTTCAGAAGTCTTTGAGTCTTTGAAAGTCTCAGGAATCGTTAAAGTTTCCGAAAGTTTTTGAAAGTCTTAGGAATTCTTAAAGTTTCTGAAAGTCTGAAAGTTTTAGGAACCCTTAAAGTTTTCGAAAGTCTTATTAATCCTTAAAGTTTTCGAAAGTCTTATTAATCCTTAAATTTTTCGAAAATCTTTGTAATCCTTAAAGTTCTCGAAGGTCTTTGCAAATGTTGAAAGCCTCGAGCATCTTGTAAGTCTTTAAAATTCTTGGGAATCCTACGAGTTCCGAAATTCTTTGTAAATTTTAAAAATCTTGAAAATCTCGAAAAAGTATTATACTATAGTACTTATATTGACAGTAATTCGAACTGACTGGTAGTTGGTCATTGATTCGAGTATTTCTCCAAGCCGCCTAAGATTTCCTAAACAACAACAAGAAATTCGACCATTCGTCGAGATATTTCAATCGTTTTTCGTAGTTCCCTGCCCCGAATTTCGATCGATGGCACCGCAATAGAAATTCATCCGATAGAGTCAACAATTAAATGCGGTGAATTAAGTGCGCAGTTTAATGCACGGAAAGCGGCACAGTTAACGATCGAGAATTTATGGTCCGATTATTTGTTTGGAGAATAACTAGTCCAGCTATTTTCAGGTGCGACTCTGTTTTCCCGAAGTTTGCTAGGAGTACTCGATCATTTTATGCGTTTACGACATCCCCGCGTGCACGTATTTCGATCTAGTCGGATCCGTAGGAAAGACAAATATTATCGTTGGGACAAATTCCCGGTGTTGTTCGGCTTCTCTGTTCCGCGGTTCGAATTCCATGGCCGATAATTACGTAAATCGGGAGGAAAAGACTTCCTATTTCTCGCAGCCCGGTCGATCCTTTTGTTACGCAACAGGAACAATTTTTTTTTCCATTCAAGGTAATTTTATTTTCCATCTTAAAATGAACATCTTTATTAACAAGGCGATTAATTGTCAACTAATATTACAAAATTTACACACGTATTTTACGTTTGAAAATTAAAAGAACTAATATATAATACAAATATAGGTTAATAATTATATCATACGTCCCTTATTTTTATAGGCGTTTATAAACAGAGTGATTATAGATTAAATAATTGACTTGTTTGAAAATGGCCAATGCGTTTTGTGACATGTGGGGCATTAATGGACCACGTTAAACTATCCGTTCTGACTATTCACAATTTTCTCTATTTACAATATTGTACTATAATTCAGCTGTAGTCTATTCATAATTCAGGATTCAGCTATAAAGGAACCATAATAAAATTACAGTCCCACTTTCGCCCAATTACAGTTCTAACTACAGTACAACCACTGCCCAACTATGTATGGTTTAACTGCAGTCCAATGCAGCTACAGTCACAAATAATACCAGTTCAATTAATATCATTTCATAAGTAATGTCGTTTCTTGGTGCAAACTTTTCTAGCAAAATATTAATATTTATAATTTATTTTTAATCATTTTAAACTTCAACGTCACTTAGATCACTGATATCCCACCACACGTACAGTAACATGTAGGGTGAAATAAGGAATCCAAAAAATTACCTAAAAAAAGGGAAACGATCATAGAAAGCAATGGTCAATATATCGATATTTAAAACTAAATCGAAGTATTAATACTCTGCCCTAAAATTCAGTGATCTGACATTCAACGTCTGATCTGATTTTTTTGAAAATTCAATGCCTCAGGACCAATTAATAGATATACCAATAAATAATCCACTATTATTCGTCGAATTTGATATTCCTTCTCCACGAAATCAAAAGCCTATTCAAGTCCACTGATAGACATCCTAGTTCTCGTTCCTTATCATATTCTGTAATTCCTTTAATAAAAAGAGCTGGAATACGTTCTGAATTCAAACATCATCAAGGAAATTATTTTAAAACATAAAAGGTCAGGTACCTACCAATGACGGGAATAAATTATAAAATATAAAATGTCAGGTACCTACCAACGAAGGAAATAAATTTAAAATATAACATGTCACAGAATTATGTAAAATTTAACAGAATTTAAAAAATGGATTCATTCACTATGACCCATCAATCCCTCTCCTATTTCTTTCACCGGGTCCAATCAAATGGATTAACTTTCCAACGAACAGCTGACAAACTCGCAACCGTAACATCCACCTCCGTTACCTCTTCCATCATCGCAGGTCCCCGCGGAAGAAGAATCGCTCCCGCGACGGGCCGCGATTCGTCTTCTCCCTTGGGAATAGAAAGTAAAAAAAAAAAAAAAACGGTTAGTCGGCCATGTGCAAGTAGCAAGACGGGGCGGGTAACGAACGTCGGTCGCGGCCTGGTATGAGACACAATTTCGCCCGGTTAAAATTAGCCACGGGGTGCTTGGTGGCGATGCATATTTCCGCGTGTGCCGGGTTTATTTGCGGTGTACGACGGGCACCGGGTATGGTACCCACCAGGGACCACCGGACGTCCATCGTGATCCGGAACGGTCTACCTGCCATTCGGACACCCCATTTTTTCATATTTTTCTGCGACATTTTCTTTCAGTTTTCCATCCCTCGACTGCTGGTGGTATTATTTTTTAATCACATCGAGGTGGTCATATCTGTTATAAAAATTTCATTTCATGGGATTAGATTGCTTCTTATACGAGGTGGAATTGTATTTAATTCATCGAGGTGGTGAATTCCAGTACAGAAATTTCACTTCATGGTACTAGATTGTTACTTATAAGAAGAGTCATTGTATTTAATTTATCGAGGTGGTGAATTCCAGTACAAAAATTTCACTTCATGGGATTAGATTGTTGGATACTTATCAGAGGTGGTGTTTCATTTTTTGTATCTACATAGTAAAGCAAACTTGCGATAGCTGCCTGCTGGATAAATATCTGTTAGGAATGCGAAGTAAACACATCGAAATACAGTAAATTTTCGACGAGTGTTCGCTGGGTCCTCTGCATTCAACATTTAATAAACAGATACTCATTGGCTTCAGAATTCTAAGCTCTATCACTGTGCTAAAGCTCATTAAAAAGTCAAAGTTACATTTGGAGACTTCTCTTTGTCAGTGTCGAGGAGCCTTCGAACATTCATCGATGATTTAATGTATTCTGTTATGCGTAGGTAACTTCAACTAAGACTCCGTGACTTTTATTTCAAAGAAATTGCAAATTTAACTATTTATCTCTTTGCCAGTGTCTGGGTTAGGTTAACTCTTCGGACACTCATCGAGGATTTACTGTAGACTGAGTGAAAACTTACGATTTTTGCACAGTATTTGTAGTGTTCGAATCATTCCCATCCAGGTTCGAGTGTATTTAAAAGTATTGTTTTTCCCTGAAGTATGTATTCATGAGATGTTTGAAACTGTAGTTAGATTCGATACTATTTACAATATGTACGTACTTGATCCCATCACTGTTGGTAAGCTGTTCCTGAAGGCAGCTTCCAAGGCCCTATTACAGATTATACCTACATGAGATTTTCTCGCCATTTAGTATTGCCAGCTCGAAATGAAAAAAATTGTATGAAATAAAATTATCCACTAGAAACGAAAAAATTCGTATGAAATAAAATTACCTGCTTGAAATTAAACAATTCGTATAGAATGAAGCTACCTTCTTGAAATAACAATAATTTAAAATTAAAAGAAACTAGTATGAAATAAAATTACTTGTTTGAAATGACAAAATTAGTACGAAACAAAATGAAGGGGTGAAGTACCGCCATGTTTGCGAGACCCCGACTCCGTTACGCTGAAATCGCGACCTGATTCGGTTGCTCTTCGCCCGTGACCGCGTGGAATTCCTTTGAAACGTTCCACGGCACGCGAACGGCAGCGAGTTGGCTTTGTTTCGTCGTAAATCAGCCTGTTTTTGGTCCTGTCCCGTTTACAACGGACTGTAAAGCTGGATGAACGGGATTGATCGCGACTGAGGTGCACGCGTAAATTTTACGCCAGCTTCTGGCGGGGAGTTCTGCGGGTTTCAGTGTGCACGGGGTTGTCTTGCAACGATTGGTGGTGCTACCGATGAGGTCGATTCTGTATGATAAAATAAATGAAAAACATTTAAAAAGTAGACAGTGGATTTTGTACATTAATATTATATTGTTGCATAATACATGTCCTTTTTAAGGTACAGAGTTTTAGCGATTATAATCGTTCTTGAGACGATGAGTTTTATTTAAAAAAAGTCCATATAAATCGACATATTACAAGTTACAAGCTTCTTGACCTCGTGTTTAATGATTTTACGACGACTGAAATGAAACGTGTTGGAAAATGAAATTTATTGTGCAACAACTAAAAACAAACGTGAAGGTATAAAATTTAATTTATATTATTTTAATTATATTTTATTAATTTAAATAGATATAAAATTCAGTATATTCAAATGGTTAAGAAACTTTAGTAGGATTTTTATTTTATTTGGAATTTAATAGAACCGTTAATACGGCAAGAAAATTTCTGTTTGTCTCTAGTTTCTGTAAATAAATCCTTGAAGATCGATAGTAGCATAAACATCCGTAGTCTAGTAATAACATTTATATAGTACACCGATACCGGTCTAGGTGACGTTCAAAATTGGTTGCGTACTCGTGTTCTGGAATTCACTTGGCTGATGTGTCTCTGTCTATTACCGGTTTATTTCTACTTATGATGATTAACCTGTCCACCGGCGAAGACGTGTTAACTCGTCACTAATGTTGAGCAACAGCGCCCGTTGCGAAAGAATGGATATTTTCATTTTTGTTTCTCATTACTACTCTAAGCATAGCTTCTGATATTTTTTTCGTTTTTCTCTTGTTATAGTACCGGATTATCTATCGTTGGTTTCATTATTTTGTTTGCATAAAATATAATACTAAGACATATTCGTACCTGCTTTTATAGATATTTGATTATAGATATAGATTTTATAAATACCTTGAAAAATGTGCCGTTTAACAAATTATAGGTATTACTTGTTACATTGTATCATTTATATTCTTGAATAATTCCATATAAATTGATAGATGAGGAAATATATGGTCGATGAACTGCATACGATAATAACCTAAACTTCTAAGTAGAAATAGCGAAAAATGACCAGGCACACTATTATCCGTAAATCCGTCTTAAGTTTGGTGAACGAATTTTTAGTGTTACTCCACATTCCTGTACATTTTTTCATAAATACCTAGCCTCCTGCTGGTCACAATCGTGGTTAGAGGACGTCTTGTAAACATTTGAAATTAATCTGTGATGATAAGAGATATCTTTGTTAACCTAATTTTATGTAAACAAATAGAATTTCTGTTAGAAAAAGATTTTTATGTACCGGATGAGTAAAATTAAATGTTGAACGATAGCATATGATAGCAAATCACGGTAGAATACGTTCTAACGATCAAGATTCATTTATCTCGTACATGTGTCAACTAAACAAACGAAAATCTCGACTGCAGAATGTTTCCCAGGAACGTCACGATAATTTATGTTTTACGCGCG
>NW_015373942.1:4193629-4245449 GCF_001272555.1 Dufourea novaeangliae | reverse complement strand
AATGCCCGATCGAATCTTCTCCATTTCCCGAGAAACTTGCATCCGCTGCGGTGGCGCGCGACCGTCAAAGAACACTCTAGAAAATCCGATGAAACATTTTCCCGGCTGACGCTCGTCTTTTGCCAAATCATGTTTGGCCGGTAAGGCCATTCTGGCCACTCTGCTTTCCGACAGCTTCGCGGAATCACGGAAACGAACGATCCATCGTTCTTGAACTTCACGAAATCCTGCGTCTAGATAAACGTAGTGTCATAATTCGATCCGTTCCATTTTCTTCTTTCACCACTTTCTACTGGTTTTTTTCGTTTACTTATTTATACTTATTCCTTCAAGTTCTTTGTGACACAGGGTTACATTAATATAGAGGGAGGTGATTCGATTCGTTTCACGCAAGTTTCAAGGTATGACGGAGGCTTTCCTTTTTCTAGATACTAGGATTTTGATATTAATAATACAAAATTTGTAATTGGTAATCGGTAATCAATAATTGGTACTTGGTACTCGGTAATCGGTACTCGGTAATCGGTAATCGGTAATCGGTAATCGGTAATCGGTATTCGATACTCTGTAATCGGTAGTTAGGAATCGGAAATAGTTCAAATTAGTCGGTAATCGGTAATCGGTAATCGGTAATCGGTAATCGGTAATCGGTGATCGGTAATCGGTAATCGGTAATCAGGAATCGGAAATAGCTAAAATTAGTCGATAATCGGTCATTGGTAATCGGTATTCTGTAATAGGTAATCGGTAATCTATATTCTGTAATCGGTAATCGATAGTCCATAATCGGTATATAAAGGGACCGAAAACAAGGCTTTGCCTTTCTCTAGGTTAGGCAGATCTGAACATACTTAAAAGTAACCAGGTTGTGATACATGGAACTCCTAACACTGTGCCTAAATAGTCTCACATGTTATCTTCACGTGTCCACAAATCCTCGGTTACACAGGATCCTCGCGTCCAATATTACGTTCGATAAAAAACCGAAAATTTTATTTCCGTGATCCTAACCAGCGCAAGAGACCATGTTTCAAATAAAGGGATAGGGCGAAGGGAGAACAGAAATTTTCGATGGAACAGATTATTTTCCGGGAAATTTTCTTATCTCGAACGAAGGATGAAGGTAGCAAAATGAAAGTATCTAGAAAGTAGTTGACATTTCCGAGAGTTCCAGGAAAATTCTCGGTTTTCCGGATCCATTGTCGTCTCCTGAGAGTGGCCGACCGTTCCACGATGACGAGAGCTCGTTTGGAGAGGCTGGGATGGCCCAGATTGTGGTCTATAATCGGACCGGTATAGAGACACGGTTTGTTGCCTTTCGGTTTTTAGCTGGCTTCGGGACGGTCGGCTAACGTGGAAGGAGGGAGATAGAGAAAGGGAGAGAAAGAGAGGGTGATGGGGAGCCAAGCCCCGCGAAACTCTGACATGTTCGATCATTTGAGGGGGACGTCACTTAAATGACGTCCTCCTTTTAGACCACGCTCGTGCCACGTGAGCCCCTGTACACGTGCCTTCTCCCGCGTGAAACGCATTTCCCGTGCCGTCTCACTTAAATTCCAACGGGAAATAACTTTCTTCCCATAGATACTTTATTTTGTGTCTATTTATTTTCTTCTTCTTTGGAACTAGTCATGAAAATGTTGAAAAAATGTTAGATCAGTTAGGTAAAATATGATTTCAATTAGAATCTGTGTGATTCTGAATAGTGACGATCAAGTGTCTATTCAACGGCGAATTATTTACATATTAGGTCGATGCGTAAATAATAATAATAATTTATTTATGGGTCTACACCCATTGGTGACAAAATACATAAAGTAATTAGGAAATGTAGTTGATAACGTGTAACGGTACATTCATGTTACATAATTTTCGATCCTGTTAGTGAGTACAGTTGCTATCTGAAAAAAATTTTGGAATGCTGGAAAATTGACAGATTTACAGATCCGATAAATACAATTATGTAGTCCAGACGTGGTACGATGGTACCATCGTATTACGATACCATAATCACAATATTAACATTTATCTCGCTTTAAATTAATTACGTCAGCGTCATCCAGAAGTAATTATACTACCTACTACTTCAAGAGACCCACCGCACGAAGTATGGACAATATAATTGCATAAACCGTATAATTATGAATGTTAATAAATTCTGTGTATCGCTGGACTTCTTTAGTTCCCAAGTCTCATTTAGGCATAGATTATACAACACATTGATACCTACAATTGACTGATTATAGTAAAGGGTTATATACCCGTAGATCAATAAATAAATAAAAAAATAAATAAAATAAATTGTATCTCGTTATCGGTATTATTTGTCAATGTCTGGAGGACTAGAATTATTGCTTGCTGCTTGGAATTCAAGCGTGTTGCAATTATTCTAAAAACCCTAATATATCAGCAATTACAAGATTTAATAGCTTCTGTAAATAGTCATTTTTTAAATGAAAAAAAAAAAAAAAGAAACGATAATATTAACGTTATCCACGTTCTTGTGATTTGTTTTTATCATCGAATATTACAGGACGTATGCTGCGTGTAAAGCAAACCCAGGAGTATCTCTTGGATTTCTGTATTTCAGATTCAACGGGTGGCCTGGTATTCGGCATACCGCTGTCACAGTGTTTGGAGAACGACAGGATTGCTAGAATCGCCGCTGGCGAGGTCGCCGACATCGGCTGCCTGTCGAGGAGCAGCAGACACGGGAGCAGGACAAGTTTCACGAGCCTTATCGAGCCCACCGTGGCAGCCAAGACCGATGTGGTAAGTAGATTGGATCCTCGCACTGTGTCGGACATGCCGACGAATAAGACAGAGACGGACACGGTTAACAGTGAAACAATAGATGACGAATGGAAACGTGATATTGCGGATTGTTTTCTTCCCGTTTGTCCGATTAGATGGGCAAAACGTTTCGGTCCTGCATAAGCGATGATTGAAAAGGGTTAATGAAGGTTACTGGGGGTTAATGAGGGTTAATGAGGGTTACAGAGGGTTACAGAGGGTTACTGAGCGTTACAGAGGTTACAGAGTGTTACAAGGTGTTAAATAGGGTTGAGAAGGGTCGAAAAGGGTTGAAAAGGTTTAGAAGGGGGTTGGAAGGGGATTTAAAAGGGTTTAAAAGGGTTAATAAGCGGTTTAAAAAAGTTTAAAGGGGTAAAAGGGGTGTACTGTTAAACAAGATTAAAAATTATTCAAAGGAGTCTAAAAGGGTTAAAAAGGATTAGAAGGAGTCTAAAAGGGTTAAAAAGGATTAAAAGGAGTCTGAAAGGGTTAAAAAGTATTAGAATGGGTCTATAAAGAGTGTTGAAAACTGTTAAACACAGATAAGAAGGTTACAGTATAATCAAGATTCATGTAGATGATTCAGTGCCACAATATTTTTTCACGAAATCAAATTCGCACACACATTAGCATCACAATTCCCCAGAATCCAATAGAATATTAAACTTCAGCCCGACATAATTTTTGCGTATAATGTTTATATTCTTCTCCGTCTAACAAACTTCATATGCGGAGATAGAATCTTCTAATTTTACTCCTGACTTCACAATTTACATTGAAAACATCTTAATTTCAAAGAATCATAAACTACACACTTACATTCATAAATATCCGCCGTCTTATCGATCAGTCTTTATAATTCAGACAAGTAGAAATAACCAGTAATGGGCAGACGCAGTAGTTAGAATGCAGCTTAAAGTACACTCAAACGCTTGTTTAATCTTCATCATCAACATGCTCGGAAACGAACGCCTCGTACGATAAAAAAATTCTATTCCACCTTTCGTTTTCGCGCGTAGAATCGCCCTCCTGTGCAAACAATCACGATCTCTCAAGGCCTCGCGTCCCAAGGGGCGTATTAACGCGGGAACCGTCCACGTGGCGTAGTTTTTTCTTTTGGCTGACGGGCGGGGTGGAGCAACAAAGTGGCCGAACGACGTTTATTTTCGCGGGCTCTGGACCATCGTCTCTCCTAGCACGGATCCACGGCATGGAAAGCGACGATGAAAAAAAAAAAAAAGTAGAAAAGATTCGGTGGTGATTTACAATGCCGAAAATTTTATTCGAGCAGCCGCGGCTCGTAAAGCGACGGAGTCGGGCCACGGACGCCCACGTGGTGCCCACCGTGCGGACATCCACGAGTCACCTGTTTTAGATTGACGTTAACTAATCTGCGCGCGAAACGCGGCTCCCTCGGGCTGTCCCGATCGAAACTTTGACCACGGCGGAAATAGATACATTACACGAATAGTAGTCGTGCTTTACTACGTTTCTTTCTGTTTTTTTATTTTTTTTTTTTTAGATGAAACACGCCGAGCATAGCGACGACGCGAGAGATACTCGGTTGCAAAGGTGATTTGTACTTTTTCTGTAACGTCGGGATGAGGTATAAATTTCTCGTGAGCTTTGAGGCGACGGTAGGGGAAAAGAGAAATTCTACGTCGAGTTTTGTGGAAGCTTCGTTTTGTTTTTTGCGGTTAGTATTTCTGACAGATAGGGGTACAGTGACAAATAGGAAATGTAATTTTGGAAGTAAGATGTGTTTTAGCGAAATGAACTTCTATGAGATAATTTTCGTGTGTTTTGAGGGTATGCCGAGGAAAAGATTTCGAGTTTTGTGGAAGCTTCATTTTTTTTGTGGTTAGTATTTATGACAGATTGCGGTAAGGTGACAAATAGGAAATGTAATTTTGGAAGTAAGATCTGTTTTAGCGAAATTAACTTCTATGAGATAATTTTCGTGTGTCTTGAGGGTATGTCGAGGAAAAGATTTCGAGTTTTGTGGAAGCTTCATTTTTTTGCGGTTAGAATTTATGACAGATAGGGGTACGGTGACAAATAGGAAATGTAATTTTGGAAGTAAGGTGTGTTTTAGCGAAATTAACTTCTATGAGATAATTTTCGTGTGTTTTGAGGGTATGTCGAGGAAAAGATTTCGAGTTTTGTGGAAGCTTCATTTTTTTGTGGTTAGTATTTATGACAGATAGGGGTACGATGACAAATAAGAAATGTAATTTTGGAAGTAAGATGTGTTTTAGCGAAATGAACTTCTATGAGATAATTTTTGTTTGTTTTGAGGGTATGTTGAAGTAGATTCTTGTTCGAGCTTTGTGGAAGCTGTTTTTTTTTGTGGTTAGTGGTTATGACAAATAGTCAAAACAATAGTTAAAACAACCTTACTTTTTCTATATAATCCGAATCTCGCATAATGCGATTTATACACTGCGTGGTATAAATGTGGCATAACGGCAACCAAGTTTGCTATGTCAGTAATCATGTTGAGAATTAAATGAAATAAATGTTTCTCCAGAAAATGATAGATTCTGAAAAGAAGTGATTAATTTTTATTTTAACCACAACACATAAAGATTGAAAATTTTGTGGGTTGATTTATAATTCTGTCACACAGTGTATAACCTGACATTTCTATGGAACTTAATATCTATATTACACAAGAGTTACCTGTATTGATAATGTTGGTAGTTTCTGAAGTATTCGTAACTTATAGATAATTGCATTGCAGAGACGTATTTTAAGATCCGTTTATAAATGGGCGGTGATAAAATAAAGTAGGTTCAAATAGGGGTGGAAAGTGGCGAGACTTGTATTACAATGGCGGTCTCACTGCAATACAATAAATCACTACCACACAATGGCTCAGTTTTTAAATAGTAGATGAAAGGAGAAAAGAGATTTATATATAGGAGGAAAAAGATGAGAGGAATGAATTGTAGTAGTAATTAAAAGTTCGAAAACTTTGTTACAAAATAGAAAATCTGCTGGTCACACGTGCATTTAGAATTTGACTTTGCTAACACGTCTGTCCATTGCATTCTGTTTCTACTTATTTTTAGCACTAAGGAAAAAATAAGAAAAGTTTGGATTTTTATTAAAAGAAAAGAAGAGAATTCAATCTACATTTTTCTATGGTTTCTCAAAAATATACAAAGTGACGTGTGTTTTAAAGATTGCAGAAACGCGGGGATATTGCGACAAAAAGACGTTTCCTCGTCCCTGCTCACGTAACATTGATCTCGAGATCTTAAAAAAAGTGTGACCTTGACTCCATCCAGCCGCCATAATATTTTCCTCTTCATTTTCTTCTCGTTCATTTTCATTCGACCCGAACGATCTAAACGAGTCGAACAAACCTAACAGTTGTCACTTATACAATAAAAGAATTGGAAATAAATTTAGGATACTCCTGATGTGTTCGAAGCACGTTGAATTCATATTTTCATAGTCACGCTGCTCGTATCCTCATCGTCGCGAGACGGTTCGTAAAAAATGTAGAAACATCGATCGAAGCAACGTCAAATGTTGAACAAGCCTTCGAGCAGAGTTGGGCAAAATGTAATCTAAATTACAATTACAATGTTAAGACAATTACAAATTACTTACTTTCTGTAATTGTGATTGTCACTAACTTCGATTACGATTGTAATTGCCAAATGTAATCGCAAAGTAATTATAATTACAATGTAATTGCCAGATGTAATTGGAGAGCAACTTCAACTACAATGTAATTGTAACTGTAATTACTATTCACAATTAGAATGTAATTACAATGTAATTGTGAATTGTATTTGTCATGCAATCACATTATAATTGTGAATTGTAATTGTCTTGCAATTACATTATATTTGTGAATTATAATTGTCTTGCAATTAATTTATATTTGTGAATTGTAATTGTCTTGCAATCACATTGTAATTGTGAATTGTAATTGTCTTGCAATTATATTGTAATAGTAATTACATCGAAGTTCAATTACTTTTCATTGCAATTTTTAATTACATTGTAATAGTAATTACATGGAAGCTCAATTACTTTTCATTGCAATTTTTAATTACATTGTAATAGTAATTACACGGAAGTTCAATTAATTTCCATTACAGTTTTTAATTGCATGTAACTGCACGTATTAATTACATTGTAATTGATATTACTTTTTAATTAAATTTCCAATGTAATTGCAATGAAATTAATCGATTGCGCCCAGCTCGTGACGAAAGGGACAGTCGCGTGACGGGCATCGTTCACGATCACGAATGCGATCATAAACGCCGTCATCGATTGCGTCAGAGTGTCCGCGGGATCGGGCGACCAAGACGCGCCCGTTTATCGATGGCCACTTGCGCGCGCGCGCGTGCTCGGTCAGCAGAGCCGCAAGTGGTTATTTTTTGACGGGTACGTCAGTACACATCGCCGGCGAACACCCCGTTTTATTCTGTGTTTCGCGTCGTCGCACACAACGGGCTCCGACGCCCGTTTGCCAAATCCTCTTACCGGATTTAACTAACGCTCCACGCTAATTAAATGCTAACGGGCGGCCGTCACGTCACCGTCCACCACCCCCTCAGATGCCCTTGATCGTTTATCGGGGAAAAGTTCCTCGATCCTCCACCGCGTAGGGTTGTGGAAACCGTTGATTGGCCGGGGAAATGCTTACAGTATTATCGGCTGTTCCAAGATCATTTTTCTGTGGGATGCGGAGAATGTTGATTGATCGAGAAATTTTTATTGTATATAGGGTGTTCGAAACAAATTTTTTTTTTTTTCACCGTCTTATAATTGGTGGTTGTTTGTGTACTACTGAAGGTATGGTGTTTGGGGATAAACTAGAAACAAACAGAATTCTTTTTATTGTCTTAAATGTTCTATCAGATCTCAAATATAGTAGAAATCGCAGGCTAAAGTTCATTAAACTGTTTAATATACTAAATTTTATACCATCGCGTATGCTATACATTCTTAAAATCCGCAGTCTAGTGATCAGTTTTGTTCAAACATACTGGATTTAAAAAAAACAGTGTAATGTTTACTTTATACATCTGGATGACCCATAACATTTCATTTAAGAAACTACACCAGCCTTGAATTAGATCTTTCCTCCACGTCTCTTTCAATTCTTACGTGTTTTAGGATATTATTAAATTTCTCTAAATTACTTTAAATTTCCCTTCTTCTAGATTTATTAAATTACTCTTAGAGATTTACGAATGTAGAAGATGTTTCTTAATTAGTCGTAATCTAACGCTATTTCTTCGATTCTATTTTTCCAAGAGCAATCTTTTTCGCGACCGGAAGTAAATGTTTTGGTTTCGGAAGCACCGGCGCCACCTGGCCGGAGAAAACGAGTCCTTTTTTTCCGCCGCTCGTTTGCCACGCGAGAACATCGAACACGTTCGTGCGTTATTTTAAGAAACTCGAGGATTCGATCTGTGCCTCTTGATTTACACCGTCTAATCTAATTTCTGAACTTTTACTCTTCTGCGTATTGATTTTTCGCTTTACGACGCGTTCGGTGTGATTTGTTCACCCCCGTAAACATTTATTTTAAACGTACCTACCTTTGCACGAAGGCACCATAGTTTAACATTTTTTCCACTCAAATTCCTCATTCTTCGCTAATATTTTATAACTCATAAATTACAATTTTCCCGATTAAAATTACTTTCGTTTCGTATAATACGAAATATCAATAAATTACCCCATTAAATCAATGTTAATTTATATTTATTTAATTAATAGGGAGTATATTTATTCTTCACCATTTAATAAGTTAGTAGTATTAATTGTACCAATAAGTACTCCATTTGTTTAAACTACGATTCGATATGTCCCGATGATTATGAAAATGGTGTAACTCATCTATTTTTCGTTTCGAACATTCTTTCATAATATTGAAATATAAATCGATGTAATATAAAACAAGAGAGAAAATAAAACTTTTTTTTGGTTTTTCGACTTATACTATTTTCAATAATCACCCGTAGATATATTTTACCCTAAAAAGCTGTTTTCGACTAATCACTTCACTATACATCCTCTATAGATCCGCCATAAATCCTCCAGTTTCATATAGACTAGTACTAATCTCGTCAAGTCATAGTGGATTACTTGTAAATACTACTGGCATTATATTATTATTTGATATACTTACTATTGGTACACCTAATAAATAACTCTGACCATAAATAATCATTTTTACGTGTAGAATCATCTTTTTATCGTACGATTCACATACGAACACCCTATAGAACCAGTCGATAATTGAACATTCCGCTTGATTCGCGGGCAGTTTACCCAGTTGCGAAAATACGCGATTTAAATCTCCTATCGAATTTACAAAACGAACCGGGAAATTTCGTACGGGTGGGTGGAGAATTTTCATCAGCTTTTCACCTAGAAATAGATCGACCGTTCGTGAAATCGAGACGGGTGATTCATGCTCTATGGATACAACGTCGATTTGTTGCGACGCTCGCCACGACAATGCCACCCTCGACTTCCGGTAAACCGATCGTCGACGGAATCGAACGTAACGCTTCGTATATGTACGCGAGTAGGAGGGGCAATACGATGGATCGTTGAAAAGATTTACAGTGACGTCTCGTGCGTATTCTGATGCTATATATACCTATACAGGGTGAGAAAAAAAAGGGTTCATACCTTCCTGGGTAGATAATACTCGCTAAATGATGAATAAGAGTCTTGTAATAAATATTGGTCGAAGAATTAATAGTTTCGAAGTTATAAAATCACTTTTTTGTGTCGGTTACAGCTAGTGATTTCTTCCCTTCAGGAGCTATCGTACAATGGATTACTTTATCCATTCCTTCTTTTCCAGGATACAGAAGGTTTTTTAGAATTTTTATTAGTTTTCTTACAAGTTTTTCTATACAGTACGATATAGAAATAATGGATTACCTTATGATTTAATCTTTTCCTAGTTGCGAAATTATTTACAGTACTTGTACAATTTTTTGTCAGTGAGAAAGTCCCTTTAACCGAAGCGAAAAATTGTTTATAACTTTAAAAAATTAATCTTTCGACTCATGTTTATTAAGAATACTTTTCATCGTTTGGCAATTATTCTTTATATTCAAAATGTTGTATTGTAAATTCTATAAAGTTTGTACTCAGAAATATATTGTGTACACGGGTTATGGGACATTTGTTTACTGTAAACAAAATACAAATTGTCGTAGAGGTGACTGTTTAAAATGTTCAACATTAACAATTTTGACAACTACAGACTGTTTTCGATTATCGTCCTGGACTCGGTTCTGCTCCATGACAATAACCTTATAGGGATAATTGCTTCACAGAGAGCTTTAACGTGATTATAGCAAATTTTTCGTCAACTCTTTTTTCATGATTTTTCAAGGTCACCTTCAATTTCTTGCAAATACACCTATAATATTTTTACGCCTAACACATGTTATGTTATGACACTAAACGTTTCCCTAAACTTATTTTCCCTTTGAATCGAACAGCACAATAATTAAACGAGGAGAATCATGTACACCACACAATATCCCCCTTGATACCATGTAACATATGTAGCAATAATTTTCAATACAACACAAAATTTGGAAGTTATTCGAGGAGACAAAGTTTGGTGCCTCACCCTGTATAACTGTGTATACACCTGACGCAAATTATCTCTGTTCAGGTATGAATTTATATAAAAGTATCCACGGTCGGTTAATGAAACGAACAACGATCTATTCAATGAATCGTTCGATACCTCGACAATCGATCGATCTTCCATACCGTCGGAAGTTACATCGCGACAGGCACGTGGAAATTTTATTTATAAACCTCGCGGTGAACGTGTTTGGCCGGTGTCGCGATGAAAGGCCATCCGCGTTTAAATAGCCCGACGCGATTGATCGGTTTAAAGGCGATTTCGGTATGAACGACGCGGACCGTCGTCCCGTTGCATCCTCGAATTCGCCGGGTGACGACGTCACGTGTGTCTCGAGTCGAGGATGACGTCACGGATACGGGGACGCGAATAGAACGACGATGAGATGGCGACTATTTTAACCGGGGGATTAATTAAGGATACCGAAATTTTGCAAGACATTCCGTCAGACGGGACAGACCACCAGCGTTTCGGGTGCGTCGTTCCTAGTGATGGGATCGGTACCAATACTATTATGGGATTTAAGGGGTCATGCTCAGTCATTTTTCAAATTTTCAAAAAATCGATTTTTCACTTTCTACATTTTCTTTGAGTACAACATCTCGAGAATATTCTGTGCAAGTTTCAAGGTAATCCAATTAAAAATGACAGAGTTACAGGCGTTAAAAAATGAACATTTTATATAAGTGTAAGCTTGACTTGAAACTTTAAACGCGTTTTTCTCGAAACTACATTTTTCAAATCGGTGATCAATATTTCTCGAAAACTACTGTGTCGATTTACGTGAAGCCTTTTGCGCCTTATTTGAAATCAGAAAAACTTGTCCTTGAACGAAGGATTCTTTTGTTCGTTCCATACTTTTTTTTTTATTGACCAAAAACGAGTGATTTTTTAGGTGAAAATCGCACTTTTTCAGGAAAACGTCTGCTTTGTTTTTGTTAAAAAACACTGCATCTAACGTCTGATTTTGTTCCTAATCAATATTTCGAAAAACTCCACGTGCAAGGACAAGATTGGTTATTCCATTACATAAATCTTACTGAATTTTTAATTTCAGATGAACCGTTACGAAGTTACAGTGAGCACGGCAGACCACTTTTTGTGAAGAGACGTTCGATCTCGATATCGATTTTTGCGACTTTTTGGTCCAGTATCCTAGTTGTGAGAAATCAAAAATGATGAAAATAGTTTTTTTTTCCGAAGCCGAGCCTCTATTTAACTTCTGTTCACTTTATTCCGATCAGTTCCACAAGGGGATTCCCCCAATGGTGGGAATAACGCCGTTGCAGGTGTAGCACTGTTATTTCAACAATTTATCGTGATTCCATGACTACTTGTGATAATATGGCAATCGTAACCCAATGAGAGTAGTTGTTTCAAGGGTGGTAATTATTGTTTTCCAGGGTGGTTCGTGTGAATCGTTGTCGTCGAAGGGAGGCGCCTTGACTGGAAGTGATTCCGGGGTCCTGGAACTAAGCGACAGCGGTGGAGGAGGTCCTCCAGGGGAATGGGACGCGGTACCAGGTGTAGTCAGACAGTGCATCAGGCATCTGGAGAACACAGGTCTTCGGACGCTTGGAGTGTTCCGGGTGTCGCCTTCGAAGAAGAGAGTCAGACAGGTAAGTCTCCTCTTGAGCAGTTGACCATACGTGGATCGTTTGAAAATTTCTCGGTGTGGAGTGGAATGGCACATCGGTTTTCAAATGTTTCTATTTTCACTATCGTCCACTTAAATCTCACTTCAAGATCGCTCAAATGTTTCTATTTTTAATATCGTCCACTCAAATCTCACTTCAAAATCATTCAAATATTTCTGTTTTCAATATCGTCTACTCAAATCTCACTTCGAGATCGTTCAAATGTTTCTATTTTCAATATCGTCTACTCAAATCTCACTTCAAGATCGTTCAAATGTTTCTATTTTCAATATCGTCTGTACACTTGGACCAACGATATTCTATTTTTATAGACGAATACGCAAAATTTGTGGAACGAAGGAACTAGTTTTGGAATAGTGTCGATGTTTTATGATTTACACTATTGTTAATTAATATTAGGACTCCGGTCTGTATGGAGAAAATATGATGTTCCCTAGAAATTGTATATTTTGGAGCACTTTTTATTACTTTATATTTAAACGAATGATGTCCATCGAGCTTTAAGATCTCGTAAAATATGTTTATTTTAGATTTTCAACAATTTCGTAGTATCTTGTTACACTTTCTTCATTTTCGATAAGTGTATTAATACACTGCTAATCAAAATTAAGGTGCCACTAAAATTCATTGGGTTTACAAGAACAAATTTTGTGTCGCCCAAGCATCCTCTCAAAGTTGACGAACATTTTTTAACATTCGTTTGCTGCGTTTCATCTTAAAAAATAAATACCAAACTAAACGAACATAATTTTTAGTTACTGATTCAAAAGCTAGCAGCATCAGGCTACGAAATGGTGATTTCTAATATTTTCTATAACTATTTTTCATTTGAGGATGACCAAAATTTTCAGCAAATTTTAATGGCCAGTGTACATCGTAATATTAGTGCAAGATTTTGGCTTTTATAACGTTTCTATGGCATACTAATGTATTATATTTCTATTATTATTGTTGTCACTCATTACTATTCGTAATGAAGGTTCTAATCGATATTATTTCACAGTGAATAACCATTCAGTTGACTCTACAGGAATAAACATTGTCGTTTCAGTTACGGGAAGACTTTGATTGCGGTCGAGAGACGAAAATCGGCCCCGATCAATGCCCCCACGATGTAGCAGCCCTCCTGAAGGAATTCCTTCGTGACTTACCTGACCCCCTGCTTTGCAGGGACCTCTATCAAGCCTTCGTCCATACACAGAGTAAGATGATACTGAATGAAAATTATAATTACATCCAGTAATCCTCTTAAGTTAAAGAGGTTGAACAGCTCGTCTGACGAGCTAGATCAGCAGTTCAAAGCGATCACGTGCAAAGGATTTACTAATATTCTCGGATGGAGATTCAATCTTCGCGGTATTACAATAATCTCGTTTCAACAAGAGAATTAAATCTTGTATAAATCGGTATACTACTAAATTTCTATGGAATTTTATCTACGAGTGTGATGAATTTTATGTACATTAATAGGACCACAACCTCATTTTTTCAAATTTTCAAATAATGACATATTCCTCTTTAATTAAAATAATTCTTATTAGGTACTCCTATGTCTCCACTGTAAGCATCCATGAAGCTCATTTTGACCAGTTTGCTAGATCAACAGTTATGATTCATGGAAAAAACGTTACAACCGTAAAATCAATTTTTGAAATTCCCAAAAATCCTTCAAGATACGTTCATACATATATCACTACAGACTACACATATTCAAGTGTGAATAGAATCCAAAACGTTATCCCAAAAACTGTTCGATTTCCCGTGGAACGATTCTATATTCAAATTACAGACACCAGAGTATACTATAACTGCATAAAATTCGTCAGTCGAGTAGCAACAGTATATCAAATACGATGGCAACAACAATTTAAGTTTACGTACAGTTGCATCGTTAATTTTCGTTTATCTACTCGTTCTGTGAGCGAATTTCATCGTTTCGTTCGACACCCCGTTCTCTTTAATCCCGATAATTGACGCACGAGCCACTCGGCGCTGAAAGGGTCGAATTTCTCGCAGAGATCCGGAACAGGCGACTCCAGCAAGAAGCTCTTCAGCATCTCATTCAGCTGCTGCCCACGCCGAACCGCGAGACGTTATGGGCGCTTTTGAACTTTCTGAGCGTGGTCGCGGCGAACAGCGAGGATCAGAAGAGCGAGACTGGTGAATGGATGCCTGGGAACAAAATGGACACGACCAATTTAGCCACGGTGAGTCTCCACTCCCGTGTACCATCACTTTTCTTCGAGTTAAACCCTTGCCTTACGATTTTCTTGACGACTGTACTTTCAAGCATTAATTTATCGTTAATAATTTCGCAGATTTTTCTAAGAGATTGATTTACTAATTTCTTCACAAGAAACTCCCCAAAATTCCGTCATTTTTAGCCCCGTTACACCAAGCTCCCTGCTTAAAACTTTTTTTTAATCAAAACAAAAAATACTATAATATCTAATTCTCGACAAATTCATGCCAGTTTAAACGAAAAGAAAAAGAAAAGAAACTGTTTCTACTCTGGCGATGTTGCCTCGTCAGTAATAACTCATCGAATAACCGGAAACCATGTGTCTTTTATTTCAACTTCTTCCCTTAAGCATTCACGCATACAAGACACACTCGAATTTTACATCTTTCATTCTCAAACTGCATTGGAAGAATTCCCTATCACCCGAAATTCCGTCTAAACAAACACAGGAAACTCATCCTAAATTAAGCACACCTCATTTACGCATCACGCCCAATTTATCATGCGACAATCATTTTCTATCCCGCAATTATTAAATATTCGCAGCGGTAGCGATCGATTCGCAACAGTTTAAAATGCATGCCATCTTATAAGACTGTTCACACCAACGCGAAAAATTTATCTATAAAAAATCTATCGCCGCGAAATATTCGCTGACGCTGCGAATATTTCGCGTTGTTTTGTGGAAGCCTTTATTCATATTGGACAACCATTTTCGATCTGTTTGCAAACAATTTGTTCATCTGAGAAAATTTCTGCGTCAAGGTATTCGCCCCGAACATTCTTCACTGCGTGAAGCCCGGTCAGAGGTCGGAGGTGTCCGCCGAGAGGGCAGAGGAGAGGATAGACGTGATAAATGTGGTCAGAGCGCTTCTGGAACACGCTGCGACGTTGTTCACGGTGCCGGCCGCCCTTCTGGACGAGGTATACCTGCACATGATGGACACCCACCCAGTCGAATTGGATCTCGCCCTCTCCCGACGCGCCGAAGAGTGAGTAATTTACGAGGATCTTCCCCTTTATCCCCGTTCTTCGATCTCGTACAATCTTCTTCCTTAGACTTTGCTCCGATTTCAAGGGTTCAAGTTTCAGCTCCAATTTTCCGTACTTTTTTTATTCTTACAATTTAGTGAATCTTTTATTTTATCGTATTGTAACGTTCAGCTTTTTACGATATTAAAATTGTATCTTTGTAAACTCGTAAAGTTTATCGGGATAAAATTGGAGAACAGTCTTTGAGGCTCTTACAAGGGAAGGACTCCAACTGTACCACTTTGATTTTATCGAGGTTTTGTAGGATGAACACATATTTCTAACAGAGATGGGCACAATTTTATTCGAATAATACATAGTGAGAAGTAGCAGTATTTAAGATCGGCATCCTGACCTTCAAACAGTTCATGAGATTAAATAATTGTTTGCAAAGTGTCCACTCATTCGAGAAAAAATATTATTTTATAATAAAAATTGGAATTACCACGTTCGATCAAGTAAAAATGACGAAATATTTTTTTCATCTTTTATTCGTTATTCGAAACATTTTATCTAGATAAGGAATTTGCCCATCTCTGATTTCTAATGATATGTATGAAATGTTAGCCGTAGTTACTTGATAGTTTTGAAGGTATAATTAATTGAAGGTTATATACCTAGTTTTATATGTACTATGAATATAGGTGTTTGTTTCTGATATTATTGCAAAAAATTAATTTTTTTGTACTAATTAATTTTCACGTAACAAGCCTATATACTATATTCATAGTACGTAATATATAATTAGATATGTAACTTTAATTAATTATATCCTGAAAACTATCAAGTAACTATGGCTAATGTTTCCACATATCATTAGAAATATGTATTCTATCATGCTACAAAAGATCATTAAAATCGAAGTGGTACAGTTAGGGTCCTTCCCTTGTCAGTACAGAGTAGCTGAAAGTAATAATCCTAAAATATTTTACTTCTAATTCAGTTTATCTACTTAGTAAAATAGTAACATTAGGTTTTTGATTATTTAATATATATTATTATTTGTACATATTAATATATTGTTCATTATGAAATAATAAAAGAACCTCGGAGGTTCTTCTATCCGGAAGACGAAAGAGACCCCACTTCGATTTCTGGTCCACTACCCGATCAACTGATTCATCTTTCTCCTACGAGACAAAAGAAATTTGTTGAAACTGACAATTAAGCAAAAGAATACACGTGGGAAAAATAACCTGCGCGTTTCTATCAGATTATGTGCGTGGATTATTTAAAAAGTTCTCGGAATGAGGTATATAGATGACATCAGTAATTTTCAAATTTTTAGTTCGCCAAAGATTTTCATTTTACCTAATAACGCTGTTTCCCACCAATTGACCAACAACGAATCCTTATGCAACTTTCTCAAAAGTACTTAAAACATTTGTCTATAAAATAATAATATCATTGATCCAAGTGTATTGATGTTAAAGGGGATAATATTAAAAAATAGAAATTTCCTTAAGAAACAATAAAAGTTTCCTTTCTACTCCACTCTGAGAACTTATAAATGGCCCAAGTAATTAAAGTCCAGTTTTACTGTTAAATCTGATGTAATGAAAATACTATTTACGTAATTATCGTGGAAGAAGAAAGTAAGAGTGGAAGGGTTGAGAGCTAGTGAAGTTTCTTAATCGAATCCCGTCACGACGAAGAAAAGTTAGGGGAGGAAAAGGAGTTGACAGAGCATTTTTCTCGCAGGCAATGCGGTGACGAGGGGGATCCGTGCAGCGAAGCCGAAACCTTTTCGGTCGAGGAGACTCTGACGACGTCGACAACGACCACTGCTGGGACGACCACGTCGACCAGAAAGGTAACCGATCCAGACGGAATCTCATATCCATCGGCCATTCGCGATATTGCCGTGACGTCAAAGTCGCCTATCTGGACGCGTTCGTCGTCCGAACAGGATCCATAACACTTCCACAGAGTTGGAACCATAGAAAAGACATCGAAAAAGAGTTACATACAAAGTTTTGTGGTTCCAATTCATCTGGAAAAATATTTATCTTTTCGAAGCTTACCACTGCTAATTATTTTCTTAATAGTTAGAGTATTGCTAATTTTGAGAACAAATCAAGGGCTGCCTTCTGGTTAGAGGACTGTGTTGGGCCGCACTTAGCCTAAAATCTCTGAGGAATACACTTCCTCTTAAAAATCGAAGCATCGGTAGGGAGTTTCTGACATATATTTGTCACGACGTCAAAGTCTGAATTTCAATGTTACAGGTGTGGACGCGAGAGCAATGCCTTCACCAAACGGCCGGCATAGGCGGAGACATAGGCCCAAGACCGAGGCGGTCAAAAAGGCCCGGTAGCCGACGAAAGGAAGAGGGCAGGAGTAACAGCGTGGATAGTGGATCCAGCGAGGATCCAGGGGATCCTCGGAGAAGGTCGTCGCCCATGGTGATCACCGCCAGCCTCACCATACCGATGTCCGGAGCGTTCACGTTGAACCTCGACGATCCGGACATTCCTTACATCGAGGAGGCGCCGAAGCAACCCAGTGCACCGCCTAGAAGACAGAGGCAACGATCGACATCCGGTTGCAGCGAAGGTTCGTTGGGCCTTCTTATACATCTAGACAAATGTTATTTGAAATGCAAATAAGAAATAACTATTTGGAATAATTTATTTCGAAGCTTTATTTTCAATAATGTCGAGAAATGAATTATTTTGATATTTTTCTCGTTAGGAAAATGTCAATAAACCAAACTCAGACCTAGTCATCTAATATAATTTTGAAGAACAATTGTACAATTATTTCTACGAGTGATTTCAAATGATTAGAAAACAAAATATTAATAACCAACCAAGAAATAAAATTAATCAGAGTTGGTTAGAGGTAGTTCAGGTAAAAGGTATAATTGTTCTGTTAATAACTTTCATAATAAACATTTGATAACTGAAACATTCTGAAGGTCACTCAGGAGGTGTACCTAAGCCAGATCTTGATAACATATGTCAAGATCAAGTACATCTTATTTATCAATACTACTAAAATACGATACTAACTTTTTTTTTTATAATAACTTTTTTACAAACGGTGGCCCAACATATTAAAAACTCATGAAAATCAGAAGTAAATACTTCCCATAACCTCTGCATAAGAACTGTCTCCTAATCGACCCGTTACCTTTCATTTCAAGGAGGAAGGCACGGTAGCGATAGCGCAGTGGGCTCGTCCGCCACGTTGTCCGGCGACCAGGCCCCGAGTTCGCCGCCATCTTGGGCCTCCTCGCCGCCAGCGAGTCCGGACAGCGCGGCGACTGCAGTTTCCTACATACCCGACCAACAGGCTGTTCTCCAGAGGGTTTCGTTCACGACCTCGAGCGAGGTTCGCCAAGTGACCAGGTCGAATAATCAGGAGCCGTCGAGGAGCTCAGCGGCGCCGTACACGCCGAGCATCACAAGCATCGGTGGCGCGGTCCTCAGGTGAGAATCCTTGTCGTCCCGACTATGCGAGTTATACCGACTGCTACGATTCATGGGAATTTAGGTGAAACCTCCGAGCTGTGGTATTTCGTGACAGACGAGTCGGAACGGTTCGATAACCCTGACGAATGTAGAGCAACGTACTGGCGTGCTTTCACCTAGTTATTCGAGGGTTGGGTCGTCTGATACGATTTACCTAATGTTGAATTATGTTGTTTCTTGGGGAAGACTGTTTTCAGAGTTTGTAATGTTGATATTTATATGATTGTATGATTTTAAATTCAGAGTGAAGCGTTCATTATGAGGATAAATAGTTCAACGTTGATTGTTCCGTAATTTGGGTAGGTGACTTTTAATGGTTTTTTTTTTTTTCGTGTTTCTGGAAGAGATACGAAAATTATAAGTTTCGATATGCAGCGAGTCACGGAAGTATTCGTACCCTTGCAATTCTTGAATTCGAATGATTGATGTTTATTGACAAGATACATTCTGAAACGGTTATCAATAAGGATTTATTATGCAATAACTAAGTTTTCGAATGATGTATCATTGATTGAGAATAGTAATATACGTGAATGGAAACTTAAGCGAATCATCGAAAATTTAATGGGCCAGAGGGAGTTTATAAATATTTGCAAATATGTTGATTCCATAAGGATACAACTGGTACAAGTACGAATAACAAAGCCTCTGAGAACATTTTCGCTTGAGGAAAAAGTTGTTTCAAATCACCTGAGATATCACTCCTTTCAAGGACTTACAACTATTTTGGGACACCCAGTATAATCTCCATAAAATACCTCATAAACAAGACTACCCATAACAATCTTTAACACCATGACGAATAATTATTCCATAATCTCCATCATAAACAATTTCATCGAGCAAAGATCTCTCTTTCCAGGTCGAAAACCGCAGACATCGAGAGGATGTTGCACATCTCGCGGCCAGACACCGGTATCGCGGTCTCCCAGGGCAAGACCAGTTCCTCGGCGAGCTCCACCGAGAGCAAGAAGTACACAAAGAGGCGTTACACGGACTCGAGGCATCAGACGCGTCATATCCCCGACTCCGACACCCTGGCTGGTAAAACCGCTATGACAGTCACGTCCCCGTCGTCCGTGACGATGTCCTCTTCGTCCTCTGTGGGCGGCGGTCAGAGTCAACGCGCAGGCGCACAACCGGTATGGAAACGGCGGGAGCTGATCTCTAGCGCGCCAAAGGACAGGGAGGGATACTTCTAATCCCCGATGCGTCAAGAATGTTCAGAATCGAACGCTGGAAGAATTCGAATGGGCAATCGTTCGCGACGAAACGCTTCCAGGGAATTGTGCCGCGGACTGTACAGAGAACTTTTAAATACGCTCTTGTGTTCAATACGGTTACATTAGGGTCTACAGGGTCTAATGATGATTGAGGATCTGAAGATACTGAGTAAGGAACGTCTATGTGTTGACGCGTTCGCAGGATACAGTAGACTCGCGTTAATGTAACGGTGCTGGGCTCTCGAGACGGGTTTTTCTTGGACACGCTACTTTAACGTGAGCCAATTGGCACCCAGGATCGCGTGGTAGTTCGGTCGAATTACCAATTGGATCAGAACTTTCGTTAAAGATGGCGATTGATAGTGGGGTATGCGCACGTTTGCGAGTCACGCGTGTGACCTGGGACGTTCCTATCGCTACTTTAACGCGAGTCTACTGTACGAATAATAATACTGTGCGTAATCTGTAGCTGGGCACTCATGTAGATGTTCGAGTTTTAATTTCCTGCGTTCGGGAAGTTTATGGGATTTGTATTTATTCTCTGGGTAAGTTGAAGATAGAGCACGTTGGGACATAACTGCGTGACTTTCAGTGAGAACAGATGATCTGTTAAGTCTCACTCAATGGATGTTTCACAGACTTCGCTTAATTATTGTGCTGTTCCATTCAAAGGGAAAATGAGTTTAGTGAAATGTATAGAGATTTTGTGGAACTTGCCATTAATTGAGCCTGGGCCGAAGTCCCAACTTTAGAAAGAGACGGGTTGTTTTCAGAGGCCTTGCTATCTCTTTCTAACATATCTGAGTCAACCACTCAAAACCCAGACCCTCAGAACCTCACTCCTCACCACTTAGATTTAAAAAGAGATCTCAAGTCCTCTGAAAGCTATCTACAGTGATTCCTCGATGAATGCGACACAAACAACAGCGTCATTCCCGCCATTGAGTCTCCCTTTTGAACCAATCGAAACGGAGTAAACAGAAGCTAAGTAGAACCTCGATTTCGGGCAAAAAAAGCAAATTTATGATGAGCTGAAAACCTTTCCGTCTTGCCACGAATGCTCCGAAGTGGGCCCGAGTACGTCGCACTCATCGAGATATTACTATACCCCTTCCTAAACTTGGGATGCCGGTTTTCAGAGAGATGCGCAGTCTATTCTTATATGTCTATGATCTAGCTACAGAAGAATCCAAACAAGTGCTTGCTGCGAATGCGTTCACGCGCGTGTTTCATTCACTAGTCAATCTTCTTAGGGTATGTGGGAGCTGCGATAACAGCGAAGAAAAAGAAATATTTGTTTCTCATCGCTTTTATCGTTCATCGTACATATAGCAAGCTCTGCTGGCTACTCCAATAAAAACACTTCCATTATAAAACAATAGATTATATTTCTACGCTTTGCTCCTATCACCGCTCCGATCGTTTATCGCAGCTCCGACATAAACGAACCCTTAGTCGCTAAAAATTGGCCCGGTGTTCTCTCTTACACCAATCTGCGCGTGTGCTGCAAACGACGCCGCGTACGCGTGAACCAGAAACGACGAAGAGCGTTCGAAGATAGCCGCGGAACAGGGTAAAAAAAACGCGCGCGCGTCGTCCTGTCCCATCGTCGAAATCTCCGCGAAACATAGTCACTGCCGATCAGGCGTGGCCTGGCAAAAGTGTTCCTCGACACACGTTTCCCCCGAATCCTGGGGAACCGTGTGCGCTCGGTAGACTGCGGATCTTTATGCAAAATGACATTTTTTCAAGTAATTTACAATGACAAGAGCAAATACAGACTCGTCTCGATTATTGTCCCGAACTCAGGTCCGCCCCGGGACAATAATCTTATAGGGAGAAATGTTTCAGAGCCTTGTAAATTCCTTTTTTACCCGAAGCCCGAGCAACAAAATATGCGCTTGACAGGTTCCACGCCCCCCGACCCCAGTGGTGGGGATAATGCCTGGACAATAATCGTGTAGAAGAAGCCAGACAATAATCGAGGAGAGTCTGTATAGGAATTTCTGTCGCCTCTTATTCATTTCATTGGATTGAGATTAAAATAGATACCCTCGTTGCATCTAATGAAATATTTTTTGCTCTCTTTTTGTTGTATTTCACAGGGCCATAGAGGCTATAATTGCAGAAAATCCGCAGTCTAGACTGCTCGGTATCGTGGGGTGTCTGTTGGTTCCTAGACTACCGTCCTCGCGCTCGCAACGATCTCCGTGACGGAACGTTTCTCTCTGCAAAGTGATGCTCGTTGCTCTCTGCTCCCATTTGCTGGGATCCTGTTCATTGGAGAACCTGGTGAACGAGCGACTTTGCAGGAGGACGTTTCAGCATTACGTGTACGGAACGGGATCAAGTGCAATCGGTGTTGTTAGATTTAGGTAGCAATACTTATTGGATTGAATGGTTTCGCCATATGAGCGGGAAGGTACAGTGGCTGTGGTCGTTAAGGCATGAGTGGGACTGAAGATTCTTTGGAGATTGGGGGTTCAAGACCCAAGTGTCTAGTCCTCATTTTTTCTGGGTTAGTATATAAAGTACTGAATCCATATTTCTACTGCTATAACATATTCTCTACTAGATGTTGCCTCTATTCTCAATGAATCAAAGTATATGTTTTGTGGAAAACAATTGAAATTAGTAAATTAGTTAATTAATTTACTAATTCGCGTATCAAAATGAAAGTTATAGAATTTCAGTAGAATGTATTGTTATGAATCTGACAATCAGTAATATTAATAAGAAATTATTGATCAGTTATTGTTACTGCCTTCTGGGTACTAGTGTTATCAATAGACTGCGGATTTTATGCATTTACAGCCAATAGGGTTCTGTGTAGTACAATAGAAAAAAAACTTTCGTTAAATGCAATGCGTTTTCTACTTTATTCTGAACCCAATAAGATATTTGAAAGAAGAAAGAAATTCCGATCTTAGCTATTGCCTTCAAAAATTACTTTAGAAAATGTCATTTTGCACAAAAATCCGCAATCTAGTTATCACCATGCAACTCGACCACTTTCGAACGCCACTGTACACACAAACACTGAGTTTCGTCACAGCTAACGATGTACTTGGTCCCAACCCGCCACTCACGTGTTATTTATACAAGAAGAAAAGAAACGGAACATTGATCTGTGTCTACGGATAACATTCTAATGTAGTAACGACCGTGTTAGCGTCGATTTGTAAATTATTTTTATTACTAGATCACGATGGACCGTTCACCGTGTAGTTTCACGTCGACGACGACGTGAGGGTCCTTGGACAAGCTAAAAGCCAAGAATGAAGACTAGTCCCTCGAGTCCCCTCGAACTTGCGTCGTGGCCATTTTGTATCTCTCTGGATCAGCGTGAATCTCCAACGGGCGAAGGGTCCCCGACGACTCCCTCGTCCTCCCCCAGATTCTCATCGATCGTACGATATTTTTCTATGGTTGTCATGTGTGTATGAACTGCAACATGAGGAAGCTGGTTAAATAAAAAAAAAAAAAAAAAAAAAGGAAGAAAATAATATTTCGAACCTCTTCCATTTCTGCTTCTATTGAAAATTTCGTGTTTAGGGTATAAGGTGAGCCGATCGAATGAATCCGCGTACTGCCGTGAGGGACGCGTGGCCCGAGAGACGCTGTTGTTCGTCGTTTAAGTTTTCTTTTTCAGTCTGTAAGCTAATAAATGAAGGTTAATTTTTTTACCATCCTGAGTACCTTAATTCTAGGAGCCCCATGTACTTCCTATCATTTTAACGTGTTAAGGGCCGACCTGATTTTGATGATAATTTGTTTTTGTGAACCAAAGAAAATAAGCAGAGCTTCGGAGATCTTAATTTTATTAAAGACAAAGTTAATAAAAATTAAAGAGAAAGAGAGATCCCCAACGTCTCCATAGAAGGGAACGAAAGAACAGAGAATTCGTGAATAGCGATCGAGTTCTCGAAACAGCGTAAGCAAATCTGCTGGTGTAACGAGGAATTTATTTTTAAACATTTGTCACGACGTTGTCAATACTAACGACGAGAAATAATTATAGAAACTCCTTTATTATCAATTTCCTCGCATACAATCGTTCCGTATAAAGATCATACCGGTCGTTACAAAATTCGTCGGGACGCAACGAATAACGCGAAACAGGACGTTCCGCTTGAAATCGGGTAGCAAAGAGGTGCAAAAGGTGAAGACACGAATTCGATAGTTCTGTTAACACGTTGCGTACGGAATTCTGTTCATCCAGCTTTCGATGATCTAAGACAGCGATGGCCAAATGGCGACCCTTCAGTCTATTCCCTTTCGACTCATAAATCATTATGACATTTTTAAAATAAAAATCGTTTCACCACAAGTCGTTCAAGTTTTCCTTTTTAACACGAAATCTCAGAAAATAGTTATTAAAAAATATGAATCTGGTCCTTTTTGGCAACCGAAAGAATAGATCTACCTTTGTCATAAAGTAGCACTAAATAATTGGCTGAAGAATTCTAATATTAACACAAATTGTTTTATTCTTGATCTTGATACTAAATTTTATTTTATTAGTCGACCAGTCAATCAAAGAGTCAATCGAAAAATCTTAATTCTGACGAGTTTTCTAGTATTACACTGGCCACCACTGTCCTAAGATATAATCGTATTATTATTTCTTTCTGCTTTTTGACACACATTTTACGAGATATTATAGAGTTCAGTCATTGCATCAATTTCGCTATTAAATTGAATCACTTTAATATTATCGAACCATAAATATATAAATAAAACACAACAGGTCCGCACGCAATGTGTTAAGATTAGTTGATCTGCACGTGCAAACATACGGTTCTGAGCATACTCAAACACTAGGTATGTATACGCAAAAGTAATTGCCACAGATCCATCGAAGATTTTTATTAACATTGAACAATTGCAACAACGTATATGGTATTTGAAACAGTTCTGCCCACTTCCTATAAACATTCGCCATTCCATTAGCAGAATTTGAATTTATTATCAATAGGATGGGAAAAATAATATAAGAATAAATAAAAGACTTATACGCGACGGCTATCACTTTTGCGTATACCTAATGCTCTCCCATCGCGAACACTTACTCACTCAGTTCGAAAGAACGAGGCCTGGATCGAATTTTCATCGATGATTCGTACATTATTATTCAACGAATAGAAGAGATTTTACCATTTCTCCACCTAGAACAAAAACGTACCAATCACAAGATGCTTCCTTCTATACATATCAACAATCGTTTGAAACATTTCTGTTAGAAAGCAATAGCTCTAAATAGATATTTGTATGGAAAGATTAAAAGGGAACACCTTGTACATATATCACACGTATGAAGTAATATTGTTCTTCCTTATTTCTTATCCTTTCATGGTCGAGTACCATACAGTTGTTACTGCTGAGAATAATTTCCATTCTGGGTAGAGATAATTTTTTCAAAATACACGATTTACATCTGAAAGCCCCAACAGTAATAATTAAACTGCGGATTCTATGCACTTATAGAATATTTAATCGTCTAAAATTAGGGTTATTTAATAAGTTATTCTAACGAATGTTTATTCAAATTTTTTTACTTCGAGTCTACTAATGTTTCGAAAAATTAATCCATAAAGTTCTATATTTCCATAAACATCCACAGTTTAGTAATAATTATTATTATATTTTCAATGATGTAGATCGATTAGTCGGCAGATAGCAAAATTATTCTTGAACAGGCCTCGCTCAAACACTCATACGGCTCGTGTGTTTCGTATCGACGATCAGTATCAAACCAAAAACAGAGTACTATTACGTTCATGAATAATCCATAAATTACAGAATAAATCACTATGGAGAAATTGACAAAATCATCGAAGAAAAGGACAAAAGAATTCCTCCTTTAAGTTCAGTTTCCTATGAAACTGAAGTGAATACGAGTCGAACCATCAACAAACTGAAAAAGAAAATCACAAAACACCGTGTATTTATTTCTCCGTTAAAAATTTCAATGGAAAAATTCAGTTCCCTGAAATATCTATTAACAAAACACAATTTCGTCGTTCGTGTCGAGAATAACTCGTCAAATAAATACACAACAAATACAAAGAGGAATCTCCAGGATCTCTGTAAAAAGAAAGCGGTAGAAAATCTGAAGAAAAACATGAGGTTCGCCGAACAATAAACGAACCGTTAAGTGAACAAGAGAACGAAGAGAAGTCATTGAAATGGAAAATGTGTCACGACACCACCAACAAGTAACGATAAAAAAATAATTTCTAACGAGTAAACGAGCATCGTTTCCATTCGAGACCAATGACACGAGCGAAAAGAAATGCATCTCGATTACACGCAACATAGGTACATGTACAATATTTATATACAGTGTGTCCCCAAAATCGTGATACAACCGACAGGGTGGTAATTTAATAAGACAAAATAAGTCGAAAAAAAGGAATAAATCCCTTCCGTTTCAGGTTTCCTTCTCGAGAAAATCGTATTTAAAAATTGGCTAGCTTAATTTTCAAATTCGATTTTCTCGAGAAGGAAACCTGAAACGGAAAGGATTTATTCCTCTTTTTCGATTTATTCTTTCTTATAGAATCACCACCGTGTCGGTTGTACCACGATTTTAGGGACACTCTGTATTTCTATACACATCTACATATATGTATATATAGAAATTTCTCTCTCGCACATTTGAAACAATCGCTAAAATATATAAATATATTTATATATTTATATTTTCATATATATATATATATAACTCTCACCGTTTCACGGTTTAGCTGCCTACACAGGGCTGGACGGATGCGACGCAATAAGTATTTTATTTATAATTTCGCACCCCTCGACCGAGGGGGACGATGAACTTAACTCTAAGACGACGAACAAAGAGTATACCGAAGAGAGGAAAGAGATTAGAGTCAGGCAGGGAAAGGAAAAAAAGGGGGGAAAAAATTGAAGAAAAATTCGTATCACGTATCCTGCGACTTACGGCGACGAGCGACTGGTGTTCATTTGTTGTCCAGGGAATTTCTCGAGAATCGTAATTAACCCTTCGTGAGCAATGTGGGCCGTATACGACCCAAGCAAAATCCCATTGGTTCCAGTGCTTTCCTCCAAATGTTCATTTTTAATAAAAAAAAAAAGTTTGAAACGTTTCACTTGAACGAACGATCGTATCATATAGTAGAGGCTTTGACAAAGATCTCTGAATTTTTATTTTTATTGATAAAAGTTTTAAACGTTCATACTTGAGTGAACGATCGTATAATGTGATAGAGGTTTTGACAAATATATACGAATTTTTGTAGATTTTTTAAAAAATGTTTAAAACAGTAAAAACAATTAGACTTGGACGTAAACCTAGAGAAGCCTACGGAACGTGGAAAGATATGTTTGCCTACGGAGGGTTAAAAACACGATCGATTGGTCTTGGAACAACAGACCGTTCGCTCGTCGTACCGCTCTCGCTCTTAAAACAAATATTTAACAATAATCAGCTTCCGTTTCTTTTCTTTTGAACGTTCAACAAACAGACTTAATATTAGACGGTTCCAGCTGTGAACGATTTAACACACTGATCACGATTGTGGACAGTAATTTCGTGCTATTCGATTAGAAACTTGGTTTGCAACTTTATGAAACAATAAGCAGGAAAAGTGGTTAAGGATTTAGCTATTCATGTTTTAACACTCACCCGTCCCTTTTTTTTTTATCCATTTACCACGTTAATTGCCACCACGGATGGTCAACGATAACTGGCGTTGTCTTATCACATGAAAAACATTCAGCTTATGAACAGTAACATCTATAGTTTTGTAAGTATAATTAGACACAGAGTAATTACCCAAACACTGAGTGTATACATCAAGAGATGAATATTTATAATTTCAATAGCGAACATTTAAGCAAATCTATTTCATCGTGACATCGTCTAAATAGTGAATACTTTGGCAGTGAGCTTGTTAATATTTATTATATCCATACATCTCGTGAAATTCTTTTTATCTTTTGAAAAAATGTATAGAATCATTGCAACAACCTGCTGACAAACTAAAAGGAAAATTCGATTCAATTAAAATGATAAAGGTTTCGAACAAGATTGATGAAGACTGAAAAAAAAAATAAATATCTGTTTGTTTGGTTTCGCGCTTTCACCAGTCGATCGTCGATCGGTCTAATTAAAACGTGCTCGGCGAATGTCACGATTAATTAAATCCCGTTCGCTGAATGTTGCATGAAGGGTGTATCGATTAATGGTAGCCACGGTTAATTTTCGTTCTGTCGTTTTGCTCGTCGTTCGATATCACGCGTGAGTGTCTATTAAACAAGCCACGGGCTTCGTCGCGCACGTGCTCGTCGGTTTATCGTTCGATCAGACGCTGTTAACACATTCGCGGCCGATGACGTAGCGTTAGGATTATTCCGTGGGCCTAATGCCGCGTGTCCACGTGAGTGACATTATCACGAGAATTTGCCTTTACATCTGTATTCTCGTGGCAGGAATGTTTCTGTGATCTTCTTTTCGAAAATAATACTCTTAATTCGACACACGTGGCATAAATCTGTTTTCAAGTGGAGACGCAGCATTACTTTCAAAAAAAGAACGATAACTATTGGAGAATTAATCCTGCTGTCAGGTTTGAAACTATTTGGAAATTGTAAAAATGCAGAAAAGTAATTTTTGAGGAGTAATATTTTTAAAGGCGACACGTGACACGACTAATGCTACGTGTTCACACGAGAACAACTATCGAGGTTAACTATCTTATACCTGTGCTCACTTGAAAGAAAAGTTCTGTGAGGTTTATTCTTGAGACGAGCAGCGACAGGTGTCTGAAGGTGGTGTTACTTGTTCACATGAGAATTGCTCTGGAATGTTATGCCACGTGCTCACGTGAAAATTTTTTTTAGGACTTGTGCTACATGTCCACGTGAGAATAACTCTGGAATGTTATACTACGTGTTCACGTGACAGTTTATGTTCAGGAGTTATGCTACTTGCCCACATAAAAATAGCTCTGGACAATAATGTTACGTGTCCCGTGTGAGAATTGCTCAGGAGAGTTATGCTACGTGTTCACAGAAGAGTAATTCCATAGAGTTATGTCGCGTGTCCACATGAATCCACGGCTGGAACCGTTTGGAACTTAATAAAGTAATCTCACCGAACACGATTGGTTGATTTTCTCAATCTTCGACGATCGGGAGATTCGGATCCAATAGCGTCGTTCGCTTCGAGATCCACGTACCTTCAACAATATCTTTCCTCTATACAACATTGCTCACAGTGACAATACTCGCGATATAATTTATACTACTACAAACACTATGATACAAATCAGATTCGGGGATCTTCAGGTAAATAAATAAAAAGAAACTCTCGCGATTATCGAAAGATACAGTACGATACGAAACGTCGGATTAACACGTTATCCTTGACCAACAAAATAAAATTAGTCTGAAAGCTCATAACATACATTACAAAGTACTTTGTCTCGTCTTTAACGCTTTCAATATTTGTCAACAATGACACCTCGAAAATCGCTCGTCGTTTCGAGTCTGTTTATGAACAAATTTCGGGGCACGGTGTCTTTTTGTACAAAAAAAGAACTCAAAAGGCGACAATACTGATAATAATTCGGTGTTAAATTGAAATGGAGACAATATCATTATATTCAATTCTCACTTTGAGTAAATCGTTTCTATTTAGAATGTTTCTTTCGCAATCGTTACACAATTTTTGCGTAAGACCAGAAAAAACTTATCCAGAAGCTACTAATGATCCGAATCATCCACGAGTCCTCCAGTCGAACGTTTCACGGTTCCTAACTCAGCATTGTCACCTATAAATATCAATGTACGTCAAACGAACAGCTTCGGGCGCGAAGGTTACAACGTTCTCGAAGACGTCACGACGCCATTGGGAAATTATAGCCGTAGCAATTTCCCTCCCCCGGTTCCTCGATCGGTTTCAGGTAGGGGAGGAAGGTTCGTTTCCTGCGCGTTCCTCGTCTCCTTCGGCCTACGCGAACACGAGAAAAAATCCTCGGGTTTACGAGCCCAGAAGTTCACAATCCAGGATCGCTACGGTGTGTCTCCCTCGACTTCTTCAGAATCGTAGGAAACAGTTCCCCGTTATAAAAGATCCTCGTCGGAAGTTCTCGAATAAGCCTCATTGAACCGAACTGGTTATTGGAAAACTTCCTTCCGTGATTTGAACCTTCCGAGAATCGTCGTCGTTCCGACGCTTTCGTGACGATTAATAATACAGACTTGCCATCACCAGACTGCGGATTATTCATGCAAAATCATTTTCTAAAGATTTCGTTACGAGGACCGGAATCGAATAGAAATTTCTTTTTGGAATCAATCTGTGATTCGAGGCAAGTAGACATTTCTTCGTTAAATAAACAAACTTAAATAAATATAAATAACATCGGTCAATTAGAAAAACTCGAGAGTTAAATGTTTTATAATGTATCATCATTTGATCAGGAAAGATGTAGAGGAAAACACGAATTTGGCGATTCTAAATTTCTAGTTAATAATTCTGTCATTTTCGTCGATTCCAAACGTTTGATGGATTAAGAACAGATTCGGAAAATTGTCAGCTGATAATTAGGAAAGTAACGAAGATATACAGAGTGGAAATAAAACAAAATCTGAGCGTTCAATCTGTAACTGAAATTTGCACAGGATACTAGAATGATCATCTGGTTATCGAACGTATCGTTTTTCTAAATTTCAGTCTTAATCGTTCAAGTTTCGATCCTAATTTTCCAATAGTTGTAACAGAAAAGCGAATTCTTCCACACAAATTCCAAATCCATACGATACCAAACAAAACCAAAACCTTATCAAACTCTGTCAAACATCTTACGATACCAAATTTCAGACAGTTAAATACGCGAAAAATGCGGCAAATCCACAGTCTAGTGTTCACAGACAAGGTCACATTCACGATAATTCGTTCGAAATCCGTTGAACTGAACAACACGGCGACAAAATCTCGCAACTTCCGGTAATTCAAACAAGGAAGTAAACGATTCGATCGATCGTTTATCCGTTTTCGCGTCGAGATACAGCCGTTTCCATTTCGAGTTCCTTGACCCAAGACGTTTTTGTCCAGCGACAACCGTCTCTGATACGTCGATCGTGGGATCGATCTTATTCGGGTGGACTCAATCTTATTGGGATCGGCTCGAGTCGATTTCGTTTCCAAGGACCGCGAAGAGTTCCTTAAACTTCGGTGGAATGCGTTTGGATCCGAACTTTCTTCTGCGATCCGTTCCTCGAGAGAGTCGGACTGTGCGCCGAGAAACCAGGATTGTGGATACCCAGCGGTTTCGGCTTCTTCAGGGAGCTGCGTAACGGCGATGCTGTGCTGGTCACGCTGCCGGAAGTCGCCACCGAGGCCATCGAACCGTTTCCGGCAGCGCCACCTACGTACGGCTTGCCGCTGGCGTCCGTCATCGAGATACTTCCGCCTGCAAAAAAAACACAATTTTTTTTCATTTTTTTGCTAATCGAACGGGATCGTGAAAGTTCACTCTTAACTAGGAATCGAAAAAGTTATGGAACTTTTTCATAGGTTCTGTTTAACATATAGACCGTAGAACTTTTTTTTAAAAAAAAAAACGTTCTGATATTACAGCTTCCTATAAGGATAGGTAAATACAAGTTCTTGAAAATAAAAGGTTTGATTCGAATAGAACTTATGAAATATGGAAATAATAATTTTTCTATAACAGGAACAGATATTTTGTTCATGAATGTTAAGACAGTTCTCAATCATTGTAACAAATAATGTATACTGTTCGATAAATAGTACTATAACAATATTAAATAGTTATATTAATACGATAAAAATGAGTTTAAACATTCATTTAAATAACGTGTATTTGTGCTCGCGGTAAGTAGAAACGGTGTGTAATGAACAGACAGCCAAGTCCTATTCTACTGGCCGTATATCTAAAAAGTATTAACTTCGATTATTCTGAAAACAAAGTAGAGTTATGTTATCAGTTCTGTTTCTCTAAAAATGTTATCTCCATATAAAACATTTTTTCAAAGCATCCTGTAGATGCAATTGTAAATGAATAATAATGGCTGTTACATATTTACATTTATAAGTTTCGTTTTAGTGATAAAATTAAGCTATTTACAAAATCGTATTGAAATAGCAAACACGTGTATACAAGATTTAATGCAATAGTAGCAACAGTTTTCTGCAAATATCTCGGAAAGTACATTCCTTTTTCGACCAGGCCCGTCTGATTTTTCGTTTTAGTAATAAACTGAAGCTATATAAAAAAAAACAGCAGTAGAACAGTTAAAATTGAGAAAAGCTGCTAAACTACATAATTACCGAAATATTTCATGTTCAGTGTCAAAGTGTCTTCAAACACTCATCGAAGATTTACTGTATACCTTCTCTTTTGTTCTATTGTTTTGTAATAACTTTATGTTTCTATGATAAAATCGAAATACTGTTACTGTGGTTACAATTACAGTTACCTATGGTTACAGTCCGCCGAGACAAATACAAACGACAAGTTCGAAAACGATTTCCTGACGGCGATGACGACAGGTACCACTTGCTCGGCCGGAGTTATACACCGGGACCAGCGAAACGAACACAAAAACACGATGGATTCCCGGCGAAACGGGCGAAACACGAATTACCATTAATGGGCACGGGACAGTTTCTCGTTAACGTTAATTGATGTTCATTCATTCGGTTGATTTAGGAACGTGCGCGTACTGCACGTGACTCGTCGATCGACATAGATTACTGGAAGTGACGAAGCTCATTATACAGTTTTTTAATGCATGCATACACCGTTTAGGGAAATTTCTGTGGCGTTTTCAAAGAAAGGAACTATGGAACCGCGACCATAAACCGCGAAGAGAAGATTTCTTAATCGGCATGAAAATGAACTCGTCGCGCGAAAAGGGATATTGAGGAGGGAAATATGAAAGTTTGTGCTGTCAAACAGTATTCAAAGTGGAGGATTAATTAAGTCTTTTGATAATAATTTGGTGTTATATTGCTTCTGGGTTACGGGTGAATTATGAGTCTTCAGGCAATCTCAATATTACACCTTTATTAATACTACGTTTATTTTCTTTCCTCCCATTGTTTGTACTGGATGAGTCAATAAGAACTACTACCTAAAATCACTCGTTACCTAATGATTGTATTAGAAAATACTTTAATGAATTATAGAGGATGCATCGGGTGGAAACAATTTGATTTTTTTTTAAATCTTATTTTTCTTGAAATATCAAGGTGACCTTGAGTTTTATCAAGGTGAATCCATCTTCTTTGTAATACCACGTTGTTGCCAACAGAAGAAAGAATTCGAATACCTATAGCATGATGGTATTAAAAAAATGCATTGACCTTGAAAAAACTCAAGTTGCCCTTGATATTGAAAGGAATAAGATATAATGAAATCGAATTGTATCGATTCGATGCGTCGGTTAAAGGGGTGTCAGATAGAAAATTCTTCGTCTTATTAAGACTTTCATCCTAAATCAATAAACAAACTCATTATTCTTTACTTGATTTTGTACTATGAAGTAGTATGAACCTACATTTATAATTATATTGTTTCAATAAATCATATTTTTTAGCATTCTTTACTTGAAAAAGGTTGCCTTTTGTTAAAAAAAATTTCATCGTTTTTCCAATTTTACATTTTTTAGCTTCGAAATTCAATTCATTCTATGTGAAGAAGATGTTAAAGAATATGTACATTCAAGGCTGGGTCAGTTAGTTGAATATTCTTTTAGTTACATACCCCGGTGTGGAACACTTTCGCTCACAGGCTGCACACACGTCCTTATAACTATAATATTTATAGATATGTCGTAAAAATAAAAATTCGTCCATTCAGTTTAATTGTACAATAAATTTATTTTCAACGTTTCAAAAAGTTCAGTTTAATACTTTCTTCACAATAAATTCCCAAAAATTCGTTCATTTTTAGCTGTTCCCACCAGCCCCCCTGTACACTAGAATAATTCCTACCGTCCCTAATTGGTCAGTTTCAAGAATCATTGAAACAAGACACCGGTTGCACCTCGAGAGTGCACACGTGTCGCATAAGCACGGATGCAACCGCGTGTACGCGTCTGTAATATTCAGCTGCACCTGCAAGCTTCGAGGCGTCGCAGAAATTCGCAACATTTTTCTTTTTTCATTCGTCGCGCAACGAACGCAGTCACGGTCCCCCGTCACGCGGAAGAGTAATTGTAGAAGAATTCTCCCATTAGGTTTTTTCCCTCAGTTCTCCATTTTCTATTCCCCCCTCAGCTGACTGGTTTCCCGTTTTGTCCGTCCCTTTCGTTTGTCCTTTCAGACATCCGATTCTACTGTCGCGTTGTTGCCTTAAATTAAATACTTCCACTGGAGTTTAATTTACACTGGACAAATACATTTTCTGTTGTTTGTAATCGTACACTATTCGTTACACTAAACGGAAGTGTTAGATTGGAACAATTTATTAATTATTTATTCGAGAATTGGATTTTGTAAATTGTTTGGGATTTAAATAGTACGACCTGCAAGGTGAATAATTTGTTTTTGGGTGTTAATATCTCAAGAATGAAGAGATGGGTTGCAATATGACGAAGAACTATTCGATTTGTATTTCCATTGGGGACAAGTATTATTCTATGTATAATTAATGTAATATCTTAAGATTATTTTTAAATTTGAAAGATATTAATGTTTAGGCCTCATTTTCGTCGCTAAGATATTAATCATTTTCTTCTATTATGGTATTCCACGTATGATGGTGGGCCCCTTCTAGTGGAGGCACCCTACACTACGTAACGATAGTGAAATAAAAATTTAAACTCGTTTCTTAGACTTTTGAGCCTGTCTTAAAGGTTACTGCATTAAAATGAACTGCTCTGTGTATTGTAGTACATTATCTACATGCCCATTTATTCCATAATGTACCGATTAATTTTTTCTTTATCCCATTTTCCTCCAGAATTCATTTAAATCATTCTCCAATCCCAACTTACCCTCCATTCACTTCTATTTACTTATGGCTTTAGCGGTTGCTCTTATTTGTATCCCTATCTCTCTTTCTCTCTCTCCATCGATCAAACTGTTGCGTTACATTCGATTTCACCCTTTATTGCCCTGCATTTGTCCGTCAATTCTCTCTTTCAGTTCATAATGTACGCTGTTACATCATCATTCCGTCTCCCTCTTTCCACTTCTTCACGTGTCTCTCGCAGCTGTTACATCTTATGTATTTTCTCCCTTCACCTTGACTCCCATGGAGCTCAACGTCGGAAGACATCTCCCCGGCATATTGAGTTTCCATCAGCTGTCAGGCGAAGGTCTCTCGAGTTCGAGTAACCTTCCCCCGGGGATGGAGGAAACGCGAAGGGCACCTCTATCGACGCAACGACGACGTTTAAAGTGAAAGCTTCTCTCCCCAAAAATCGAATAAAACATTCAGAACTCGAGTTATATTAATAATCCGAGGGTTAGAAATCTCCGGAACTTATTAATATTATTGTTATTATGAATAAAATGTTCTGATAAAAGTAATTTATTAATAGAAAACAAACGTATTCGAAAAATATGATTCTAATAAAATTAAATTATTAATAGAAATGAAAAATATTCCAATATAAGTGAATTTAATAATAAAATATTCCACAGGAATATTTCCACAGCGGAATAAAGTTCCACAAAAGAATTTTGTTTAAGTTGACGCTTATTAATGATCTAATTCATTTTAATATGTATATCAGTTTAATCACCTTTCGTAAATTGATTGACAAAAAATTTATTCGTCATAGAAACCAATCTAAACTTTCAGCCCAAGAAACTATTCCTGTAGTAACTCTATAAATATTTTCGGAGAAACATTGTATGTTGTAATTTACTGTCAAATTATTCATTTCAGGACAATTACTTTTCAATGTATCTAAGACTATGCCTTGTTGCAACATTGTGTGTAACCATCAGTGTAACCCGTTTAACATGGTGCACCTACGCGAAGCCCTTATTAGGAGCTAAATGGATACATTTCCCTCGTCAGACGCTCAAATGACATTCCGATGAGGGAAAGGCTTTCCTTTCCCGTGAATGACGGTCACTCTTTCTCCTAATCGTTAGGTTAATAGGAAATTGTACGGCTATTTGAAACATGTTAAAGCTATTATTGTTTCTGCTAGAAATTTCAAATATATCTAGAATTTCTTCAATAGTTCTCGATGAACAATAGAAATCGATCAACATTTCAACTTATTTTTGCAGGCTATAATACAGGCTTCCCATTAATAGGTCAGAATGTTCTCACTTCGATAGAAGTTGGAGAACATAAAAAGAATAAAAAAAACATTTACACAAAAACTCTTATAGGGTGGTCCACTCAACTTGCACACCTCAAATCACTTCTAAAGTATGCATTGCGTGAACAATTTTTTTATACAAAAGTTGCATGGTTTGGAGGGATACATTATGTAATGCACATAATTTTTTTGTATGTAAAGGCGTTTCGAAGATTTCAAGCTCAACTTCGTTGTTTTAAAAACCATATGTTACGAATTTAATATTACTAACAAAATAAGGAATATTTTTTCAAAAATGAGAACTGAAAAATATTTAAGTATGTGATAAATAAACGAAATGAAATTGTTTTTCGTATCAGAAAATTACGAAAATTTGTATTTTTTTTTTTTAAACGTATTTAACAATAAATTCATTATCAACCACTTCGTAGCGAGCGTCGCTGTAACTTTGTTTACTTTCGTTAACCGGATTTCATCGCGGCACGTGCCTCGATTCCCGAGTTACTTTCAAATAAAGTTTCGAACATAAATTAAGAAGACAAACGCAGAAACGTGGAACATCACTGAGGTGCTTTGCTGAACGACTCTGAGTGAACGGATTAAATTTAAATCGTGTCAAAGTTCAAACGAATCACTTGAGAAAATAAAAATTTCAAGTGGTGACGATCTTGAGAGAAGGTACTTTATGCTAAATAGATCTACAGTAAATTTCCGATGATTCTAATTAACACAAAGAGAAACACTCGTTGGAGTAAGAGGTTTTTTAAGATAATCGAACCAGAAGAACCAAAGTCCACTTTTATTCATTTCGAGATATTTAATGATATCCATTTTATTATATTTAAACGTTAATAAGCATGTCTGATGCTTTCAAGATTCCAGACATGTTTAATTTTATGATGTGACCATTTTTATTTCCAAGTAAAATCATTCTCCAAGTAAATTTCATTCTCCAAGTAAAAAATAGGTTTTTGTTAACCACAAATGGACTTTTTGATGCAACACGTAGTAGGCTAAATCCAGAATAGTTGAATTACACCGTGCTCCATCTCGATTCTTTGGAAACGATTAAACAGATCGGCCGACGCCGTCACGTAAGCACAGCTGCGACAGCAACAAATAGGAGAATTTAAACCGAGCCTTCGCTCAGGAATTCCAGACACGCGTCACGAGCGTTTCGTAACGTCTCGTCTCTCCCGCTACGAAATTTTACTATCGCCTCTCACGAAACCTTTGTTCGACGACACTCTTCTGAACAGTAGTCTCCTTGCCACGTGAAACGTGCAAAAAGAAATTCCGTGTTGAACACGATAACTTCATGACGAATATGTACTTGAATTTATTCAATTGCGAAAAGCGTTCAAGAAGAAGAGATCGTGAACGAAATTTAATCAAACTCTGATTATCTTTAATAAACTGCTGTTTTCGTTTCATTCGGCAATATTTTAGAAAACACTGAAAATTGCAAAATCGTAGATTATTCATGTATGATTCAGTAACCGTAACTCTACAATTTTTTATTCTATTCGAAAAAGAAGACAGGAAAAGAAAAATTACCAATACGCAAATATAGTACATATTTACAATAATTACAGTACACGATTTACCGTGACTGCGTAAGCTGAAATATAAATTTTACCGTGAAACAAATTCAAATTACAGAAATATGATATTTAGACCACGGACGTTTATGCAAATATCAATGTTTACGTATTAACTTACAGGTAACTCGAATCAAACACAAATTTATTTACTGTTTTAAAGGTATTGTCCTATTTTAAGGTTGTTAAAATTGTTTTTTAAATAAATAAATAAATGAACAAACAAATTTTTAACAATTTCATGACACATTTATAGAGCATAAGAAGCCATGAAATTTTTATTGCAACAGGTTTTTGGTATCTACTTTATAGTTTCCAAAATATACTGAAAATAAAGAAACATACATTAACCTTTAAGACCGAGCTGCATAACTTCTACTTCCGCAGTCAGTCTCCCACTCTCGGGGTACTCCCACTACGCCCCTCAGACTGTCTCGCTCGTTGCGTACGGAAAGTCGCATGTTACGGGGAGATACTTGCCACCAGAGTTGGGCAAAATGTAATCTAATTACAAAATCTAAATTACAATTACAATGTAAGTGCAATATAATTGCAAGACAAGTACAATTACAATTATAATGTAATTGGACAATTACAATCTAACTGTAAAATTCCAATGTAATTGTAATAATTACAATTAGAATGTAATTGTAAACTTCCAATGTAATTGTGATTTAGATTTTGTTATATATGTATATGTACGTACGTTAGTAGTTAATAAAAATTATTATTAAATTCCGTTCTGACATTTTAGTTCCACGATTACCGCGAAAAATTTGGAAAAATTATGGGTGGCCCTAACTTTTTGGCCAGGGACTGTACTTGATCCCGTCAATGACCATAAGATTCGGCGTAGCAGCTCATCGATCTGCCCGTTCGAGGAGAGCTAATGAAACGGAAATAAAATGTTCAATGAACTCACCGTTCGTGGGCTGATGCTCCCGGTAGCCAGGATTATTTATGGTGGTCGAGCGAGGATCACCGAGAACCCTAATTTTCGTCGGGTCGCCGCCACGTCGGGCGTAAATACCCTCGTACACCGCGGTGACCAGCACACCGAAGTTCAAGGCGATCGCAGCCAACTGTAACAGCAAATATCGGGCACCCCACTTTTAGCGAACGTTCCTGATCAGTAATTTATCGAGTCTGCCACCGAAAGCCTATCCCGAACTAGCCCACGATTTCCCCATAAAATAAATAACAATTACCGGGATCAGTTCCATCTCCCCTTCCTGACGCTAATTTTACGTTATTAATACAAATTGTTATTCGATTGCGACAAACTTTTCACAGGAATTATTATTCAATTACAATACATTATTGTGAAAAATCGTCAATTTGGTTACTAGAAATTTTTATTTCAAATCGTTCCTTGGTTCCTACAAAAAAACGTTATTTAAATAAAACAAATTTTCATTGCAAATCATTCTTTGGTTCCTACGGAAAATTGTTATTTAGTTAGAATAAATTTTTGTTATAAATTGTTATTTAGTTGGAATACATTTTCGTTACAAATCGTTATACGGTTACTACACATTTTCGTTACAATTTGTAATTATTAAGTCACGAAACATTTCACGATCTGCGTGTAATGCAAATAGTGTTTTTCGAGGAACTGTATCATAAAATACGTGACTTCGTAGCGACTTACAGTGACGGTCCCGAGGAAGTTCAACATATGTATGAAGTAACAATAAAGTTTCGAAAATAATTCGTTTAAAAATTGTGTTAGGAAGAAATTAAATAGATGTGTGTACTTTTTGGTTATGTGTGCGTACAGTCTCAAGAATGACTATTTGTTACTGCTGCATAAGGTCATTAGTTTATGAAATATTAAATATTCAGTGCCGAGGAGCCTTCGAACACTCATAAAGGATTTACTGTATCCTCATTGTTCTGACGTCTAAAGTGTTCCATACTTTCATTATCACCCAGTATATTCTTCAAAAAGCTTGATCCTTTCGAAAAACAAGACTTTCGAGTGGACACGCGGAGGCAACTTGCTTTCACGGCTGTAAAACGGTGGCCATAACGCAATCTCATTGTTCCGAAATTCGTGAGGCTCCGGTTTTCATTGTTCGCGACCACGTGGAACCGATGTTGCGTCTCTTCTTGCAGCATACGTATCTCAATGGAGGAAGAGAAAGACGAAGAAAAGGTCAGTGGGGGGGAAGAGGTATTCAATTAAGATGTAGAAAGACGCCAGGAAGCCATTGTTTCGCCGCGATAATTAATTCGCCGTTGTTTTTCTCCGCCCCCCATTGTGTTCCGGTCGTCGTCCAGGCACAGGGAAGCAGCAAGAAACGGGAAAGCCGAATGAACCGGCCGGCGACAAGTTGATTAATATCGTTTGCTTCCGAGTTCCCTTTTTTTTATTAACGCAGTTCTTTCTCGCCTTGCGAAAGCGAATGAAAAAGATACTTGATATTGCATGGAGTTTCTTTGGTTATTACTTCGAGAGAAAAGGAAGCAATCAGACAGAAGAATGTACGATAAAACGGTGTTTATTGGATCGCTTTGTTGGTGACTTCTGTCGTAGGCGGCAGGAATTTAATAAGTGACAGTTGAACGATAAGAATAATGGAAATGGTTAAATGATATGGTAATTGGTGAACTACGAATGTTTACTATACATTCAGGTTTCTGTAGAAAGAATTAAAATGTGAGTTTGCTTTCTGAGATTAAGATTGTAGTGAAATGTGTATAAAACCGTGATTAGGAATTTTATTTTATTCTATTTGTTCACATGAAATTTATGATTTGAACACAAACTTAAACAGATGTGCAACGTGTTAAGAGAAATAGATTAAAGGAGAAACAGTGATGATTACTGGAACATATCTAATAATATCTCCTAATCACGATTCGTGGTTCACCCTGTACATAATTCAATTCATCAAGAAGACCCAATGTAATCACCTCTCACAAATACAGAAACACCTGCATCATTAAAAAACCAACGACTAAAGCCCTACAATTCGAAACAGAAGTTTTCAATTGAAACTTTCACGCTCATTTGTCACCGAAGACAAATGGCCCAGACATTCAACGAACGTTTCACAATTGTGCAATCCGTCTGAACGATTATCGTTCCTGGTTTAATTGTAGCGTTCAAAAAAAAAGGATTCCGTTTTTAATAAAGCAATATTAACAAACGTTTTTTCTTCTCCGCCCATATGGAACCGTTGCTTTCGTGCGACAGTGATTTCCCGACAAATACGACGGTCGGAGAACGTCTCCCGTTTTTACGGGGTTATAAATTGAGAATGGATTTTACCTTGCCCTGTTTCTGTTTGTTCATTTTATCCAGCTCGATCTCGTCCTTGGCCTCCCGTAGAAGGCTCCGTCTCCTCTTTTCCATCATCTCGGGGTCCCCCGGATTATACGATGTGTGCGTAACAATTGTCACGTAACCGCCCGGAGAGATATTCTCTTACGAAATCCCGTGGTGTTTCGGTATTCATCGCGGTATCCGCGGAAAATATTGCCGTTCCGTGTTCCCTCGCGCACATACACTTCCAACGATATTTTCCACCTTGTTCCTTGTTAAACAGGACACGAAATTCGATGTCGTCCAAACCACTGCTAATCAAAACTAGCTTATTTATTAAATCTGAGTCCCCATCGAGCTGGTAACTTCACAGTTAGGACGATGATTCATGGTACCTTCTTCGCCTGATTGGTTAATTGAAAACTTTTTTTATTTTTTAACACTAGAACTACCAAGCAAGTCAAAATGACTTGCCAATACACTCTCACAACGATGATTAAAATGTTATAACAATACATTTTCTCAGATCTTTTGTAACATTTATTACGATACGACATTAAAGAAATTAGTTAATTCATAAATTTGTAAATTTTCAAAAGTTTGTTATATTTATTGATCAATCGAAAAAGATATGCGTTTATTGTTGGTAGTTCTGGTGTTAACAAAATGTACTTTCTATGTCTGGACCCCAGAGCCAGGGTGTATTAAGTCCATTTGTTTAAGAAATGACATTTTACATGTTTCCTGTATTAAGTATTTCATTCTTTCCGATGGTAAAAATTATTTCGTTCTAAGTCATCTAGGTTTTAACATAATAGCCTAAAAATGATATTAAGTTCATATTTTGTCTTAAATCCATACAAGAGTTCGATGGTAGCGATTGTTTTTCGCTCAATTCTTAACAAACCGTTCCAAAGTTACAAGGTTTTCGCGCCTTCGATTCGCTCTAAAGTTTGGAAAGTGTGACTTAATACACTCTAGCTCTGGGAGCCAGATATAGCGACCAATGAACAGAGTTTTGTTAAATGCTGATGTTTGTGGAATCTTGTTGTGGGTGACAATTGACCCAGTTGCTGATTTTGACGATCCTTAATCCGACAGTTAGAAAGGCTGCTAACTTTAACGTAATTAAATTCACTGTTCATTTGGCTTTCGTAATTATTTTCATGATTTTCACGCTTAGGATACTAAATTCGAGCATAATTCTCAAATAAAATTAAATAGAATGAACGACAATTTCACGCGATGACCACGAAGAATTCATTCTCAATATTTAATTAAAATATTTTTAAAAATATTACGAACTTCCACATAACTAGTTTTCCACAAAATCATTCCTCCGGAATCGAATAACTTTGAAAGTCCCAAAACAAAAGTTAGACGCCCAACAACCAACTGAACAATGTTTCCAAACAACAACCGCAGAAACTCCGTTCATTGTTCAATCTAATACAATTTACTTAAAAAAAAATATTACCAATTTCAACGCAATTAAATTCACACAACTCACACATAAAACTGCTTCACGGTAGTCGAAAAACTTTCAAGTTCACAGTATTAAATACCCGTTAAATGTAATTATTATTAACCATCGCAAACATGTCAAAATTTTCACAATTACGCGATTCCGTACGGTTAACCGCCGCGTGCGGGCGTTTAATCGTGCAACGATACCGAGAGATAACACGTCGGGGTCTCGTGTTTCAGCTGGTCACCCGAGAAACAGTGACCCGCTTAGCAACTTTCACTACGAAACACTTTTTCAATTACCCAATTCGTCCCAAATTGCTTCTTTCTATCCAGATAATGCTTCACCCTTCAAAGGACAAGAATATCGTCGATCGTTGCCACGAGTATTAAAACAAGAAAAAAGGAAAAAAAGAAGTTGAATAAAATAAATTGGGAAAGTACTAAGGTGCACCGTGTCTAGAAACAGCGACGAGAACAGAGGAAATGGAGAACGAGGACGCGGCGTCGCGCGGTGTCCAACGATCCGCACCAAAACGCTCACTGAGGGTCCGCCAATGTCGTCTCATTGTTTTTAAAGTGTCCAACAGCCGTGGGTGCCCTGACACATACTAACGAAGCCCGACAGGGGGGCTTAAGGAGACACCTGCGAGCTGTTCCTGATCAGGTGGCCATTTAGTATTTAATTCCATGATCGCGCGACCGCGCGAGGCGTGTTGGTTTCCCCTTGGGAGAACCTCTTCGATCCACCGACAGGATTATCGATAATCGTAATTTCTGGGGAACGATCTGGAAAAATATGTGTCTGCCATAGATCCGGATCAGATCAGAAATAATACCCTATACATGGAATTGGAATCTAGAAATGATCTAGAATATCTATAGTCTAATACAGTGGTTCCCAACCTTTTCTAAAGTGCGGAACCCTATTGTGAGAAACATTTTTTAGCAGAACACTTAAATAAAAGTAAAGTGAAACGAGTTTGTTGTCTATTATACAGTTTATATTATATCGCAATACCTTGCAATTTTTCCGTTAAATAAAGAAAAAGCCGAATAAAACGCCAGAGAAAATTTTTAATAGAATTTAACATAGATATTAGATTTCTTTTTCATTTCTAGTTACGTCTACTATACGTGCATCCAACCTAGAGACCAGTAATCATAATTACATTTAATCACATGTAATAACCCAGAACTACTACCCAAACTCTCTATTTTCACTTTTCTTTTTTGTCATATCCGAGCACCGCCTGTCAAAATAATACTACACGTACCTCCGACTATTGTTCCCAAGTACATTCTGAATACCATACAATACCGGCTAGATTTCTAACTGAAAATTGCATACAACAATTGCTTTCTAATCTGAAGGTATAAAATTATTTCGACTTTAGAAATTCTGCTTCATAATGTCACGTGTATCATATCTCCAGCCCGTTGTTCGAGTTAAGTGTAACGTCGAAAATGATAAGTCACAGCCGTCGTTCAAGCCACGTTTCTTCCAACAGACAATTCGTCATCCCATCGGTTGCTGTTGTGACAAGTTGTCTGCGGGAAAAGAGAAACCTGAGACATCGGTTCTCGATAATAGCGGATGGCCAAGGCGTATCGTCATTATTGTTATCGTTTGAGGTGTTCCAATAATTGCGATACTTTTACACGTTGACATGTTCTGATCCAAAGGAGACGTGCAATTTGATACACCGTCGAATGGAGTTACACAGTTGTCTACCATATTGCTGTTTCCCAGAAAACCTTACCATAAACAGAGACATTCCATTTTTGATATGTTCAAGTATAGTTCCAACAGATATTCGTGTACCACACTTGGATTTCTATTGTCCTATGTATTTTCGGATTAGGAATATTTAATACCTTCAGAGAGAAGCTATTCCTTATTCTGGAGCTCTGAGAATCAGCAATTTGAGACATCTGTAGGATATATTCAAGTATAGCTCCAATAAATGTTTATCTTCATGTCCAAAAACGAAGTATCTTCGGTATCCAGAAACTGTTTTTGAAAATTCATCTAATACCCAAATATGTACACTCTTGCTTATAGTAAGATTCGTCGAATTACAAGGCACATGCAACAGGTTTTTAAAAATTTGTTAACCCGGTTACCAATATCGTTACAAGACTATTAAATCATGATATTTGTTCTTTGGTGCAAAAGGACAAGCAGCCACGTTAGAAAACCAGATAAACCTTGTATAATCGGTATACTTATCAGCACGGTTCGTCGTTAATGACTCTATTAAGCAATTAGTAACGCGAGGTCGGGACTCGACCAGTTTCATACCAACTGGATAATCTGTATGATTTTAGAAAAACGTAGAACTAGAGTATTCTTAAATTAGGGTTAAACGAAGTTACATAATAGATCGGTAAATTTCAGAATTGCTCCTCAACCTTCGTCTTGAGGGTAACAAGGACATTTCGATTCGTTAATCCATTCGATCATCTCTGCCAGTATTCGATTATTTCTAGGCATCGAAGAAAAATTGTGAACCAAAGAAAAAAAGTCTTCGCCATTCACAGACGTTCCCTTAATCACACCATTCATTCCTTCATTCATTTCACCATCTTAATACCATCAACGTACCACCATTCCCAGACTCCTGAACCATTTCCACTATTTTACAGGACAAGCAGAATACTCCGAAGTAGCAAGATCAGCTCTGCCTTTAACACAGGAAGGATGGCGGCATCTGGGCGAAAAGGCCAAGGAGGGAACAGATCGAGCTTAATCGGTTCATAAAGGTGCAGCATCTGGCCGCGCAAACGCGATACCCGACGTCCGGAAATTGCCAGGATAAATCATAGGGAGCGACTGTACCAAGGCTGCGAGAACGTGTCAGCTTCGAGACTAAACATGAGCCGCGGGGACACATTGCATTAAGGCGAAACGGGCGGCGGTTTCTCTTCCGCGAGAGATAGGAGCAACAGGTTCTGACGATGACCGACTAGCGCGTCCCGAGTCGATAGACACTAACGGTGCCAACACGCGGATCGAGGACTCGACGGTGAAGAGGAGTAGGAACGCCTCGTTAAGCGTGGTATGCTAACGAGTGAAGTCTCATGGACGAGTCTAATGGACGCGTTAGAGCGATATAGCAGGAAAATTGGAATAGAGAAAGTCTGGAGATGCGAGTGATTTAGTGACGCGTTGTGCATGGGAAATTTTATCTTGTTAGTCGGAGGATCCATGGATCGGCGTGGGTCCAGCGGTGGAAGACTGCCGTATGAGCTTCACAATTATCCCACTGACGACCGTAAACGTACCAATACGTGACATGAATTATCTAGCATTTTTGGCAGTACCATTTGAAACATTAATTTTTTCTCAGTTGTATAGATTGCTTGGGAAAATGAATGATTTCACTTCATTGGGTTAGAATTTCTCTTTTTGTTAGATTTAGACATAATCTATCATACGAGGTGAGTCAGTAAGAAATACTGTCTAAAATAACTCGTTACCTCTTGGTTCTATTAAAAAACATTTTTATTTATTATGTAGTATTTTAAGGAATCCATCAGATGGACACGGTTTGATTTTTTTGATATCTTATTTTTTTGAGATTTCAAGGTGACCTTGAATTTTTTCAAGGTCAATGCATCTATTTTTTAATACCATCAAGCTATAGCTTACTGAATTCGTCCTTCCATCAACAACAACGTGGTGCTAAGAAAAGATAGTGACCTTGAAAAATCTCAAGGTCACCTTCAAGTCTGAAAAAAAAATAAGATAGAGTAAATCAGCAAACTGTATCTCACCGATGCATCTCTTAAAATGCTACATAATTCATTAAAACCTTTTCTGATATAGCCAACAGGTAACGAGTTATATGGGATAGTTTTTATTGACTCACCCTGTATGTATATGTTTTGCTGAAACACGGTGATACTATGTTATAGGGGACCCAGTAGATATTTCTTTAAATTATGAAGCCACGTAGTTTAAATTATAGATATCTTCTTGATTTTTCCAGTGTATACAAATAGTATAGGATGTTGAAAGATCATTTGAATGTAAAGGGTATAGTATAGATTGTTGACTTCCACAGAAAAATTAGTTAAGTGTATGTGTACTATGTACTCAGTTATAATTAGTAAGAAGACACGAGTGTTTTGGCAAGGACACCCATGTCGACGTTAATTTGTTATGCCCAGGGAAGTTAGAAGTGAATTATCATAGATATAACGTTTTACCTGCATGTAGAAGGCTTCTCCCCTTGTGACAATGAAACTACTGGCTCTGTCGTCAGTCTGCAGGGCAAACAGGCTCGCTGCTACGATGGCCAATGACGCTGAAAAATATACAAATACTTCGTTAAAGAGGAATAATGTACTATAATAGTCAAAATTTAAATACATAGAAGTAAAATACACTGCTCGCAGCAATTATCAGGTCATGTTTCTTAATATACGATCTTCAAATAAAGAATAAAGTTATCGTGTCAAATGTGTTTCTTGAAATATCCTAAATTTTTTATAATTATTTATTAGATTAACGGTGGTACAGAATTCTTCAGAATAGAAGAAACACTGATTCTCGATTATCAAAACCGATATCTTGCAAGCAGTATGCTTGTCTGACCAGAACAGGATGTTTCCACTTCTGGATCTTCCATTATATTGATAAACATTTTAATACTCGATCGTCTAATCATTTTGAATAAGCACATGACAATTAATGATGTGAATTATTTTAATCTTAAAAGAAATAGAAATTTATTTTCACTCCGACACTTATAACTATATGTAAACCAATGAGTGACAGTACCAATTACACTAGTATATTCTACTAAATAAATTGAATTTATTAAAAATGAAATTCTCTTCTTTTAACAATGATAGTTCGCAAAAGAATAGTTATCTTTGTCTAAAATTCATTAATGCGGTCGAGCGCAATAGTCCTTTCTGATTCCGCGAGATTAGACGGTATCCATTAACGCAATAAGATCCGCCACGGACATTCGATTCCTAGTCTAAGGGTTGGTAAGTAGGCCGGTAAGTAGACAAGAGGCTAGAGTAATTCTATCGTGTACGTCGGATTGCATAACTTTCAGACTATCCTGGAGCAGAATCCTGAACTACTATCTGAATTTCTCACGCGTCTTGCGTCTTCGTTTGCCCTGGACATTTTACACTAATCATGCGTGTTAAAAATCAGAATAATTTTAACTTACAATTAGTCTATACAAGAGCTTACAACTTCCTACCGATACCAAAATGATAGAGCAAAACTTGATTTCTATACGTCTACTCCTATTATTTCTTCTTAGCAGAACAAAATTACAATAAACCCTTCAACTCTCATCGAATTTTTAATGTATTTCGCTATTAACACTAGAACTACCAAGCAAGTCAAAATGACTTATCGATACACTCTTACAACGATGATTAAAATGTTATAACAATACATTTTCTCAGATTTTTTGTATCTTTGATTACGATACGACATTAAAGAAATTAGTTAATTTATAAATTTGTAAATTTTCACAATTTTGCTATATTTATCGATCGATGGAAAAAGATATGCGTTTATCGTTGGTAGTTCTAGTGTTAAGATATTTTTGTTAATTGAATAAAGATACTCACTCGCCAGTGTAGCCAGGGCCACTTTTCCTATCAAAGCGGTGCTGTACGAAACAATTACACGTTTCGCCGAGGATGCCATCGCGAGCTGCAATACGGCAAGACCGACCAAGATCGCCAAAAGAGCGGAGGCGGCCGCGGCGGCTAATCCTGCCACCCACACAGCCACTGTGCAGAAAAAGCAAAGGATGAATATCCACCTGGATACTTCAATTTAATATTATCTTTCATCAACTCGGTCCACATAAACGTTGTTTCCCAGGCGAATGCTAATGTCAAAGACACCCACGTGTGTTTTATTAAGAATTAGCCAGGGAAATTTAATCAACACCTTATGGATCCTTTGACAGTATATGAACAATGTGAAAGACAATATTCTGCGATCATTCCCTGCTATTACATTTTATTCTAAATACCAACTCATCGGACTGTGAAACATTGACTGAAACTTACCTAACAAATTTTATTAATTAGATTTTTCAAGTATCGATTTTTCTGAATTAGTTTACAAAGAATTGGGGTTAAATAGAAATTTGTTCCCCTTGTTAAGGTTCCTCCAAGATTGGATGGAAATAAAAGCCTCCATAAACTTGATTAAAAAGTTAATTAGAAATGAGCTTTAGACAACCATGTGCGCGATAAATGCTGAACATCCTGATTTATTATAATTATTGCATTCGAAACTCTTATATCTAAACATATTTAATTAGCTTAAATGAAATCCCTATTTAGTCTAGATCACACATAAAAAAGTTGAACCTAAATACATCTCGAACCTAACTCAAATATAATTCAGACACATGGATGAAAAAGCAAAATTCATGCAGACAATCGAGAAATTATCGTAATATATATATATGCATAAAAATGATTAGATATCGTGTATACGAATAAAGGAATATAGGATGATCGGGACATCGAGACCGAAAAGACGAAACAGGGAACTAGAAAAAACTTTTTCCTATATTACCAACATACTAGTGTTTATTGAACAACCATGAATAGGTTATCAGGCAGGGCAGTTCCAGATAATTCGATAGAGACGAAGGAGATTCAAAAAATATACAATAATAAAGTTTTACGAGCTATCAGGAACGTTTTTTTCGGAAGTAAGCGTTCGATCCTTAACCTTAAGTTTTAGGGTACCCAGATGGTAGCCCTCGGCGATCAGTTCATCGTTTTATGATGGCAACACGCTACGCACTATGTCGTCGATCCTCCGTAATCCCTTTAGCCGATGCCTTCCTTACCTCATACGTGTACCTCTCGAATGCTAAATTCGGAATAATACTATCTTCAGTCGATGGAGAAGATACACCAAACTCGTAAAATTAGGCCCCCATGACCTGAGACACCTAACCAGGTTGGGTCCGCGTGAAGCTGAGGTTCATACATGTTGCATATTCCACTTCAGATTCCAGTTAGACAAGCGTTGAAGTAACGGATCATATTCTCAGTGTGGTAAGACTAATAAAAAAAATTGGTATCGAGTGATCCATGTTCATCATCCAAGGATTAAAGATCTTTAGAACCTCCATCGTCTCAATATGCAATTACAAGTATCCTACGATCATCCAAGGGTTAGAGGTTTCTAAAAGCTCCTTCATCTCGAAAATCACAAGTATCCTGCGATCATCCAAACATTAAAAATCTCTAGAAGCTCCATCATTTCACCAATTACAAGTATCCTGTGATCATTTAGGTATTAAAAATCTCTAAAGCTCCATCATCTAAAAAATTACAAGTGTCCTGCAATACTAAAATCTCTAAAAATCCTTTTATCTAAAAAATCACAAGTACCCTCCAATAAACAATCCGCAATCGTAGGGATCATAAAGCATTCAGCCGAATGGTGATAGTTTTGACGTAAAGCTCGGTTACTCTGACAATTGATCATCGTTAACCGAGGCAAATTTTCGGAGCGATAAACGCTCCCCAATAACATTATGCAACGAGAAACTGAAGGAAACGTGGACAACGTGCTCGGTGGGCCCTCGTTGTTGGCACGCATGATGCTCGAAACCACTGTAGACCGCAATTTCGCGGGGCTCGTTTCGCCGTTCAAACGACCCGTAAAAGTCACCTGTCGCTCGCTCGACTGTGTACAAATCTGTCCTCCCCTTTCTTTCGCCTTGGGGGAGCAAGAAAAGGCAAACGTCGCGTTCCACGTGGATCCCCTTGTCGCTCAATGGAATTCGATACGGTTCGATTCCACCCGTAAAGCTGATTGTTCGAACTTCGAAAAGCGGTTATAGTCCCTATCGAGGTGACACTTAAAAGATCTACGGGGAATCTTTGGAAGCTGTGGGTGAAGAGTTAGCTCATTTGATGAGAGTTGCTTATGTTGACTAAATCCGAACCCCAGAACGAGAGTGTATTATGTCCAGTTTCTTTAAAACATGACATTTTACATGCTTCCCGTATCGAATTGTTCACTCTTTCTGATGGTAAAAATTATATTGTTCTAAGTCGTTTAGTTTTTAATATAACAGTGTAAAAATGATACTAAGTCCATATCTTGTTCCGAGCCAAATAGTGTAAACTCGATCACATAGGTGACTGAATTAATGCAACGTTCACCATTTCTACGTATGGAGACTTGTTTTAAGTCGATTCCAGTAGTTCGAAGGTAGCGATTGTTTCCTGTTGAATCCTTAAAGAATGGTTCCAAGGTTATAAGATTTTTGAACTTTTCATTGAAAAGAGAAACATCTCGACCTTTGAACTGCAAATTATTTTTTATTTCTGGTTTCAAATTATACCGGATGATAAAGGTTCTTGCGTAGTTGGATTTCTTGGAATACGTGCGTTGCGCAGTACAACGATAAAGAAACGCATTGCTTTGAGGGCTTACTGGAATCGAAGGTAAAGAAAAGTAATGCAACTTTTTATTAAGTTATTCAAAGAAAGTAGGATTACTGTGCAAATAATGTGTTTGGTCACTTTCTGTTTGATTCCTGTATTTTGAAATAATCCTGCAAAGATGTGAATTTATACAAGAAACCGCTTGTCTGGATGACTGAACAGCGAATGCTAATGTAAATTTAATAATCATGAATCATTTTACGTCGTCCAGGATGAAAAAAAGTATTTCTTGCGTTAATGATTTTATTAAAAACAGAATTAAAAGAAGATCATAGTGATTCTTGATTCTCGGTAAGCGACGATGATAACTAATTTAACAACTAGTTAAAAATGTTAACTAGTTAACAAATCTAATAGATGTTTATATTAGGTCACGGAAATAGCAACAATTTCTCAAAGAGATGTGTTCCAAAATATGTTTAGGTAGAAAGAAACGTAGGGGTCTAAATGGACCATTCACAGGATCCAACGACCACTAAAAACGTCCACTTTCTAAGGGTTGATGGAAGTTTTTACTCCATTGTGCTTTATACATATAGAAGCTGTTTAATAACACGTGGCATTCATTTCAGAGATGGACAGGGGACACAATAGCAGTGAAAAAAGTTTATGTAAACATGTGCTCTATAGATTAT
>NW_015373942.1:4124317-4193584 GCF_001272555.1 Dufourea novaeangliae | reverse complement strand
TGAACCGCTACAACTGATTCTATTTAATTGCTGCTACACCTTACCACATGACAATTTCATCTTAAATTAATATTTGAAGATGAAGGAGGGTGAGAAAGTATGTACTAAACGAGATTGGCAGATTTACATCAGATCGAAACTGTTCATTTTTAGCAACCTATAGCACAAAGAACAATTGGAACTTAGGGATAAGGGCAAATAGCTTTTTCTAAGCAGTGAAATTGTGAATAATCTACAACAGTAATATCTAGCGATTTTAATTACTGTGAAGTGGAGACGAGTATTGATCGCAGAATTGTTTTAGAACAGATATAGAACCGAAAAATAACAGTTATAGAACCGATATCCTATATGGGTTCTGAAGACCGAAGCCGATATAGGCTAGAACCGTTATATCTGTAACATTATTTCCGTTCTCGTAACTGTTTTAGCCAGAATCGATACATATGTAACAGTTTGAAACATTTATGTTCGGAACCATTTCTATCCCTGGACGTCGCACATAGATCGCAGAAACAACGAACCCATTTGTACCCCAAATCCTTAAAGAATAGTTATACATACAGACTCCTCTCGAGTATTGTCTCGAATTCGGGCCTGCATCGGGACAATAATCTTATAGGGAGAAATGCTTCAAACCCTACAAAATTCTCAGCAACAAAATATGCGCTTGACAAGTTCCACGCCCCCCACACCATAGTGGTGAGGATAACGCCTGGACAATAATCGCGTAGAACAAACCAGACGATAATCGAGAGGAGTCTGTAAATACACATCAAAGCGAGCTCTTATCTGAAAAATGACACTGTCCTGTTGATAGATATCTAGCTCAATTTTTCAGAAATAACTAAGGAAATAACATATTAGGGGTATCCATAAGTAGTCAATTATTTTCCTAAGATCTTATTTCTCATTAGTTCTGTGACAACCGGACAAGTGTAAGCACAAATTTGTTTAGTTTTATCCTTCAACCAGTTGGTTAGTAATGTATTCCCAACAATATAAATTTTTTTTATAGCCCTGCAACAAAATGGCGGACTTTGTACCTTCTGAAAGCCATATTCGTAATTGGGTAATTTTTTCATTTTCACACCGGATTTAGTGCAACACCATCTATAATTCGAAAGCTTTTGGTCCCCAGCTTCTGAAGCAGCCTGTATCGATCGTTCGATCATTCCCCGGAGCGTTAAGTGGATCATACGTGTCTTCGAATATCCTCGATTCATCGCGTGCTGATAACAGTTTCGTCGAGCCGATAGAAGGGGAATAAAAACGGTATAACGCATTCCATAACGAGGATGAAGAAGATAGATGGGAGCTCGTTATTATCGTCTGTCCCCCGTGGGCGTCGACGATACACAACCATGCATTGATACGGAACTCAGGCATTTATTAAAAGGACAGGTGACACGGACAAGTTCCCAGCGAACCGTGAATCTGAGGACATTGAAAACATTCGACTGCAAAACCGTACCCGAATGTGCATACATGTGTATTTTACACGCCTCTGTCGTGTGGGCGGAGTTACGTCAATATTCCGCGTGACATCCAAGGGCGTGCGATGTAATGTTCGTTATTAAAAAATGTTCGAGAATTAAACGAATCTCGTGTTTCGGATCGGTGATCACCGACCACCGACATTAATTGCTCAGTCGACCAATTGAAATCCATTACATCTGAAAGACTCGGATTCAACATACAATTGGAATTCGGACGAAAAACGTTTAATTTTTTCATTTCTTTCTTTCGTGTACATCAGAGGCAGTTTGAGCGATAGAGAAATTCAGTATCTACATAGATAAAGTATTTCGAATAATGAATTGAAGATGAAACACCTGTTGAATGGTTTTCGTTAAGCAAACACTAGAGTTTTAATTGTAAAAATACTATTACTCATTTGGGATACTATAATTGGAATTCTGACGAGAATATTTGTTTTTTTATTTTATTTTGTAGGGTTATCTTCTTCCTTGTAAATTATAGCGAGTTAGAGCGAGGAATAAATTCAAAATCTATATGAAGAATTTCGAGTATGGAATTAAAGATGAAAGGCCTGTTGAACAGTTTTCGTTGAACAGACATTAGAGTTAGAATTATAAATATAGATACTATTATTCATAATTGGACTGAGGATTCTGTGTATTGATAGTGTGCCCGATTGTTTAAAATTCGGTATATTAAGATGTTGAATAAATTTTAGTACAGTTTTCATTTTATATGGAACTTAATAGGACCTTCGATACAATAAAAAAATTTCAGTTTGTTTCTACTTTTCGAAATGAAGTCTTTGAAGATTGATAATTGCATAAAAACCATAATCGAATTATGTTTTTCTGCGTCGAGGGTTAAACGTCTTGTATAGAGAGTTTCATAACACGTGGAGCCACTGCAGTGGGTATACATATACAAGGGACGCAAAATCAATGAAAAACATTCAGAGAAACAGCTGTCATGTTTTACCTTGTTCTGGGCTGAGCTAGTTCAACTGATTCTACTACAAACTTTCTACTACTCACAGATACAATATTCCATAACTGCTTGAAATTTTTTGAAGACTGAAAATAACTATACATACAATACATATAAAAATTCCTGACTACTATTTAAGCAGAGAATGGCTACTTCAGTATTTCCTATAAAGATAAGCAGCCCTATATCACCACAATATAAAAATAGCTATAACTTAGGAAGAAGGTCGAACAAGTCACGTGTGTATATAAAGGGACATCCCATGTGAAATCGATCACTTTTCGTCCATCGGGGATTCTGATGAAATTGCAAGATAATATAATCCATAGTAAATTAGGGAGGGTTTAAATCATCATTTTGCCTAGCTCAAAATTATTTAAAAAATATGAGGTGGTAATATTCACAATTTTTGGGTGACAACAGACTATCCAAAATTAAAAAAAAAAAAGTTTCCATCCCCAATTCCAAGAATTCAAGAAGACATCTACGCAGAATGAATCAAATAATACATATGATTCCCATCTCTGAAATCACTTTATGGATGACAATGTGCACAAAAGAAAAGTATTAAACACGAGGAGGAAACAGAAAAGACCCACTTTACACGTTTCTATCCCCGATTCCCAACGGCCCAAAAAGACATCCAAGCGTAAAGAAAATTAATACGACTCGCACACGGTCTGGGTTAGGCGTTATCCTGGCCCAGTTACTCGATTCCCCGAGTGGTGCGTGCGAGCACGCGATTCACGCGACCATGCCTCCGTGACAAATTGCATTTTTGCCCGTACACCTTGACCAGCGTGTCCACGGTTTTCGTGGGAGAATCGAGGCCGCCCAGAGAAAACGCTCGAGACACCGCGTCCGCTGTCCGGTGACACTTATACCGTTCAGGAAATTAGTCTCGCGTGAAGTCACCGTCCCATAATTGATTTTCACGCGATATTTTTCGGTCGTTTTTATCGTGGAATATTATCCAATTGGATTACACGACGACTCGAACTACGTTGATCATTGAATCTCTTCATTTCGATATTGATCTGAATTTTTTTTTAATTCGTTTTGTCCGGCTAATTAGCATTAATCGGAACATTGTGGCGACGGGGACATTTCTCGAGCGTGTTAAATCGTTCAGCGATTAGAAACGCGACGGGAACGGAGTTATAAAATCGTAATCGGAGGCTAACGAAGTATAGCGAGCGGGTGCAGCACCGTTGAATTTTCCACCAGTGCGAGCCGTGGTTACCCGGTCACGTGGAGACTGAAAGGAGAGAAAAAGAAAATGATTGGAGACGATTTGCTCGTTTCGTAATCCGCGTGGGCGGGCAACGGTAAATAACGCCGTTCCCGTACGGTTATCCGACCCAGCGTACCGGTGGAAAAATAATTGATCACCGGCGGATCCGGCTAATGGGCTGCGGAGCAATGAAATTACCATTTAATGTTGCTTCGTTAATTGAGAGTAGGCTACTCACAAGCAATTAGCTTGCTGCTTTTGATACATGTATACTGGTAACAGGAGACGATGATTTGTGTTAGGTGAACCGTTTCACCGGGCCAAAGCGGCTGACTCTAGTTTTAGAATTTTTTTCAAATTTTTATGCCAACACACATGATTGAGGTTCCATTCTATAAACTGTAGTAATCTTTCTTTACTTATTGTTTTGTAGAGTTAATCACTGGTAATCAGCTCAGGTGAGAATAGGAACTCTGTTGATCGATTTGAATGGTTTTTTTTTTAGAGAAAATCGTCTGCTATAAATGCAATGATTGATAGATACGAACAAGAAGTTTGTTAATTAATTTGGATAGATTTGCTTAGTATAAATGCACAAATTGTTAAATAGGAGTGTCTTGTACGATCAGAAGTTCATTCGGATGGCTTTTGAAGACATTTCTCTACCGAAGAATACAAAAATTCAACAGCGTAGTTACAACCTAATTTTGATATGCAGTTCAACCCTTGAAAGCACTAGTGGTATAAGTCAATAAATATGCATTCGGGATAATTAAAGGTTTACAAAAAATCCTGTAAAAGTCTTGAACAAATCAGAAAACATGATTTTTTTTCATAATACATACAGCATTTATGCAGAAGATAGAATGAAGTTAATGCTGTATTCCTATGATATGAACTAAAAGCCATAAAAAAACTGATTTACACCAAGAATGCTTTCGAGGACTAAATTGTTACCAATGTAAAAAATGATTGTATAAGCAGTAGTAAAATTTTTGTTTAAAAATTAAATTTATAATTGAAGTACTTATCCTGAAGTTCAGCGATCAGATGAGACTTTTGTCGTCTGATGACTGTTAGAAGTCAAATAATTAACTCGAGTTATTAATATAAAGACATTTCGAATGCTCGTACACGGCAGATCAAAGTTAATGGACGTCTTATGTCGTCTTTAATCTGTAAAGGGCGGGAAGTTTATTTTTAGGCTCTAAAGGGGTCGCTTATTGTTTGTAGTAAATATAACACTGTGACAATTATATAACAGTTATAACTTGGAAATATAAAAAGCCATGAAGAACCTGTCCGTCCTCTGAAAGTTGATATAATTAATTTCGTAATAAACCAAACAGACATTTCTATGATTCTGTATTTCGTAAAATTATGTAAAAAAATACCTGTTAACAAGCTCATTTGCACTAATTAATAAACTCGAATAGAGCCAAGGGAAAGATATTCAAAAACAACGGCCCCTCGGTTCGCTATAATGGAGTAATAAACAGCCGACGTCGTAAAAACAGTACGTAATTTCCACTCTGAAATTCATTGTGTCTGTATTTACAACTTCCTCGAATAACGCAACGATTTATTTCGCGTAGAACGGTAGGTAATGATTTTTATCGTCACAACGGGACACGGATAAACTGCACGTTCATTTTACGCGTTCGACAGTCACAATTCGCATAACCGAGCTTTATCGTCCATGACCAAATGTTAAAGTCGAGCCTGATTTCAGTTTCAGATTTCAGCGTGCATCGAATGTAAAAGTTCAATATTACATCCAACGGCTAAACGCAAATTGGAGCCTGAGGCTTCAATTTAGTTTCAAACGCATAAATTGCGGAGCATAGAACAAGAAAACGGGTTTTGGGATCTTCTACCGAAATAGTCAAACAATGTTAACACTCTTCATCGTAATTGTTGAAGACAAATGGTTGAATTATTTTCTAAATATTTGACTGAATTTAATCGAATGCGTTCAACTTCGAAACGGACACTTTCCTGAGACGAGAGAAGTTTGTCTCTGACCGCATCCCAATTCCCTCCCAATGCTAACCGCTTGGTATAATCACGTTACAATTTCATTAAGCGAACTTCCAACTCCATTTACATGGTGAGCTTACAACGACGGTCTGTATATACATTCGGTTCAGAAGTACAGCTTCATCAAGCTGGTGGTGATAGGGAATGGTGAGAGAAACATTTCGTTTCTCGTAAACACGAGTCCAATCCCACTTTACTTTGAATCTTGAAAGATGTTAGTTTCGTAAAACTTCACTGACATCTCACAAAAACGCAACATTTCAAATGGTAGAAGGCCTTTTCCCTACGCCACTTTTCCCCTAGCGGAAGCTGAGTTCGTTCGCAAGGGTACATGTGTACACCCACGAGCAAACTCGGCTTCCACTAGAAGAAGAATTGACGTAGATAAGGGCCTCTAGCACTTGGTAAATTTATTTCAAGTACTGAAATAAATGTTAAAATGCATGGTAATTTGGCATAAATTTCAGAAACTTCCGAATTCAAATGGTAGAAGGCCTTTTCCCTACGACATTCTTTCCCCTAACGGAAGCTGAGTTTGCTCGTCGGTGTACATATACGGAATCCTGACAGCCATTGTATACACCCAATTCCATTACAACACGATACCGAAGTCAGATCATCGATCCTTAGCGATCGCGTGAACGATCGAGAACGATTTGCCTGTCGGACGAAGTAGATTCGCAACACGATACGCGATTAATGCGAAAATCGCTCTCACGACGATTCGTCTCTCACAAGAGCTACCGGACCGTATCTCTGCGATCCCTCGAGTGGATCTTACGTCGAAGAAAAACGATCCTCTACTCCGATGTCACTCGTTCCGAGGGAAACACGAGATATGATGGCATCTAGTCCCGTGAATCGTTCGGAACGACAAGATTCCCTGTGGTCGCATCACTTTCGCCCTTTCTCTGCCACACGGTTCCTTTCGGTTCGAGTCGGTATGGTTCTTTTCGTTTTGAATCGATATGGCTCCCTTCGTTTTCAATCGATACGGTTCCTTCCGTTCGATTCATTCAAAAGGAAGCGAATTTCTTCTTATTTCGCGATCTTTAAACGAAAATTTGTATACAGGGTGTCCCAAAATAGGTATAAGTCCTTGAAAGGCGTGATTCCTGTGGTGATTTCAAACAACTTTTTCCTTAGAGAAGTTGTATTTTATTTTCGTTATTTAATTTTAGTTTTATCTTCGCTTTTTTGTAACACGAATTTAATGTCGCGAGAACTGCACAAGTTTATTAGCGATAACTATTACAAATTGAGGCAATAATAATTTCGTGAATAAAATCTGAGAAACTTTCTTGAAGATTTAGTTGAATGCTAATGACATGTTAATTCCTTTTCCACGTTTAAAGAGTTAATTTACGCGGAGCTTAGGTGCATCACCGCCCGCGTAATATGAAACAGAAACGTAACGGTTGCAGGTGGTTGTGCAATTCATTGCCAGAAGTCGAAAATTTGCGACACAGATTCCCGGGAAACGGCGTGCACGCGTTAATAACCGCGACGATTATTATGTATTTTCATCAGCGTCCGCGTGTGTGGAACGCGCGACACAGCCCGAGCATCAATACTACGGAATGCGAGGTAGCATTGCAAAATACACTCGGCTGGAATGTTAACATCTACAAGTATATTCACGTCATTTGATTTCCGTTGAAACGAATATAACGATGGGATATAATCGCTAAATCACGTATTTCGAGCGTTCGTAGCGTGTACAAATGAGTACCATACAGAATTGAACAGCAGTGTGGGAAAGATTAATAATGTTTTTAATTATTTTTAATATGATCAATCTCTTGTTAGGTGAAATACGTTTTTTTTTCTAGATTTTGATTTGAAACAAAAAGTGGGAATTTGTATAAACATCCGCAAATCCTATAATTACGTTTCCAATAATCGAGACAATGCATAACGAAATTCACTTTGGATAAAGTATGTTACCCAGGTGATTCTGCAGTGAAAATGAAAAAATAACGTTGTGTTTCGATCAACTTAGCTCGATTAAAAAATTACAAAGGGCTTTCTGGTAATTACACCCCTTCAGATGAGGGATGAAGTAACCTCTGCGTTCTTAATTGCCCGTAAAGTCTACTGAATCTACAGGATTCATTAAAGTATAGTGGGTTAAAAAAATTTATTGCAAACATTGATGTTTCGTAAAAAAGAATATATATTTTAGGCCCACGTTTATTACTTCATAGTAGCATAAGTCTTATCTATCCAGTTTGACCCTTTGCACTCTAAATCTCCTAATTCCCCATACATAGTATCCTTTCAGGGGGGACGATGGAGTGCAAAGGGTTAATATCCTCTAAACAATATTTATTTTAAACTTTCAGTAATTTCATAATGCCTTGTAACATTTACTACATACTCGATAAGTGTCCTAATACTTATGAGCGGGAGTGTTCCTACATTTTCAATGATTCCTGCGACTGAAACCATAAATCGCTCGTCAACGATTTGGAGCAGTTGTGTTGGTGATTTCCCATTATCGATATTACATAATACGTATTATAAGGTGGTGACGTAATATTCGTGTGACATACACTTTCATGATTACCATCAATTAGTCACGTTTAAGAAGGAAGCTCTAATGGTCAGAAGAGCACCATTAAATATCGTTGCGTACTCTTATTGGGTAATCCCAACAACGGTGTTACATTAACGGTGAAAGTTGCACTATCGTGGCCAATTTTTCACAGCGACAATTGTTTGGACGGTTACTAGTTAGCTTGAATAGTTCTTAATTGCAATTACGTTGATTGAGGTCAGTCACCTTTTCCCGCAACCTGCCGAGCTACTCTTCCGGAAAGAAAGTACACGATCCAACGATGTATGAGAAAACTATTGCAGCGTGTAAGAAACTGGTCAGTTTTCTACGGATTAACATTACGTCACTTTATTCTTATGACACTTTATTTGGCTACTTGCTTCGATTTTTCGATTTCTTTTGTCATCGCGAGAACCACGGTCATTTTTTCTAAACCTTAACAAGCAATAAATTTCCTATATTCTCCGCCAGATTTTATAATATTCTTGTGCGTTTACTGATTATTTATGCAAAAAGAATTGCTTGAATAGAACCGACATTTTCTCCGCCTATGCAGAGATCATGAATAAAATTAAAAATACAGAATATTATATTTTGTGTTCACCTAGTAAAATATTAAGTAATAGATATCTTTGTCAGAAATTTATCTTTAAATTAAATATTTGATTAATTCAATGTATAATATTCGATTACAATAAAATTCGATAAAAATTCCAATAAAATCCGATACTATTCATGTATTATTACTAGCATACTGAAACCCCTAGCACAGGAAATAAAAGTTTGTCCAATTTACATTTCTGAATGCACTATTATCTACAATTGTTAATTTGTATAAACCTCCGCAACATATTAATTACCTTCACAATTTTTTAAATGTGGCCCTTACAGTAATAAAGTAACATCGATAGAGTATTAAACATTTCGAAAATGGTAGCAAAATACCTTCTTCTCTTTCAGAATTAGGTCCAGTAATTAAACGTCGGAATTTCGTAATCGTATTCAGATTATGTATTCACGCCGCTAGACGTCGAGTACACGGTTTCCTGGTCCTGACGCGAATCAGCAACCTACGTTAAGGGCGAAACGCGTATCGTTCGCAGTTACATTATAATCTTACAGTACCCGCGGTTTTGTCCTGGCAGAACAATGCATCGCGAACGAACGCGTGGGCGGCGAACGATACGCGGATAGAACGTATCTACGGAAAGATCTGCACCGTGGTAATTCGAGGCATATAATGCGACGCACCTTTAAAAACCGGTATTGAAGCAACGGTGCGTAGACGAATTGAAATTCTTGTTCGACATTGTTTACAAAATCATTATTCAGAGTATTAAATTAACTTGCATAAACACCCTTTGCACTCTGGGACTCCTTTATTCTAAACAATTAGTGACTGAGAGATTGAGTAAGAAATGAATAAGTTGTGCTTTTCCAATAAAGATTTATAAATGATTATATATAATTGAAACTGTATTCGTTATTTTAATTTTTATTGAATCAATAAGACAGAGATTTTTGTGGAGTGCAAAGGGCTAAGACATTGATCGATTTGGACAATACAAGGGTATCATAAAAGAAACATTACTATTTTGTTTGTTTTTTTTTTGTCATTTTCTTTCGGTTAAAGTTACGTCAATTTTCATTTCACAGCCGTGCAGTGTAGACCATCCAAATTTTATGGGACATTTGATGCACGTGTTAATGCGTTAAGGTACATAACAATATTTGATACAGATCTTTTTATTGATGATTCTATTCAAAGTTGGAGCTTAGAAAAATGAGTAAGACAAGTCTATAGGGATTAACATTACAAGCAGAATGAGTATTAAAGTTCAAAATTGCTTGACTTTTAGTCTATAAGGAATCAGACAAAGGATCTACTCCCGCTTAGCAGTAGAGATCCGAACGAGGGGAAACTTGAGTACGAAGATGGATTGACACAGAATTAAGGGACCCAAGTCACTTCAGTCCAGAATTGAGAGACACAAATCACACCAATCCAGGCCAAAAGTGATCTCTACATCAATAGAGGGTAAGAGTGAAGGGATTCGAATCCGACCATATCGAAGGTCTTAGATTTTATCAGGTGGAATGGAGAAACCAAAATCGGTCCGCCTCAGTGTCTAGACACCCGGAGTCCCATTAATCAAGGACTGAAACACATAAACTCAATCAACTGATAAGTGACAGACGTTTTAGTTGATCTAATTCTGATACCTAAGTCCGTTATTATTTCCATTCAAGGCTCCTGATCTTGGATTGATCAATTTTAAACTTGTTAAACCTAAGATGATCCAATTTAAATTTCTCTACTCGCTATTGACTTGGTATGAATGTTAGCCATAAGTCAGTCCAACTTACAATTAGAGATCTCCTCGGACTGAATTAATCCAAGCTAGGTCCCTGAACCTAGGTCCCTCAAAGTTAATCTAACTAACGAGTCACACTACCCAATTAGTATTATTAACCCTTTGACTGGGAACAGTGGTTTCAGGCGTTCTTCATTTATAGCAGCAAGAAATTCGGAAATAACCATTTTCGATTCTGCCGTTCCTCTGCATCCATCGTACGCTTCTTCTATGATAACTACAATTGAATGTTTTTTAAATTATTAACAAAGAACATCGTACACAGCGAGCGTCCTGCTTCCGAGTGGCTCGCAGACGAAGGGTTAAAAAGTAAGAATTAATAAAATCAAAATTATCATTTTCACTTCTTTACCATTTACCATTTCACGATTTAGACTTTTTTGCTACAATAAAAAAAACAGATTCTATTTGTATCACAACGATTTAATCACTTCTGAATCTATGCGATTAAACATTGAGAGTCCAGTGGTTATTAAATATCGTGATTACAAAAAGTACAGAATGATTGCGCATGTACTTTTGAAATCTAAATCTTTCGATCGGCTAATCACATACGCTCACACTCGTTGAAATCCTTTATCCATTGAGTCAATGGATTATTGCGTCGGTTCATTACCAACAGCGTCGAAAGAGAATTACTCATAGCCGATCGGTATCTATAATCACTACATCGTACACTCGCGATCGAAGGGAACTGGTTTCCTGTCTAAACTGAGGAAAGACAGAGTTCAATCGACCACAACCGTTAAGCCACCGAGCCGACAGAAGATTCTTTTCTCTTCTTTTTTCACCCGACGCTGCACTGCTGCAAAAGAAAGTACCCGACCGGAGTTTCTCATTCAGACGTGATGCTACGATAAGATCTCCGAGCAAGATACTTCTGTCTCGCAAATGATCGTAAATTTCAATAGGTATTCCATACACACACTCGATGCGGATGTTCCTACAAATTTGTGTTTTTATAGACTACTTCAAAAAAATCTATGCGTCTAGAGTCTACTTAGAAAATCCAAGGGAAATCGATTTCCTCTATAAAATGTTTTATTACGAGGATGGACTGAAAAGTTTTGCTTCCCACGTCAGATTTTCATTGTTAGTAACTAGAACTGGATAAAATCAATTCTGTTAATTTTATATAATTAACACTTATACGTTGTTTCGTCGTTAGATGCATAGGTGCCTTGTGCCTCTAATTAGTGTTAACCAAAATGGCGGAGGTTCCAGATTTCTCTGGAATTTTTTCTGGATCAACCAAATGACGAAGGTTCGTATAACGTGCTTTGATCGACATTCATTGCCATATGAAGGCTCTATATAGTGATAAATGTGTTGATAAAAAAAACGTTTACTGTTGATGTGGTTCGTATAACGTGCTTTGATCGACATTCATTGCCATATGAAGGCTCTATATAGTGATAAATGCGTTGATAAAAAAAACGTTTACTGTTGATGACAACACACAGCGATGGCAATCGGTGTCGAAGAATTCTTTCGACGTATCGACTATTGAATGAAAATATTGATTTCTTTCATGCAAAAGGACATGATTATAGATAATTAGTTTTTTGTTTTCTTAACTTCGTACGACTGAATGAAACGGTCGATGTCCGTGCGGGAAAGCTAACACACACACACACACATTGGTGACCAGTGTGAACGTAACGAAAGTGGTACACGGTTCCTGTATCGGCGGGGAATAGTAGCGCGCGAACGGTAGTGCAATAAAACGCGACGGCGTTACCCGCCGATGGCGATAGTATTGGCGGTGGTGACTCTTGGGGGACTCGATACAAATCTCTAATATAACGTCCCGAGCTTGTTACGCGACACCGACGACGACGACGTGTATTCCGAGAAGGTGTATTTTTACCATCGTTCCCGTTATAACTTTCTTGTAATTTGATTTTCTTTTTACAATCTAATAACAGGAAGAACGTTTACTCATATAAATTTAAACCTGACTTATTTAGAATACACTACTGCTAATTGGCTACGGATAAAAATGTCTCTCTAATTTTTATTTCATTCTATTAGGTCGTTATAGTTTTTGCAAATCAAAGTTAACTTTTTGCAAATGAAATTCAACCTTTTGCAAATCAAATTCACCATTTTCAAATTAAATTGAACCTTCTGTGAATATTTTATTACAGCAAAATGACCAATTTTCAAAAAACAAAAGAAAATCGACGTGCAGTATGAATTCAGTATACCCTAGCACAACTTACGAGCGGTCCGCGGAAACCCAGTTCGCGATCTGATAATACCGTTTTATAGAAAACTTATAAACGCGACCTACTGCTTGAAAATGAGGATGAAAATCATGCAAAAGTAGAAATTTTCACGATAAAAGAATCAGAGAACTATTGAGGATTAAAATAAATGTTCAGTAATACATATTCGTATTCTGAAAGTTAAATTTAAAAGTGATATTACATATGAGATAATATAATAGTTACAAGACTTGAATAACAGTTACAGACCGACTAATAGAAAAGGGTGTCGATTAAACTGGACTCAAAGCGTCTCGGCAACAACAAAATAAGCAAGACCTACAAGAATCTCGAATATTTTACCTAACTGAAAATCAGAAAGATAAAAATAGACTTTTTTTTTACCTGTTCAATAATAGCAGCCAGGTGGATCCCGAGAAAGGGAAATCATACAGATTCAACGAAGTAGCAGTGTAGGCGGTTAGAATTCAAGTCCACGATAAAACTGGACGAGAATAGCAGAGAGAGGATCGAGGCGAGTCGAAAGGACTTCCGGCGCCCGCCACCCGGAACACGAAAGTCGCCCAAGCGCAAACAAGAGCTGGCCACTACAAAAAGAAAAACGGAGTTCGCAAGAGTCAAGACCGGCCACGTTCTACGGTAAAACGACCAGATAACGATCTGTTTCAACCAACCAAAGTTCAATCCAATGAGCCTTTGAGCCTAATACCCCTTCTTTGTGTTGGACTGCCGGACCCCTGGGTCGTTGGAACCCTATGGCACCAATACTCTCCTCCTTGTTAACTGGCTATTTGATACCGTAGCCTATAGGACCCCTGCATTGCCAGTACTCATCATTTCTCAACACACAGTGCTCTCCCGATTTTCCTAGTTTTCCTACTCTTCTTAACGAGTCTAGGTGTCCTGGTCCCAAAATATTCATCCCTTCTTATCGACTGAGAGTTCGTAATTCACTGTACTTCTGATACTGCCAATGCCCCCGGTTTTTCGTCAGCAATCGCTTGGAGACTTCAATCTAGGGAACGTTCGAATGGAGTAATCTTGAATCACACATCCAATATGCAATTGTAAGAATTTTTGCAAATAGAAGTCGGTGATATCGTATTGCTGATGAAAGTAAAAAAGAAGATATTTTATCAAAGTCTGTTAATGCGTGGACTCGGTATAAATTAATACCGCATCTTTTTCTGTTACGGGCACTAATACTGAAGACTCGTAAACGTTCTTCCGGTATAGATAGTCTTCATAAGACTGTGAAGGAAATAATTACACCGTTAGAATCGGACGGCCACTTTTCCAATAATACTTTTCTCTGTATCAAATCGTTTCCGCAATTCGATCGAGTGATTTTCTGGTTAAGGAATGTCCCTCGGGACTGTTTCTTGTACGAATTACCCGCCATTACTTTCTGTCGAGTCTCTTCAATTACGTTTCCTATCGCGCGTGAAATCTTGAATGTCAGAATGAAGAATTGACCTTAATCGATGTAATGTCGGTAGCAATTGCTTGTATAGTGTCTTCAAATTCTATGAAACAGCGTGCAGTGGACTCAGATTTACGGTGATTCGATTGAACTTGTAAGTTCATGGTTCTCTTATGGGTGCATATTAAAGTCCCATTACAGGCACAACAGATGTTGAATGACATTTCTGGGGACATTTTCGCCTTATATGTTAGAAAAACCATAAATTTTGCAGCTTTATTTTAATTGTCATTATTATTTATTTATTATATTAATTATTTTAGTTAATCATTTCTGTTTTACAGGAATTTTTTTTACATGCATTTCCTGGAATGTGTAAAAAAAATTCGTGTAAAAACAGAATTGAGTGTAATTGCAAGATTACACTGTATATCCGCAGACGAGTCACCAAGTACAGTAGGGGGTTCAATTATTAGAGCACTCTCCACAAATTGAGAATTTCACGATTTTAACTATATTTTAACCCCTAGTGCCTGAATTGTAAATTTCGAAGACAAAAAATTAATTACTACACACTTCAGTATACTGATTTATTTAAAAAGATATAACATTCCATTGTAAAAAAATTAACCTAATTTTGAAATATCCCCAACTTCTCTGACTACAGAAAAATTATTTATACCACATTCTATCCCGTTTCATATCAAACAACTTTTGTAAGAACATTTTTTTGATACCATCCTTTTTTTGATACCACCTTACGAGATATTTCCGACCTTATCCAGTTAACACAGTTAAAAATCCAAGTTAAAACCAGTTAAAAACAGACACCTCATATGTTATAATGGGGGTTAAGAGGCTAAGCTTTTGCCATCAAAGAAACAATCATAATTTATTTAAAACAAAAAATGATATCTCAAACAAATAAGTTATCAAGAGAAAATTGAATTTCGCCCCGTACATTGCACTATATTTCACGAAACAATAATCATGGACCTGCCTTGTTAGACAATAAATCGGGCCTCTGCTTTGCACTAAACTTCACGAAAGAAAAATCATGGACTTCACTTGTTAGACAATAAATCCAACCGTTTCTGTAGCGAAAGAGGATGCGATGTAAACGTCGGAGAACCTCGAGCTTGGTTCACGGAATCTCTACGATCCTCGATATCCTCTAACACGGCCGGAAGGCTTTCCTTAGGATACAGGTGTTCCCGTGGCCGGTGAGATAACCATGCGCGTAGTTTACCATTTGCGCGATAACTTCAATGGACTCCGGAAGGATTCTCGTACGTACACGTGACACGCCAGAAAAAATATCGCCACGGGCTCCGACGTCCAATTCTACCTGGCTTTCTAGACTCTGCTTCCTCCCGGTTGTGCTCGGCTTAAGTAGATTAGACTGGCGTGGAAAGATGATAGTAGCCTTCCTGGGATTATTCCAGACCCGGCGTCCTTTCCGGATTTGTTCCACATATCTCTTTTCCACTCTTCTGTCGCTTCCTCTCGCGGACGCATCAAGCAGCTCGTGCACGTCCCCCCACGACTTATCTTCTCGGTTTCCTGGATGTTCTCTCAGTGTTTCTCGATCGTTCGTCGAGGATCTTGTATTATCGAAGGTTGCATCGGTTTCAATGCTTCAGGTAAATACGAGACAACTCGTGGCCCTAGTAATCGAACCGATACCGATATAGGTATATTACTTGATGAGAAGTACTGAAAGATATCGAAATTTTGGATGCGTGGGGGTAGGGTAGGTACTAAAAATAGTTAGGTGCTTAGGTATTTGGACAGTTAGGTGATTAGGTACTTAGGTAGTTAGGTGTTTAGGTACTTAGGTGCTTAGGCATTTACGTGCTATGAGTAGTTAGGTAGTTAGGTACTCTGGGTAGTTAGGTCTAAGTTAGGCACTTATATGTGGCCCTACCTCGTATTTTCTATCTCTCCCTGATATCTTTACAGCTATAGATTGTCGTAACGCGAGACATTCATTTGATATGGATAAACGTATTTTTATGTTTTGAATGGTGATGTTGATGAAGAATGGTACCTATGTTCGAGGAGTAGTTTGAATATAGATCAGCCTGAGAGGTACTAACACGTTTTTGCTGTCAGAAGCTGTTGGAGCTATAGTACGCAGGTAGAAAATTTGTGAATTTGGCAGTGCACAAATATTAAAAAACTTACAAAGTCTAGAATTAGACAGAACTGGAATTTATCTGTTAAGAATTCTTATTCACTTTAATTATAATGTTTACTGTATCTTATTTTATACACTTTACGAATACGTGAAATTTCCTTTGTACTGATAATTCTATTGTACATATATTTCAATAAAATTAGAGAGTAAGATAGAAAAATCACATACGAATTTCGATTGACTTGTATCGAATATTGTATACTTTCTAGATCAATAGATAAACGACACGAAATTTTTGTGACGTGGCAATCAACTGTTAATAATTCAGTTATCTTATTTAGTTTCTTCGACCTCGGTTGACCTCGTTAAATTAATTCTCCGAAGAAATTGCAGCTGACCGTTTTCCCGTTTCCGTGGTGTGCACCGTGTCTTGGATATCGAGGATCCGTGAATGAAAAATAGTGACAGAAGAATTATCGGATGGAACGTCTGTTGGCCGGCGTTCTAATGATTAACCATCGTAATGACACCGATCTATGTTAAATATAGTCTATCATCGGCATGACATCCTGGCAGATCCCGGTGTGGCGTCCGTCACGAACACGCGAACCATGACCTGTCCGCGATAGGTCGATGACTACATAGTAAATACGAGGCAAAAATAACGAGAAATTCCGTATCTTATCGTGAGAACATTCGATCCACGATAAACGTCATATCTGGAAGGATCAGTAAAAAAAAGAACGAAGCTTCCCGATCCTCTTTATTTTATCCCCTTTTGAGCATTCTTACCCTACAGGATTGCTAGAACCTCGTTATTTACAGTTAACCGTTAACGGGTAAAGTGAATATCTTATTATTTATTACACAAATCTTATTACTTATTACACAGATATTATTATTTATTACACCTTGAAATAAACAATCATATTTTTCAGTAACCAATGAATGAAAACAAAATATTCTGAAAATATTTATGGAATTTCTCAGCAGTTAAGGGTTAATTATGTTTCTACATGGATTTCAGATTTTCTGACGGATTGTTCTAGGAAATTATTTTCAGTAAAAAAAAAATATTTCTCTGAAGAAGAATTCTCTATTTTTTCGAAAGACAGTATCCTTTCTGGCACGTGCTTTTTTACAGAGATTCTGCAGGCACGTCTCTATCGTATAGAAATAGAATTAAATGTATTCCCCATATAACTCGATAGAACCTTAATGCAACAAAACAATTTTTTCATTATTCCTCTTTCTATCACGTAAAGATAGAATTAAGTGTATTTTAGATACAACTCGAAAAACCTTGATACAACAAACAAATTCATCTTTAACCCAATTTGGATCGTGTAAAAGCAGAATTAAGTGTATTTTACATTTCTTTATTATTCCAGTTTCCATAGATTCTATATCACTTTAAATAAAACTGTGTACTTCCGTAAACATTCACAATCAACCAATCAGTTTCAATAATCCAACTAACATCGTCATTTTTAGCAGACAAACAAAGCCATCACCGAGGCCAGATCACGTCAATACGATCTCTTCGACGCGCTATGTGAAAGTGGTAGTCAGGAATTGCGTAACATCGATTCCCCACCGACAAACAAGTCAAGCCTTTTGTCTATTGGGCGTGGACGGAATACTTTTGCGGGGGGAGGTAGGTACGTTGCCCCGATAACATAGATCGTTTACGCAATCGTCGTTCGCGCAACGCGCGAAGCAATTAAAACTCGCGGGAAAGTCGTTGAAACGTCGCGACGGAAACGTTAAAGAGACAGATTAACCGGAAGCCGTTCGGGATTTTAAAATAGCTCGTAAAGTTAAACATCCCTGGTAGGTGTAAAGGATGTGAAATTGTCGCTCGAAAATACCTCGGGGCGGGACGGACGTAACGAAGTGGCTCGTTAAATCGGTCCATTTATCGTTGGACGAGCAAAAAACAAAGTTTCGTTGCGCGTACACAGAAAAGAAATCGACAACAAAAAATATTACGAGCTTTTAATGCGATAGGCCTCATCCAGTTTTCGTTGGAATCGAGTAATCCGGAAAATTAAATGGATTCGAGGCTTTCAATATTCCTCTTAGGTGGGGACTAGTGGTTCTCGATATATTATATCGTTGCAGACGAAATGGCCGATTCTACTGAATAAGTATATTTAACGGTAGTTTTATGAATGACAATTATCAATATAGTTCCTCTTTTTGGTGTAAAGTTACACGGTGTACGTTACTAGTTTCGATGTACATACATACTATCAAGAATGGCAATGAAATTATGTATGTTAAATATTCATTAGAATAGCAAACAGATAAATTCGGCCATTTTTTTCGCATGCATTGAAAGATAGAGATTTTAAGCCAAATTCTTAAATACACTTCATAAGGATGCATCTAAGTTTCTGCTAAAAAATACTATTTAGTGATGTTAATATTCAGATCTTTTTGTATTGATTTTACTAGAACGTAATAAATTCGATATGCGCAAGTATCTGTACAGGGTGTTTCCGAAATGGTGGTACAATCCGAAAGGATGTAATTCTACATGCAAAAGTAAATCGAAAATGTAGAATAACCTTTTTTTTGTACAATACTACATTTTCAAAATAATCAATTTTTTTAAATTCGCCTAACGCGTAATCATAATATGTCATAATGACAATAAGTAGAAACAGACTGCAATGAACAGACGCGTGAGCCAAGTCCTATTCACTTGCAGACGTATCCAGCAGATTTTCAAATTCAATTTCCTCGAAAGCGAAGCTCCGGCGAAAAAATGTTATTCTACATTTTCGACTGTTTTTTGCACGTAGAATCACATCCTCTCGAGTTGTACTACCATTTTAGAATCACCCTGTATAACTAGAAAATTTCTTGCAAATTTTCACTATGGATCAAAATGACCTTGCATTCGCTAATTCTGTACTATTCTCCTTCCAAATGTTAACTTGCACTAATATTGATTTGTTAACAAATTTGTCAAATTTTACAAAAGAGCTATGTATGTAGTTTCATTTTAATAAGAGCCACAATCCAAGTAAAATTTACAATCATTCGTTTAAACTTCCAAAAGTAAAACCTTATGTTACCTTCTATTGCTCTGTTTTGAACACTTGTATGTCCTATGAATGCACAGAGCATAATTTGTTCTTATTTCATATTTACTGATAGAAGTCTGCAACCATTTATACACAGAAATTTGCGTATATACATATACATACATGAATGTGTGCCAAAGTCTACGTCGATGAAAATAAATTTTCCTCGAGGCTCATGCATTTTCCATGGGCGATAGGGAAAAACTGGAAACTCCTCCCATGTATAACGGTACGCATGAAATGAAAATGTATGACGCAATGGATAAACCGGAAGTTCGCGACGTCGTCGAATCGCTTCGCCTTACCTTCGCCTCGCAACCTTCGTGAGAAACTCGCGAGATAATAACGTTTTTATAACTGTACAGAAGCTGAAACGAGCACAAATTATATTAAAATACGAAATGGAATATGAACAGCATGTCACATATTAGACGGTTTCAAATATCGTTCATACTTTATATTTTAAAAGTAACTTTAGTTTTTCACAATTTCGTGAATACCCATGCAGATTCTTTGAAGAATTAAGATGACAGTTATGACTAAACGGCAATGTTTGGACATTTATGTGCATATAAATTTTTATGGACTAATTTATACGAACTATAATCGAACAGAAAATAGTTTACTCTGTCAAGAGTTCGATCAGACTCCGAATATAATAAAAAAAATTCATTAAGCTTCATCGAATGCTTTACTAAACAGTGTTACAGGCGATCACGGTTGGATTGATAATTATTATGCAAATTCATGATGTGACACAGGAAGTGTCGCTATAAAGAACATAGGTTCATTCACAAGTTCGTCCATGATACTAAAATTCTGTGCCTTAGTTTCTGGATGTATTAGAGAGTAATTTATATTATTAAAATTTTTCTATTTTCATTGCAAAAACAAGGATTTTGAATTACACTTGTTGCCAGAGTATGACAGACCAATTCTTACTTCAACCCTTAAAGACCACACTGGGATACGGTAACCCAATCCATTCAAAAGACACCTGGAGACCTTTCAGAAATGTGGGTAATAACATTTCTGAAAGGTGAACTATGAGAAATTAGAACTGTGGTGTTTCATCAAAAGATTTGTGACCAAATTACTTATACATTTCAGATATAAACAAAAGAACCCATTTGGTCACGCTACCCCACGTGTGGTCGAATTTGTATGATAATACAGTGTGATCTTCAAGGATTAAAAATGACCCCCGCATTTTACAGACGCCACATTGGACGCCCCCATTTTACATTTTGTACATTCTGACCTCAGAATCATGATCAGCGACCCAAAAAAAAAACCTGTAAACAACCTATGATTTTAATGTTTCATTCAAGAGAAAAATGTGCCCTTGAAGACATTTAAGCACGGGTGATCCGACACATCCTCGAGTCCCTGGGGTCCACGTGGTTTCCGGGTATCGTGCAGCTCGTGCTCGACAATTTTCTCACGACGGACGTCGTTGCACGAGTCGGAAAGTTTCCGACGTAAACCCCGTGGGACATCGGGTATATCCATCGCGGACCGTCATGGTTCCCTCGGTTTCCATTAAGTCCCTAGGGTTATTACCAGGCGAAGGCAACCATCTGTAATTGGTACGAAAGCCGAGCGTGCGAGCGAATCACGCCGCCACGTGTACATATCCGCGGTACCGAGACCGGCTTGGTTTCTCTTCTGTGTGGCTGCTAGACGGTGCACACTCCCGTTTCCGTTTTCATACGCCGGATGTTGAACTCCCAGGGAATCATCCTGCCACACTGGTAAACACACCGAGCCAACGACTAGAACACGACCGTGGTTCAACCTTTGTTCTCCGTTCACCGCTCCTTTTTTCTCCTCGCAGCGGGAAGTAACGTTTGTGTGTGTGTGCTTTTTTTTGGTAACGTTTATCTGATCGAAATTGAAGCTCGGGTAATAACCTTTGTAGACAACAGACTTTCATGTTTAACACCTTGTGTCAGCGCCAATATTACTGTACGAAGCGAAATAATGTAGCAACTGCTCTGTGGTTACCTAACTTGACCACATTTGGAAATTTCATTTACAAGGGAACTTTGGTAATCCGAAAATTCGGATTTTTTTAGAAGTCTGTAGGGGACCTGGAAAGAAGTATCGTACAATTTTCCGTTTTTGTTGATATTCAGTTATTTAGGGTGAAAACACCCCTTAAAGATTAATATGTGTTTTCACATTTTCCTGAATACCTTGATAGCTGTAGTAGGTGTCAAAAAAATGTTGCAACGAAAATTTAATGGCTTTTCGTGATCTATAAAACTATGCAATAAAATTGTTAAAAAATTGTTTTTTTTAAATAAACAAATATGTAAACAAACAAATTTTTAACAATTTTATTGCACAGTTGTATGGAACATAAGAAGCCATTACATTTTCATTTCATCAATTTTTGTATATTTACTATAGTTTTTAAAATATACAGGAACATAGGAGAAGACTTCTTCTCTTTACTTCTTTCTCTTTACGTAGAAGTAATTTCCGTTAAGGGATGGTACTCTTAAGGAAGTAATTTACCTTTTTTAAAGACAAGTGAGCCCCTGAATAATCTATACTAACGAGCAGAAAGTGTGGAGCAACCTAATAGTTACAGCCATGTCAGACTAGTAAAGAATTCTGTAAAATCTCATAAGTAAGACTGCGGATGTTTATGCAAATCCAGATTTCCACCTCGCAAGAATTCGATCAGTCAAATATTTCTGTCAGTAATTTCTATTGTGTGGATCTATATGCATTTAGTGTATCTCCTAACCTGCAAAGCATCATAAAATACCAACATTAATAAAGCTGAGTGCCATTAATGCATTACCATTAACATTCTGAGACCTCCAATACAGAAAATAAAATTCTGTCCACTTTTATTTTTTATACCCTACTACCTAAAATTTTTAATGGCCTTAAACTTATACAGCCTACATAGTAATATCTACCTTCAACCGAGAAAGCTCTCATAACACGCAATTTAAAGCACGAAGTTAACATGTCTCAGAACTACATACGTTTACACGCATCGTGAAGTTTAATCTTCTCAAGGCGCATTGAACGTTACAACACCCGGAAAATTTCCCTCGAGTATTATAAACAGGAAAATGTGCACCGTACAATTTACCCAGGCTCAACCAACATACCATGGGTATATACTCGCGTGTTCGCGATTCGTGGTGTAATTAAATCCCGAGGATAATTACAACAGCTCGTCTCTACATTGAAATGCCATCGTCCCCTAATCCCAGCTATGGGACGAGTTTTGGTCGTTCCTTGATTCCAAGATAAACGACCCCGTTCGAAAACTACTCCTTCACGAAGCAACATCTGTGGAATGCAGATACCTGTATATTAATGTACAACTTCCGATGGTAAAATTAATCGATCAGTTATGCGTATATTTAAAACGATGCGAAATTAACTAGACACGTGGACCAGGCTACATAGCTAAGAAAATCCATGAGCTGATACTCTAATCTAATCTCTTCGAGATTTCCATAAACATGTTACTGGTTACGATTATATACCGAAGAATTTGCTTGATAGCGAGTACTTGGAGAAAATAAAAATCGATTCGACTGAAAAAATAGGCAATGTTCAGTATTCCCGTCCTTTGCAGAAGTAGCGCTAGGAGCTGACAGCCTGATTATGGATAGCAGTGAACACGATTGCTTGCGATGGTTTCATTGGCTTGCAACTTGTTTCCCCTTTTTGTTACTTCCATTCGCTCGTTGCTATGCCATCCCTCTAAACTTCAGTTAGATCGTTGATACGGTGGGGATCGCGACGTGATTATAATTGGTGGAAATAATATAATGTAGTCGCGACGTGCACACCTGACAAACGAGTCCTATTGATTTTGCGGGATAGAAGGCTCTACTAGGGTGTTCTGAGAGAAGATAATCTCTCTTGAACCCTATGTTTGTTAAACAGTCAAAAATAAGAGATACATATTTTTTTTATCGGCTGAAACGCGACTTTAAGGGGTGAAACCACCTCTCGAAGTTTCGATCCGAAATTTTTTTGTTATAAACAAATTCTATTTTGGACAATTTGTTAGCACCATATTATTCTACATAAAAAACTGCAAACTTCGCCCATTAAAAGTTTTCATGTATCTCCTCTGATTTTCGAGATAGGACTCGAGAAGTGGTTTCACTCTTAAAGTCGCGTCTCAGCCGATAAAAAAAAAAAAATACGTATCCCTTATTTTTGACTGCTTAACAGAAATACGAAGTTTCATAAAAATCAAAGTGGGACACTTCCGCGTCTTCCCTTGTCAGTCAGGGTAACTTCGTCCTAAACTCAGAAAACGCTCATTTTCGATTTTGTAGGTAAGTTAAAAATCCACTTAATTTAACAATTTCCAGAATTACAAAATCGAAAATGATCATCTTTTGTCTTTAGACCACGTTACCCTGACTAAGACGAAGTTATCCCAACTTACGGTACCTACTACGATGTCGTTTCGACCGACTATGAACAGATCGTTTCGATCCGAACGGTCCACTCCGAGGAAAGTGCAAAAGGCGACAAGTTCGATGGCCAAGAGACACGGTGTCGTCCGTGGGGAGGTGTCGTAACGCAACCAACGGCCATGCGCGTTAATGGAGAAATCCCCACATACGGCTTATAATAATGTATCGCGTTCCGTTACGGTCGGGGCCTCCCTGTTCACACTGGTGAACGAGTGTGTGGCTCGCCGTGGACTATAACTTTTAGAGGAAGATGGGACACGGCGGTACGAGAGCCCAGGTAAAGGCCTTCCTCGGTTTGCCCGCGTCGATCCGTACGCAGCCGGCACGCGCGCCTAGGACACGACAGGGCGGCATACCGACTTGTTTTCACGGCGTATTGTAACGCCGTGTGTTACGTTGGCGGCGGGCATTGTGCCGGCATCGGGAATCGACAATGACACATCAATTTAGGCCTGGCAGAAGAATGCGCCCGCGCGGATAACAGGTTTTCCACGCGGCCTGGAGCGCAACGTCGGCGAATGAAGAAATCGTTTGGCTCGTTCGCGAACGGGAAAATTGCCGGCACGAGGCGAGGGATTTGTACGTTTTGTTTCTGATATTAACACTTCGTGTGCATCGAGGGGAATAAAAGACCGCAGGACCCAAATTTGACTTGAATCTTGATTTATGAAAATATGACCACTTCAAACCCCTTTTTTTATTACTTTAATTTGTTTTTTTTTTTTCATTAATCTTAACTGGTCTACCTAGAAGTATAAAGAATAAACTTCAAAAAATGTTTCTGGAACTTTTTTTCGAGAAGTCCATAGTTTAGGAGATATGTATTTCGAGTTTTATATCACTTGGGGTCACGTGTCCTCCTATCTGCACTTCTAAGAACTTTTAGGGTGTGTGCACTCGAAGTGTTAGTGATTAAGATCCTAAAACCTAGATCCTAGAACCTAGAATCTTAGAACCCAGGTCTCAGAATCTAAAATTCTAGAATCTTAAAGCTCAGAACCTACAGCCTGCAATCTAGAATTCGAACTGGAACATTGAACCTTAAACCTTGATCCTTAAACCTTGTAACTGGAAGCTACTACCTAGAATCTAGAATCTACGATCTAGTACCTAGAATCGAACGCGGAGAACCTTGAATCTAGACGCTCTAATCTAGATCACTTAGAATATCTTCTAAGGTTACCGTGACATCCAAATCCCATTCCACGCTCACATTTAACTTTCAAAATGATTTTTCACCCTTACGGTAACACGATAATTTTATTCGCTAAACACGTCACCGCCTGCGATACCCGACACGAACGCGAAATTGCAAGACTATCCCCCTTGTTTAGTATAAATTCCAGGAAAGAATGAACTTCCTTTTACATTTTTTTCTCATCCCGGTGAATTCCATCGTTGAATCTATTTATCCTTAAAACACGTAGTGAAGCAAAAAAAGAGATAAAAATACGTTTTAATACGGCCACGAGGATAACTAGTATAATAACTGAAAGCATTGCGCAACGGAATTAGGTAAACAGATATCCACACGCGTAGTAACTACGTGCGTTTCGTCCGTGACATTCTTTCCCGAGTGCAGGAGTTGTTCTCACGATTGAATCGTGGTTGTCGCGTGGGCCGAGCTGTTCTGAATGTTACATCGAACTGTGATAATTATCTATAAACTTGAAGACACGGTTTGTCGGGTGAAAACAGACGTCGAACGTGGAGGATGTCCCACTTGCGACAATCTTAACACTTGCATGGTTCTTCCATTGTTCACCTCAAGCTTAAATTGTCCAGGATATTTTATTATTCTTCGTATGAAGAGTACACTCTAGTCCAACTAGTTAACACGTTAACTTTGCCATGGTGGTCACCGATGACTATTAAATTACACGAAGAAATATTTCATTTCAAAACAGGAGCACTTAGCATCTCCTAAATATAATTTGTACTAAAGTAATAATAAAAACAATGAATGTTCAAGTCAATGCGTAAATACTTATATATACATAGTTGACAACTAAGGCAGAAACAAATATATTTTATTACTAGACTGCGGATTTTATGCACTCATAGACTATGTATAGAGCTCTGTGAAATACAATTAAAGAAAAGTTTCATCAGATGTAACGAGATCCATTTTTTATTCTCAACCCAATGAGATACTTTAGAGAAAAAAGAAATTTGTATTTTTCCTCTTGTCTTTATACATCATATTATAAAATGTTATTTTGCATAAAAATCCGCAGTCTATTTATTACGATATTGTCCAAATATGTAGTAGGAGGTCAACGTGTTAACTGATTGGCTGCAGTTATACTTTGATCCACTTAACCTTCCACCAACAACTTTCAGGGGTAGCTTTCAATTCGACCCTTAAACATGAGTATCAGCCAATAAAGAAATACGGGTCATGCATTATTCATTGATTTCCCCTGTACCAAGTTTCACCGAAATTGGAAATAGGGAGTGAGGAAGAATTATTGGAGGAATTCTATTAGGTGATTTCTGTTATGGTATACCAATGAATGTATTATTTTTTCGTAATAAAATGATGTTACAATTTAAATTCGAAACCTTTACTGTCCATTTATCTAGTAAGACTAAAACAAAGTAATATCGTTAAAATTACAAATGTGTCTCAAGTTCATTGGAATTAAATATTAGTTTAGTAAAAAGTACCGATTACTTATTGGCACACCGCATACGAACAAAAATAAATTAAAAATATGGAAATAAGATTTTCTCATAACGGAGTTTAGTTTTAAAGAAAAATGCATTTTGAAGTCTATCGAGCATGAATGAACTCAAATCTTGTTTTTTGTATAAAACTACATTCGCATAAATTAAATGCTTATTAACTCTGTTACAAGTTGCATTACAATGATTCCTAGAATTATGGTGCAATAAACGGGCCTGTCTAAGCTGATAGGTTCTGGAATTGATGATAATATGTTTAGCTGGTGCAATTTTAACATTACTACAGCAAGTTCTCTCAAAAAGAACCATAAATAATCGGATAAAGTGTACATTTACCTATCTGAATGGTTTCGTTTGTTTATTTCACTATCTTCATCTCGAAGTGATTCCTCACGGTGATCATCGATTTCAAATACATGATTGTCGTCGAGAGCTTCCCTCCTCTTTGTTTTTACGCAATTTACCATGATTTTAGCCTACGTACATGCTCGTTTATCTTCACCAACCGGTCCACGATACTTTATTTTCCGTCGTTTTGTACAATATTTCAACGTGTCCATTAACCTACTTCTACGTGTTCTTGTGTGTTCTGGCTACCTTCTATAACGCTCAGGTAACACCCCGAGCGATTTTTAAAATTTTTTTTTACCGTCTCTGTATATCAACTAACGGAAACACGTAATGAATGTCAATAACCGCGGTACTCTCACTTTTTCCACGTTACATTGCAACTGTATACATTACCTTTCATGATTATCCTCTTTGAGGTTGCAGCACCAACAGAGACCATTGAATATTTCAGAATAGCTATCGAAGATCTACGAAGGGCATTTATGTGGCCTCCAACGATCACTGATCATTTACAAAGCCTTTATGTAGGTCCATAAAAATACTGAAAAAACTTTGAAAAGATCTAAAGTCATCACTCTGGTCCTTTAAAAACAATTGACATCATTCCAAAAGGATGTAAAAGGTTAAAAAGGCACATTCTCGATCATTTTCAAAATTTTATCGGAGGTCTAGAAAAGTCATGAAAACTCAGTGACAAAATGTAACTAAGCAATCCATCCTGTACTTTTCCCTTTCCACGACACTTAATTCTTACAAGATCACAGTATCCAAACTCGAACTGCTAAAATCTTAGGTTGTTATATGTTTCATTATGATGAACGGCATTTCTCAATCACATTTCAGCCATTTTAATGTTATTAAACATAGGATCAAGAAGCCTGTAACTCGTATCAATTCCGATGACTCTTTTCTTTCACAACAAGTCATAATCGTTCAAACTCTGCAATTTCGAAACAGCATTCATTATGCAACAACCATAATACACGTAAGTAACTTCTTTCGCTATTTTCATTCTTGCATAGGTACTTCGACTATCGCTTTTACGATTTATCGTCAATCCCCTTTAAAAAAAACGTGTCCCCTCTGTCACGTTACAAGATAAAGAAAAACAAATGTGGTATTCCGTTGTAAGACTATCAGGCTAGGGAGCATCGTGCAAAAAATTGCTCGTGGCAAATCTTATCGCCCCCATCGCAGAACCCTTTTCCGGTAGTTCCCGTTTCTCAGCCTCTGATTATCATTTTTGTTACACGCACTTAGCCTCTACGGTGGCGGATCCCCTGTCACGTTACAGGACGACGCGTGTGCGTGCAGTAACAGTATCCAAGAGCCCACCTACTTCCACCTGTGGTGGCTGCTAGTTTTCCTGGTAGACGACAGCCACGTATGCCTGGCGTACCAGTGTCATCCTGCTTCTTTTGTGGGTATAAAGTACCGTTCATGATTACACGAACGACACATTACTAACTTCATAGATTCTTATTACGACGAGAAATATTATTACTTTTTGTTTTATAAACAGCATAATATATTTTACGACCCTGTCCACGCTACAGGGATCTGCTAAGTGTACCAAGGAATAAACCACTGTACTTTTAATCCTCCTATTGTCATCAGTTCTGCTACACATTTACCATCATACCGAGAAATAAGATACACTGTCATTCAAGAGATTGGAATCAGTCATACTTTTTAGTTGAACAAATAATTTTTTCTTAATATGTTGAATGTCATAGGCTGTAAACATGTTTATTGCATATTTTGACCAGTTTGCAAAAGAAAATCTCTTTCTCTAACCGGATTTCTCAAAGATTCTTTATTTTGTTGAATTTTGATTAAGTTCATGGTCTGTCATTTGTGTATGTGTGCCACATAACTCGGGGAGTGTCTTAAAGCACATTACTCCAAGAAGTTAATAAATGTATTCAATATCAATGAATTTTATTCAAATATTAGAAGACGGTTGAAGGTAATGTACACATAAATTAAATCAACTTCTAGTTTCTGGCCTTGCAATCCTATCTTGTTCCATTGGTTTGATGCATAAATAATAGAAATTTCTCCATAGGAACACAAAACTTTTTATTTAAACATGAAAACAATATATATATAATCAATGTGTGCTGTGTAACACATCACTCCAACCATGCGATCCATCTTTGGAAAATTGTAATGACAGTCTATACTGAAATCTAACTTCCAAAATTCTCATTATTAACTTGCGGATTTGTATAAAAATTCAGATTCCTGTGGATTAATTTACGGAATTGAAATTATGTCAAAGAATTCTTTCCCGTATTAAACGTTTCATTAAATCCAAAGTAAAGTAGAATTTATGCTCATCATTCCAAATATTTTTAATGTGTTGTGCAAAAAATAAATGCATAAAATCCGCAATCTACTCGTTACTTACGCATCAACCCAATATAATATAAATTCCTATCTAGATTCGACAAATAATGAACAAAACGTTTTATTCTCTCCAATTCGTCGCGATCCAGGCAAAAGTTCCGTCTGTCTCCACAGCCAAACGAAGACGTAGGCGCGCGGTGGCTTCTAATTACGATTCCAGACTTTACTGGCGAACGGTAGTTCTTCGCTTTGTTGTAAAGTACAACCGCATTGTGCGGGGACGTGAATCACGCGAGTAACAGTATTCGAAGACCGCAGACTTACTGGCCGCGAGGCAAAGTGTCTCGAAGAGTCGAGCATTCTGGAAAGAGGAGCCGATAAAGTGAAAAGGATGCGAGCGTCTGCTAACCCATTTTCTTTATTTAAGGAAAAAATCGCGTCTATCAGCCTGCACGCATCTTTTCCTATGGTTGTACAACATAGGTTTCCGGGACGACGAGATTTTTCTTACACATTTCGCCGTTAATGAAACGATGACGCCTCGATTACACGCGTCAGGCAAGGGGAGAACCGTGTTTCGCCGCCGTTAATCTCGTGCTAGTAATCGCGGAACCTTTCTCAGGGTTTATTAGTTAGCATTTCTGTGCTGCTCGGGCGTTAGCCTTTGCACTTTGTTGCGACACAGTGAAACAGACATACAATCCCGCCCCCATAAGTATTGGGACACTAATCGAACATACAAATAGTAAATTAACAAGTAAATTAAACAAAGGCGTTGCGAAATTGCTGAAAGTCTGAAATATTCTGTCTGAATATTCTTTTCGACGGAAAAGTCGCGCTCCTTTATACATTTCGTAAATATTTTTTGCTGTTTATGTGATACATAATAGTGCGAATCGGGAATAATTTATGGAATATAGCAATTTATGAAGCAACAAGCGAAATCCATTTTTTTAATCTTTTATTCATTATTTCAAACTCTTCAACTCTCAACTCAGTTTTACGTGACGCGGAAATATTTGTTTTATTAGACCTGGAATCCCTTTTTGTTGATACAAATGAAACGAAACAGGAGTATCAATGTTTCAAAATTAATGGAAGAAGAAAACACATTAATGGGAGAGACCTCATCAGTGGCTACGTACCTGCGACACTCATTCACGGATACACCTGCTATACACGCGCGACTGCTGTTCACACATATTTATCACGGTCCGACGTATCGTAGTAGCCACCTGCTAGGGTCACGCACACCGTTTTCATTCTTGCCGCATTCGTCAGTGACCGGCGAGTATAATGCACCCAGCGGGCAGTAAAAATTTACAGTTAATTCGAACGCACACACGAATCCATTTAGGTACGATAAAATTCACGTTTTCGTTCTACCGAGTAGAATTCTTGTATCCCTTTCGTGTTCTTATTTATTAATTCTGATTACCCTATTTTCATATCCTTACTTACATATTTATTGATTATAATTAACCTACTTTTATATGTATATGTACTTATTTACTTATTTATTAACTACAGTTACCCTATTTTTAGATCCTTAATTCTCTCTAAATATTCTTACTATTTTTCAGTGTGTACTATATTAGGGTGAAACAAGTTATATAGATCAATGTGTGTTAGTCGACTCTTTAATAACAAGTCGAAAATTGCATCCGCAAATCCTTCTATTTCGTCTTATGACGTATTAGCGCACCTTCATAAATTGTGTCTCACTTCATGAAGGTTACCTCGTGGAATGAACGTATCGAACGGATCGACTGAATTCTTTATGATCGTATTTACGTTACACATTCCAATGGATCGCGTTCAACTGGATATTAGAGCCGCCTGAACACTCGGCAAAAGCGAGTACCGAGGTCTTGAATGTTCCATGCAGCTCGAACACTTGAAAAAGCTACTTCCGTTTATTTGAATTTCCTTCTACCTACTGAAATAGTGGCACTATTCGAGTCGATTCGTCTTTTTCAAATTACAAATTCCAAGTTACTGGAAATTTTATTTGATTATTCCAACTGTTCTATTGTGTCAATAATTCCATAACTAAAATGTTTCTTTGATTACTTAGAGTTTAGTAATAACTAAAACAGTTGCGCAATATTGAATACTATATACAGTTATTTGAAATTCTTCCTTGTTATTTTCCACTTTTTCTTCATCATTCGACCTTTGCCTACTTACTCGTAGATTCCTCGAATCAACCATAAATTTTTCCGATTTCTCATATTACATATCCTTGATTATTTCAAATTTTCTTCATCTACAAACTGAAATTTTTCCAATCTACTATAAATTTTCTCTAGCTGCTTAAACTTCCAACAACCATAAAAATTCAGTCAATCTGCCACTTAAGCAACTATATACACTCGATTCAGGACAACCTTTCTCATATAGTACGACCCCCTATGACGCGAAAGATAATTCCACGTTACACAAATTTCGTGTTATACGGGACTCAGAGCGCAACAAGTTAAAACTAAATAAAAATGTTTTTTCTAATATAACAGAAATAATATGCATTGTATGTTACTTTAGAACAATAAAAACGTAAAGTTTATTCATTATATGTATCATTAACTTTTTAGTAAACTGTACAACACTGTACACGAACTTTAGCTACTGGAATCCATTCGAGTCTACTATAGTGTCCGCCAGTGTAACACTGTATGTATGTACGCCATATGCGCGTGCAACCGTATCGGGCTACAGCTCTAACACAGAAAAAGAGAGACGTGTGAAATACGTGTCGGGTGGGACTTTCATCGGCCAACAGGTACACCTCAGAGACTCGACAAGCGGAAAGCCGCAACTCGTGGGATATTGGGCAACCATGATGCACCTTGATATCCGTGCTTTAAGAATGGAACGGATATCGACGTGTAAACGAAAAAGAATTGCGAGAACCGTGGAGCGTGAAAAACGATTAGCGAATACCACCGTTGAATCCGTTTTTGAGCAACCAACAATCAACGGGACAAAAGGTGATCGACATCTATCCTCTACGACTATTTGACGACTATCGATCATCCGGACGTTTAATGGAAGTTTCTGATAGCTGATACTGCTGGCGTTTTCTGCCGCCATTTGTTTTTTCAATCGTATTCACAGATGAAATTTATTAAATGTACCAACAAGTGATTCACTAGATTTTCAATATTTTAGATTTAGAATATTTTTCCAATCTTTTGTTTAACCAAAATGGCGGCTGATGACGGAAACAAATGTATTGTTATAATAGAATATATTTGAATTATTTCAAAACGAATACACTTTCACAAAAAATGGTGGGCTAAAGGATCATCTCTTCATACTTCATGTATATACTATGATTTTATATAACAATCCAGAAAATATCTGGTTAGCGAACTAAATTAGATAGTGTCTTCTAAAACGACAGCATAGTTTGAAAAGCAAATATCAGTTAAAATTCCTTAACCAAGGTCATTCGATACGTAATTTCGTTAACTCAAGAAGTCAGGTGAATATTTCGAGAAAACTTGCCATCCTACTTAACACTGGAGTCTCTTCACACAAACTGATTATCCAAGCAAGCACAGAGAACATTAACAAAACGTATAATGCCTATAACACCAGAAGATACATTAAGAGCTTTCTAGTCCTCGACACATCTACGCACTTCAACATCACTGAAGTCACCGTGTATGTAGCTAGACTTCCATTACCCGAGCTACATAGGAAGTAATTGCAGCTTTTACGAAGTTCGAGACATGGAAGGGAAAGACCGAAACGAGGATAGAGACCGACCGAACCGCCTGCGCTGGTAACCTGCAGCGTTATCTAAGGTAAAACAGGTCGAAGGGAAGCGGATGATGAAAGGCGCGGCGTGTACTAGCCTGTAAAAACGACCTGCTGGAATTAATTGACTCGGATATATACGGGAAACCGTGGCTCTGAATTGGGTCACTCCGTTCTCGTAAAAGGAGGGAACGAATTGTCCTTTCTAGATCGCCGGGGTCCGATATGAATGAAGGGAAACAACGGTGGGAGGAGCAGTTTTCGACGCGTGAACAGACACGACGGGCGTATATTCCGATCAGGAAACGGAGGAGCGGACTGACACGATTGCGTAACAATCTAGGAGCCGAACGTGTAACGATTAAGTAACAGTAACTTCGGTGCATAAAGTGCTCGCCTCGCATGTAACGACTTTTAATCCGTGTACAAAGACAGCCTATACACGCAGCTGTTGCGCGTGTCCTTGTAACAGTTAAATGAGGAGCAGATGTATACATATATGTAGAAGGGTTTCGATTTAAAACACCGTGAAAAGAGTATTACCACGGAATGACTTTATGAACTTCGAGTGACTTGTGATTTATGCCAGTGTCAGCCTTTTATGAGATACTATCGGGTCTCTATTAAGTTCCGCGTAAACCGTGCGACAGGGAGCTGCAGAAATTACCCGTGCTGGTTTGCACAAATGATAATCCTTGTCACTAATTTCATTTGCAGGCATCCACGTCAGACAGACGGAGGAAATACTGTACCACGCTAAAGTGTGATCGTCTCGGAGCTTATGAAAATTGAACGAAGGTGAATAAACAATTGGATTCCGTGAAACGATAATATAAGTAAAGTTAAGAGAAAATTTGTATTACTTATATTGCTGTATTATGTTTTAATCATTCTTGTCGAAGGGCTGCGTAACAAGTGAGCAATTACAAACGATAAGAATGATTTAAGCATCTAGTATAACCTGCAATGTTTCTAAATAAAAGGTACTTAAGGAATATGGTATACTTCATAACATGACCTTGTGGAGTCCAGAATAAATCATTTCCTTTAGAAATGAAAGTCACCTTGACCCTTGTTCAAGAACACCTCGAAGTACTCCGAAGTCACACGAAAACAGAGTGGGTAGAGAGAATAATTGATATAGACAGAGAATAAGACAATCGTCACTCTTTGGGCGATGAATCACTCGTTGCAAAGGAATCTACTACCTCAGTTACACACCAAACGTGCAAATTTTAGACACACTTTGTAAATACAACGTACCGTCTGCCTATGCTAATATTACCTAAAAACGTCTGCCTATAAAACCCACGATGATCAACGAAATCCGTTCAAAATCAACAAACTACGAATAATATCGTCATCTCGAACTTGAGTCGCTTCACGATTACTCGCGAAACTGTACCTGACATACGCGATGAAGGAAATACACGCGGGCGCGAGACAAGAAATTTCAAAAGCATGACTCACCGTCAGGATTGGTGAAGTAGCCCCAGGTGGGGGTCGCCGTGGCCGCCGATTGGAGGACCACGGCCAGAACACTGAGGGCCAGAGCACCGGCGGCGCCTCGCGCCGCGACGGCGCGTTTTTCGCTTCGCTGCGGATCGGTAGTCGTCGTGGCGACCGCCCTGACGTCTTGACGGTTGCTCGAATCGGTTGCCATTCTTCATTCCGTTCTCGTGTCTCGTCGATCCTCGTCAGCCGCGCAACAATCCCTGGATCCTAAACACCTCTTCGAAGTCGATTCTGTTCACAATCCTCTGTCTCTCTGTAGTTCACAACCGTCCTCGACGCTTTCACGTGACTGTTTCCAATCACCGGTGTTTCATACGCGTATATCAAGGCCGGCTAATTACATCGGCGACGTAGATTGAGCGACGTAGATCGAGCGACGTCGTGGCCACTCGATAATCGAATCTCACGCACACTCCCGATTGTCACGTACCACGCTTGAGGCCGGGGATATAGAGGCGCCGTGCACAATATACACAGAATCGACAGTTCGACAGTGGGAGAGAAAGTAGAGAAGGAGGTGTGTATATATCGGCGGCTTAGGCGAATTCCACGTTCCGTGTCACTCTTTCTTTCCTTGTAGAGTCCACCGTGGAAGAAAGACAGCCGACCGTGCACCACCTTTATATCGCGTGGCTCTACCTCTCGCTTCCTCACTTTTCAGCTAAAACCCTTCCTCGCCGCTCGTATACACGCTCTTACTACCTCGTGGGCTCGGGCCGGGGGACCAAGGAAACCGGTTTTTGCGATGCGCGAAGCTGGCTAAAAATAAAAGCGCCTCGTATTCTCTCTTCTGCGCTGCTCCGTTCGAATCCCCGTAATTTTCTGTGTCCCGCTCGTACGTTACCCCGATTCTTCCGGGTGCGATCCGGTACACCCACCGTTTACGCGTGCGCAAGCGCGAACGCTTGAACCGTGGCGTAATCGAGCATTCGATCGAGTAGTCGATCGAGAACGCCCGCGGTTCTCGCGCGATCAACAATCACGGTCCACCACCTGTCATCGTTGCGGACGGATCAAGATGGCGCACTATGCGTGTGTGTATAGAGACGATTTCCCGAGCGATTCGAAGCCTCTTTCATTCTTCGTGTGACTCCGCACTGTGCACGATTCCGTCGGACTATAGGAAGCGTTAACTTTCACGACGTCGTCCCCGTCGAACCGGTTGAAATAACGCTGGACGGCATCGATCGTGTTTACCAGTGCACCGAGCTCTCGGAAGGGCTAGGTCCGCTTAGGTTAGGTCCGTGCGCGCTGGAAATACGAACCGCGCTTGATATTTACCAAGCCGTTGTAGTGGTTATCGATCGCGCGGGGATACACGTTCGTTTCATTTCGTGCCCGCGTCTCCTTCCACGCGTTTCGTAATCGTTCCGCCGCGCGAATCGCGTCTTTCCAGTCGGTATCCGCATCGAGCACACTCCGTTCGTATATCCTCTCCAAGTTCCCCCCGTTTATCCTCGGGCGGCGCGTCGGACCATTTCAAAATTCCCCCGGTCCAAGCTGCCTGGATTTCCCGCTCTATTTCGTATCCTCGCAGGCAAGGCGCACACTCACGCCGTGCGGTGTACACGTATACCAACCTTACGCACACCGTGTCACTGTGTCACAAGCTGCACACGCGTCGATTAACAGGTTCTCTCCACCGACAATCGAATTCAAGCGGTGTCGGGCACTCGGTACGCTCGGGAGCACATTCGATACAACGGACGACACTAGAATTTCCACGATTCTCGTGTTTCCCTGCGAGACGCAAAACAGTTGCACGGATCCAGGAGGGGGAAAAAACAAACAGGATCACCGAACAACCGCGACACGTAAAACGCGAAAACGGTGAGTTGCGAAATGTTTGTACTTGCGTATTCCAGCCGCGCTGCGTACGTGGGTGACCACGAGCGTGACAGAGAGAGGAAACGAGGAACACAAGACGTGCAAGGGAGAAGCGAACAGAGAGAAACAATACGCGTACGCGAGCCTGCGCGCTGCGCGGCATACTGAGGCAACCGGCGGCACCGTCCAGCCGACTCGAATGCTCCTCTCCCGCCCGTGGCTTCTCCCTACCTCTCTCACTCGCACCATTGGCCCCGGCCACTACCCACCGACTATACCTCTCCTTCTCTTTCTTCGACCGCGACCCTACTCCCTCTCACGGTTTACGCTTGGATTTGCATTGCTCTGTCGTATATGCTTTCGCACGACGTTCACCCGTTACAATTGCATTCTTTGGAAGATCCTGTCCCGACTGTGGCGCGTTTTTATATCGCGGTCTCATTGGAAACGACGGGACGAGTTGACGATAACTCTTTTGTGGAAGATTTGGTGAGACCTTGGGCCATGTTGACACGATGTATGTACTGCGTGTTACGTCTCGTGTGAGGCGGTGCCGTCTCACCTGTGGCGGTTCTATAATTTTCAAAGTGTAAAAACTGATTTACACTTTTGGAGTACTCTTGATTATAATACCTTAGGATGTATTATAAGCTTTTAAATTATTCGTGCTATAGTGGAGCACATAAGTAAATGAGCTTTTTTTTAAGATTATAAAGATTATTTAAATCAGTGTGGCAGTTGTATAGGTTGTTCTAATGTTAGTAGTCTCCACATGGTCATATATTATATTAATTAACATAAGCAAGAAACTGTCGCTACGTAGAATCTACAGGTAAGCAACTTCAAATTTTGGCAATTTTTTAATACAATAATTTATTTGTATGGCGAATTACCATAGAAATAAAATAGAATCCATAGTGTTCCTTCGAAATAGATTCGATCTACTGCAACTAAAACTTTTATTGTTACATACTACACATATGTAAATCTGAAAACACCGATAAAATATAAATGACAAGTAAATTTAATGTTGTGTTTATTTCACCGTTAACCTTATAAAATCCACAATATATAAAAACAGATTTACATTCAACATCTGCGTTTCTAAACTTGGGTATTAAAATATAAATCCGCGCAAATCCTTTTTGTCTGTTTAAACTATAACATAAAGTGCGTTGGGCACACTTTTAATGAAATATGTACCGGATGTAAATGGGATATAAACTGAAAACAGAATGGAGCAAATGTTCCAAACCTTGAGCATTTGGTACCATATTATTTACATTACGATGACTGCAAGTGACGAGAAACGATTTCATGACGTTAGCTCGTGATGTACGGTTTAGAGGATAATAAAAGCTGGACATCGCAAATTTATATTGTCTTTAACAGACGAAAGGAAGATCTACGTGCGGAGAAATGACGAGTGAAAAGCCAAGTTGTGTGTACGTAACGCGTGGAGTACTTTACACACCACTAAAACTGTCTTCACCATTGAATCTGTTTACAAATCGATCATTTGCATACAAAAGATACAACTAGACATTGTTTAAGTTTCATGCTTGAGAAGGAAATTTCTCGTGAACGTATAACATGGAAAAATTATCAAATTTTGTTTTCACGAAGATAAAGAACTTGGTACTTAAACTTTATTATCGAAGAAACGGAACAAGAATACATAATACAGACAGTTTTCTTTCGCATCACGTGGATTTCATTCCTTTTAGTTGGGACAGCTGTATTGTTCGAGATAATGAACAGTGATGAAATTCCAGTGTATAGTGTGAAAGTCCCATGGACACAAGAGACATATGGCATGCATTGAATAAAACTTGTATCCACACAAAACAATTATCTATTGAAAAAATACACAGAACGTGCTATAAAACATAAACATATCCTACAAACATAGCGTGGGTTTATCTTCAGAATTTTATTCTCATAGAGAATAATTCTAATTTTCTTAGTTTTGTGTAAATTTTCGATATTTCATTTCGAAAACTATGTAATTACATAGTTCAAGTGGTTTTACACATAAAGACTTTGAAATTGCGCACTCGGTAATCAAAAAGATTGAAAACCAACGGGATCGTAACTCAGAACATGGATACACGACATAAAGACTTCTATTGTTAAATGTTCTTTTCCTCGAGAGTATTTACCAGTCACCATGGACCAACAAAGAAACGTCAGATTCTTAAATTGCATAAGACGCTTAAAGATAACTGCAATGTTATTATTGCATAAACATTTACAGAGATAAAAGGGAGATGACGTAGGACTATGTAATTAGGGAAGTACAACGATTGCCCGTACGTTTTACACACAATAAAGAGGAAATGCACCGGTACGCGTACGCAATGCCAACAATTCGAGAAGCAAACGTGAGCGAAATACGCACTGATGCAATTAATATCGGGACCATTAATCGCTCCTTAAACACTACAGGCTTAATACGTCAAGCTTAATCTCCGATCCTCTTTCTCCCCTTCTACGCGCTCGAAAGGAATTTCCGTTCTGGCTTAACTGTAATTAAAATTATCGTATAATGCGGCAACGAAACTCGACAAATTAACATAAATAGGAACTGTACTGAGGAAATAGTCGAGTTACGAAAGCATTAAATAACAACATCTTTAACCTGTTAATCGAAGCAAATGAGTTAATTGGGAATTTGTAATGATTTTCCATTTTTCATTCATTTGTACAGATATACTTGTATGCAGTTATATGGAGATACTTGTATTAGTATAATTTACACCTTATCTGTTTGGAAACATTTTCATCTAATTTTCGTCGACGTTGTGTACGGTACTTTGGGAAAACTAACTGTTCCAAAGGTTGTGTCGATGATCTTCCATTTATTGACTATACAACAACCAAAGATGACAAATTTGGAATAATTTAATCTTTTAGATTTTAGAGCAAATAAACTGCAAGTCCATTTCCTTGAGAAATTAAAGAAATCTACTCAGTTCCTTAAGATCATATGTGTATTAAGTGAGCAATGGCCACTTTAACCCTCGTGCACGGTTCGGGTCAATGTAATCCAAACTCAGACTTTAATTTTCAATTGTATCAGAGAAACGTATAAATTAATGAAACACCAGTAATTTATACATAAAGGATCCAGCGATATGTTAGTATTTATATTTCCTTCGTTCCATTTTAACGTAGACCAAGTTTAATTCAAGGAACAGTAATGCAACAATTCATTGAACCCTGCGTTTCGTAATGATTTCGAGTAATAATAATTTGAACGGAAAATTGAAGGGATTAATAAAGTTTTGATTAATTACTTAGACAAACACCTTCAATATCTTATGCTACACACTGTCAAACCCTATAATTAGGGTCGTTATGATCGGAAAAAAAAATCAATCAATAATAAAGACTGACGCGAGACGGTATTAGCATCGCCGGATCGTTCGATGTATAAACTAATTAATATTTTCCCGTAAACAAGCCGCGTAACGATATTCGCTTGCGCAGATTACCCTCGCGCGTGCATACACGACAAGTTAACTAATAATAAGGTCCATTCATCGGCACGTCCAAGGCGTGGTGGAATGCGGCGTCGTATCCTACTGAAATTATGGTTTCCGTGGCAATAACGACGTTCCGGGCCGATAAACCTGCGGTTGTATAGGAGCATTAAACGAAACGCGTTATTTCACGACCAATCGATTGCACTCGCCCGCGAAAATACCCGCGGCGACGTCTGTAAATCGCGATTTTCGCGTGATCAAAAGGGACACACTCGCGTGTGTTGATCGAATCTTAATATAAACAGATCGACTTTGAAACGTTGTGCTAACAATGTAGCTAATCGAAAACGAGAAAAATTTTAATCGTACTAATAAATATAATAATATAATAATAATAATGCAGTTACTATTGACGCAGGTTAAATTCAATACAATTTCCCGCCCTTTTTCCTCCTAAAAAATGACGGAGGACGTTCGATGACGAGAACGAATTCTGTGCAAGCAGCAGAAAAACAAATTCATGTTATTCCTGATGATATACCATTTGCCAAGTAAAGTCACTGTTCAGTTTTAATCCCTTGTATTCATTTTGTAACTTACGACTTATGATTAATATTATATTGACAGATTAATAGAAAATTTATAGAAATTTACAAGTAATCGAACAGTGAAAATTGTAATTAATTCTGTTCAGTGGGTAGAAAAAGAATGATTGAAAACTGTGGAAAGGGGAAGTTAACAATTATAAGTGCAAGGTGATCCGCTCCAGGACAATTGATTCCGGTCAAGTTAAGATTCCATTCTAACTTTCCCTCCTGTCGCAAGACCATAGAAATTTCGACGAGCTCTCGCGCCTCCGCGCTCATTTTACATTCACTCGGTTCATGACCGAAAAAAGTTAGACAACTTTTGTGCTCCCAGCAGCTATTCAAACAGTGTAATGTAGGTCTAGCATCCCATCTCCTTTTACCTTTGAATCGGTTTAGAAAGCTCGATAGAAGATCGCGATTCGTTATGATAATATTTTACTGCCAATGAAAACTTCCAGGTTCTTTTATTGTTAACATTCGATAGGCAACAGACGCTACGTTTAACACCTTCGCGACTTAAAAGTCTAACTTGGTCGAATGTCTAATTAATTAAACACATTCTATCACCGAAATTTTGAAGTCACGTCCAATAAATAGAATCTGAAACTATCTTATTCCAATCTATTTTGTTGCATTTTGCTTTGCATATTCGTATATGCTATAAATGCATAAATAATCACAGTTCAATAATTAATTTTATATCGTTCATTCTCTCCTCGATTGCAAACACTAACAACCAGTATATTTTAAAAATAACTGATCTATGAAATACAATAGACGATCAAATAAGTCGTTTTTGAATTGAAATGGACTTCAATCAGAGATGCTGAAGAAAAATTGATATTCCTTACAAGCCACACCTCTTTGGTGGCAGAATACTTTATCTTTCAGATCAGAAAAGTCCTCGACACAAGGAAATAATCCCTTTTAATAAATCAAACCCCGTGAATGTTTGAAGTTGCATTCCGTTCTCTTCAGAAACGTCTTACTTCCTAATGCAAAATGCAAAACAGACGATACTCGATCCTCTTACGCAAACATTCATTCCTCCCGTTTGATTTCGCCAGCAACGACGTTCGCGTGTTCCTTGAAAAATATTTGTTTCCTATTTCAAAAAAGAAACGGAACAAGCATCGGATACGCTTTATTGTATCAGGAGAGTACGTGCATACACAGAGAATGGTCGGAGCAGCGACGTCAAAGCGTAGGCAGCTCGCCTGAGGCTTCTCAAGGTTGCTGGTTGCACTCTCGGATAGTAATCTTACGCAACAACCGAGACGAGGTGAAACGCACGGCGTCGCTTGGGGGTGTTGCGAGGACGACCGACAGCCTCGAACTAACGCGAAGTCTGCTCTTATTTAGAGAATCTGAAGTTAGGCCAATCCTGTGATTCATTTCTAGCAAAGATAATCTAGGTTCTAGATTAAAATTATGGCCACTGTGACGTTGTACAGTAATGTCTCGATGAGTGCGACGTACTCGGGTCCACGTCGGAGCATTCGTGGCAAGGTGGAAAGGTTTTCAGCCCCTCATAAATTAGTTTTTTGCCTATAACTGAGCCTTTACTTAGCTCCTCTTTACTTTATTTTGATTGCTTCCACAGAGGGACTCCCCCAGTAGTGGGAATAACGCCGTTGCTCGTGTCTCATTTATCGAGGAATCACTCTATTCGTCTCGAAACAGAAGTACAGAGGGTTGATCTTCGATTCGCGTAGAAAGATGGCTTTCGAATGATTCTGTTGGGAAATAGAACGATAGAAGACTCTCTGAGGAAAGTCGATTTATCGAAGCCGTGATTTAACGAGCACAGAAAACGGTGCACGTTTGAAAGCGAACCACCGTTAAGTCATGGCATAGGTACGCTCTTGCAGCACGCGTCCACGGCGGGAGGATCGATCGATCGTCCGATAAAGGTCGAACGAATTCATGGAAGATAAATCCCACGGATCAAGCCGGTAAGGCTCCCTGATGGAATAGATCGATGAATATGAAAAGTGTCCGCGGAATGCCATTGTACCGCACAATATGAACTAAAAAAGAGACACGGCTGATTGTGGGAAACGCATATTTGCGTTGCAGATGCATTGTTGATCCGTGTATAACAGTTCTGATTAATGGACAAAATATCTTTCACATTTTTCTGTTGTTTTTTCCTCGGTATTCTGAATTGTTGCTTTCACGTAATCGTACAATATTATTGCTGAAGTTTTTATGAATGTAAACCTGTTAACTGATAAGTCTTATAATTATAAATACCTGTAAGTAGACATAGATAGACTTAAAAATGAATGGAAACAATGTCACGTGATCAATCTCGCAATAAATGAGCTATTCACTTACCAACATGGTTAACTCCACAAAATCTATGTTTAAAATTTATTTTGAATATCAAAAGTTAAACACCAATCAAGTGCTTTGACACAGAATTTTCTAAAATTCAAAAAGCGGAGTTAGACACTTTGATCTGTGAATGACTCAATTATGAATTCGATGTAATTCAGACGATCCTATGATACAGCATATACACTACTAAATTTTAACATTGGAAACATTCTAGAAAATTTCCAGAACTGACATTCCATAGTTTAATCAGTTAAATTTCTAAAAGATCAAGTATTTAAGTTAATAGGAGTTAGGGAATGAGAAGGTCGCCGCTCAGGTGAGCCGTTTCGTCGTGGACGCAGACTTCATTTGTGCCCCAGGAAGTACAGAAACTTCCCACGAGTGCAATCTTCGAAATTACGCTATAACCGCGGACGACCTTCCAGCTTTCCTGTCCTTCGTTCCCCATCGTTCTCTTCGTTAACTGTTTCGTCCGTTTAAAATAAACGCGACAAACGTGACGCGAGCCCCGTCGACGATTAAATGTACAATCGAGACGCCGAACCGTTCGCGATGGTAAGGATGTCAGAATCCGAATGGAGAATAGAAATACTTCGATCGACCAGCCGTTTGCAGGGTCAGTGAACTTAAAAGGTCGAGATTATTCGCGTGGTAAGAGGAAATGCCGCGGCGGAACAAAGGAATGTAATTAAAGTGTTCGCGACAAAGCGTTGCACCCTCGACAAAATGGCGTTGTCTCGCCGGTTAAATAATAGAAACGATTACCACTGGATAATAACCAGTTGTTCGATGTTAATTGCGGCATTATTTAGTTTTAGAAGCAGCTACTGGTATTGGATGCATTATTAAAGTTGCGAATAAGAATGACTGCCACAAACGGACGGTAAAAGTTGGATTTATGGCCGAGAACAAATTGACAACCTTCTTTTCTCAGCATCTATTCAAACGTAACAATAGATCCTTGATGTCAGTTATAATGTCGCATTATAAATAACGGAATTTAACATGCAACCAAAATGTTGATAACCTTGAAATGACCTTAGGGAAGCTTTGTTTTATCATTGCCAGATGCAAGTTTTGAAATCATACAAACTCTGTTTAGTCTTTTTTTTTACTCTCAATACCAATGGAAATAATTTAGATGTTCATTGTAAGTGATGCACCTTATGTGATACAGCATCTCAGTTCTGAATACAACGTTCAAATGTACGATAAAAGTAAACAAAATTATGGATTTTAGTTTTTTAAAGATCCAAAAAATATTCTTATTTAGTGAAGCCAGAAAGTATATAAGTAACTTTCTATTTGTCCACTTTTCAATGTAAGTTTATTGTTTAATAGGGACACAGAATCAATTGATCTCCATAGATCTTCTATATCGAAAGAAAAGGTATGTTTTTAATTTAAACAAGATTACTAAGTAATGTTCGATAAGAACTAATCAATTCCATTCGAAGAATATTCAATCGAAGTTGAATGTACAAGTCGGTTCATCGTACCGTTCGCCATCTTGGATTATCTTTTCCAAGCGACCCTGCTAACCTTTCGCTACCTCGGGAATGAGCACCGAAAAACGCGATGGCGCCGTAGATCGTGGACGTGGTTCGTTGAACTCGAACCTCGTGCAAAACGTGATCCACAGATTGTGGTTCCTTCTGTGCCCCTCGTGTCATCGAACTCGCTGACAGTGATTCCGAGGTTTGTTACCGTCCTTTCACTTCGGATAATCTCGATCATATTATAACCAATGTACATTTACTCCGTTCTTTAATAAGAAAAACTAATAAACATTATAATATTTTATCCGCAGAGTAAAAACTAATCAAATTCTACCCATTCTACAATCAGTCTACAGCATTCTACAATCGAAATATTAGGTGTACCAATAAGCGATTGACTATATTTTCCCAAATTCAATACTTATTTTCGAGAAACCCAGAAGTCTACTATGTATTCTGTTTGAGTGATATTTGATCTCGTCTACAATGTTCACCGCCATTTTGAAAGAAGAAAACGATAGAAAGATATTTTAAATTTAAACTGTATTCGCAACTTATGAAAAAGAAATAGCAGATTACTTATTAGTGCACCTAATATTTCATTCTGTTATTGATATTTAGAAAATACATTAAATCTTACTACTGCATAGATTATTCAGTTTATTATACTTTGTTTTTTATTCTATAATAGATTTTTATTTCTCATGCAGGGAAGTTGTCTAGTTCAATTCGTCTTTTTCGGGGGCCTACGAAACGCGAATAGGCCATGCACTGAATGATGTCATTGATTTAATAAGCAACACATGGCAATCTACATAAGTGACTCACTCGATGTGAGTAGCAAATGTGCACCTTAAGTCTGACAGACTCTGCAACGAATCTAAATTAAATGTTTAATTTTATATTATTAATTATTCTTAAGTTTTACGTTAGTAGGTGTAAGTATTCTAGTCTTGATTACTCGAGAATAGTTGGAAAGCTCTTTGGATGGCGGAGGAGAGTCTCAACCGAAGAGCTTGTTGGGATTTCGTCACCTCGATGAGCACTTTATTTTCCTTAACTGGATTACGCTAGGCGGCGTAATTGAGAGAGGCGACACGACCTGGAAAACCAATTGACCTAAGTCCAATGAAACGTTGAAACGTGCTCGAGGAAATGTCTGACATGTCCCGTCAAAAGAATCCGTAAACATCTTTGATGCCGTTTCAGTTACCCTTTGTAGATCGAAAGAACGTTCCTTGCATACATCCCTCTAACTTCCTCTTCTCAATTAATAGGTAGACAAAAAATATAATCCAAGTAAACATATACAAACGAACAAATTAATTGATATTAAACAATATAAGATACATAGAAATAAATTCATTATTTAGAAATCTGAAAGAAATGGAATTCATTAAATTCAATTATATTAGTATGATTTTAACAAATTAAACGAATTACTCTTTGGTACACCTAATAATTCTTTCCTCTTGACATTCTCCCTATTGTATATACTTGAAGTTAATGAACAAACAATATTAAACATTCAACGAAATAAATAAACAATATTTAAATTTTCATTTGAATTACTAATGAGGAATAAAATCACAATTCTTAGAATAGTACTATCACCCTCATTTTCCAGCCTCGTGATCATTCTACCGCAAAATCACTTGAAGATGTGACGCATCGTGGAATGTGTCTTCTGTGAAAATCTGCGGGGGAGTTTCGAAACTGTGTAACAAATTGACCAACATTGTTAAGAGAAGGCCAAGTTCGAGCACGGTAATTCGTCTGGAACGGAATGTACACGGGGTTTCAATGAAAATTCTTGGCCGATCGATTTCATCTCACCCGGTTAAATCTGCACGGCCGATTAATTTTAACGTCGGATGCTGCGCTATAAATACACGCGTTTTCAACATTCCCGGAATGTTACTGCTGTGTTCGATTAACTGCAGAAATAAAAAGGCACCGAGGTGGGCTGAAATACCGCGTGAAAATAAAGCATTCTGTTCTACGGCAATGGAATTAACAAGTATTATGAGTAGTTTATTATAGTTTATACTGACATTGATAACCCATGTTAATGGAGGTAAACATTAGAATATTAACAAGTATTATGAGTAATTTAATACATTTTATATTGGTATTGATATCCCGTATTTGTTAAGGTAAACAGAAGATATTCGTACATCGAAAAGATATATCCACATGTCTTCGTATTTAAATAGCATGTGAAAATAAACAGAATAGAAAAAAATATTATTCCTTCCACTCAAAATGCATAAAATTTATCAACATCTGTTTGTTAATACCTTCTAGTAATTTGATGTTTGAAATAGATGGTAAATATTGGACTCGTGGGAAAGTAATTTTGTTTTCCGCATTGTGTAAAATTAACGATGTTTTTCACTAAATCCTTTCCCGGAATTTTCAATGAAGAAAATTATATTACTGATTAATTATAACAGAGGAAGTTATACCATCGATTAAACAAATTGTTATTATTCAAAAATTGTAGCTATCCTTTTAATGTCGTAGAATGAAAGAACTGTTGCACCAACCCAATATGTGGTTCATTTAAATTACTTACAAAGAACATTCGTATACATCGATATTAAAAGCTGCATTCCTCAATAATAATAAAATAACGAACAAATGCAGTCCACATTTCTACAATACTATTTTTGTATAAAAAAAAATTCTAAATAAATCACGCTCATTCCATACTACAATCATAAGAACAAACATTATGTAAATAACAAGAATCAAGTCCACCATCAAAAGAGCTTCATTAAACCCACCCATCGAAACATACGAATTAAATCAATGAAATTACCCCCATAAAGTCAAAGAACTCCATAATGCACGAAGATAAACATCAGTAAATAAAACTTAATGAACCACACTTTATCATGGACTACAAACTCTCCCCATATGTAACTCCGCCCCAACAATGAACAGAAGAATCCACCCCCGCATCCACGCAATACATCGAACCATCAACCTACGCACCTCGAAACTTCAACCTTCGAACCAGCAACATTCCCCAAGAAACATCGTATTTCGTATCTACCAAGAATCCTCAATTTCGTCACTCGTCCCCAAGATTTATTCTCCTCTAGGGGATGCTCAACCGCTAGATATGTCCCGCGGGAGTACTGAGATCCGGTGACGAAAATGTTTTTCGGGTGGATCGTCGAGGATCCCGAATAATCCCGGTCGACCGGTCTCGCGACCGTACGTTTCATTACTACGAGGAGAGATTATTTACGACATGGCCCGTTGGACCCGTAGGTCGACGTGGTCCCTCGAGGTTAACTCGTTTAACCTTTCCCCCCACCGTGAGGCCAGCTGAGATCGGGGATCTGCCTTGGACCCCGTGACACGTTCTACGTTCGATCGGTACACCCGGTGGTTCCACGTTTCGAGGACGGTGGATCCTTGGTAGGCCCGGAGTATCCTGCGGGCCGCGACCGCCATCGAGATAGACGGTAACGTCACGATCCAGTTACTCGACCCACTCGACACACGGTTGAGAGACCGTCTCGTGTCGTACCGGAGGTGAGATCGTGGCTGATCCGAGACAACGTCTTCTTTCGTGTCTCTGGCCGAGTTTCGAAGCTCGTGACTCGACTTCAAGATCCTCCTAGACAGGCCACGTACCGTGTCCTTTATGCTGGCCATTCGTGTCCTACGAATTGCCGATCCCCTCCCACCTGGTTGGTTGACTTTCTGTCACGGGACTTCATGATCGACGTTACCGTAAAGGAACAGGATTTATCGAGACGTTTTACTGTCGTTCGGTTTTGCGCACACTCGTGACGGTGGTTGTGGTTGTAAATTGACTGGTTTCGTAGGTTTCACGAGTCACGGTTAGTTTCTACGGGAGACGATGAAGAGGCTGACTTGTATTGGGAGATGCGGAGAGAGGATCAGAGCTAGACGTCTGGGAAGTTTAATCCTTTTTGTCCGGAATTGTGATATTCTTATTTTTTATTGGTATCTTTATTGTAGACACTTCTAGACTAATCAAATAATACATATGCTAGGTATAAGTATTTTTTACAATTGTTAGGGGATACTGTGCTACTCAGAAGTCATGACCCTTGGGTCGAGAAGGAACGTATTTTGTTTATGGTAGCATTTTAATATAAGTGGTACTTTAAAGTATTTTTATTGGGACGTAAAGGGTTACATTAACGTGGTAATTAAGTGGTGAATAGAGGATGGTTTGATGAGAACGTATTCTTGGTGGAAGAAATATAGAAACTTTCTTGTAGCCTTTTTGAGTGGTTTGACCCACTTGCAGGACTCCAGACTCATCGATAGAAGTTAGAAAACGAGGAAAAGCAGGACAACATCGTGACACACAAGTTAGTTAGTTAAACCACAGTTAGTTGAAGTCTAGTCTAGTGAAAGAAATGCGAATATTGCGAGATCATGTCCTATTTATCTGGTTCACTTCCTTCTTCGATTCGCAATATTCCGAGGCATATTTATCGTATTACACGTTCTGATTCACGGAAATCCTGCTGTGCAGAAAATCGTTAATAGGCTGCAGATTTCATGCATTCATCGTAAATGTGAATATGCAAAGCCTAACACATTGAAATGTGAACGCATAAAATCTTTTTGCTCTGGTTCAAATTGCTTCAAACTGCTTCAAACCTTTATGGTTCCATAGAGCAATCGATGTTCTCGAAAATAATCTGTAAATAATCTTACAAACTGTGGAATTCGTAATATATTAATTTTGTATTATTTTTCATCGAAACTGGCATTAAACGTAACAACACAAATGAAGGATTTACTAAAGTTAAATGACGTTTTCTTGTATGAACTAACGTCTCTTGGGGACTTAATATGCTGAATAGATTAATTTTCATGACAATATTAACTGAAAATTCGAATAAGAAATATTGTGTGAGAACTGGGACGGGAATTCAGGCGAGAAAATCAGTTGCTAGTACATATATAATATATATTATATTTCCATAATATATCGGTACATGTACATCCACCTTCCGATACGATACGATAACATCCATTATTGTAATTTTTCATTTATAATTAGTATGCATAGACGTAAGTACGTACATACGTTTTAAAATTCAATAAGGAGAAACATCCATGTTTCCCCAGCGAAATTAATCGTCTGATCAATAGGGTCGAATTCGACAAAAATGTTCAATTATTCTACGAATTTCCATAGCGATCGTCTTCGACGTAACGACGTGTAAACGGCGCATCACTGTCGTCTGATTGGAAAAAGTGGCTAGACGAAACGCCAATCAGAGAACAGTACGTCCATACGAATTTCGCGATCTTTCGTCAATGAAAGTTCAACAAGACACCAAATACATCTGATTCCGTCGATCGAAGACGTCGCCGATCAAGAGACTAGAGTAATCGGAGACAGAAAAAGAGTTTCAGATCAGAATGTTCCACGCTTTTCTGTTCATTTTTTTCCCTCTATATAGGTAAAATTTTGTACAATTTTCTTTCCCTCTCTGAAATTCGTCGCAGACACGATTCCCGGTTGGATGATGGATCGTTTCGCCGTCAACTGAAAATAGGAACTCAACTGAATAGGAACTTCCTCTCCGATTTATTCTACACACTTCTGCATCATTACACCGTATTAACGGATAAGATTAAAAAATTCATTATAAACCGATGAAACTAATAAAACAGAGAGTTCTTATCGAGATCACTCGTGTACACTCGCAAAGTAACTCATTCATCATCGTTATACATCGTTTTACATCTTTCAGACCAGAATACAACCCGTACGAAAACGGTTACACGAATTCTTCGTATTCCCATACTGTACACGCTTCGTAGCCCCGTTCCTTTTATCTTTTCACAAAGAGCTAAAGTGAACATCGATGATAGTAGTACACGCGGTTCGGATACATACCATTCGTTTGTGTTTCGCTTCGATAATGGGGTTTCTTTGTTCGCAACGGATCGTGCCCAGGCCTCGAGGTACGCCTTAATTAATGAAAATCACAGAAATACTATGGATCACTGAATATATATAAAAGAGATTTCAAAGCAAGCAACTAGGAAGGAATCGAAATAAATGGAAATTTATTCGAATTATATAATATCGCGAGTTAAGGGAAACGAGAAAGTAAAAAATGGAGAACGGAGCCATGGATGAAGCTTGTTACTCGGACATTGTACGCGAGGGAGGTAAGACGCGGAACGTGTATACTGTACAAAAACGAAGAAAAAACCTGGACAACGAGGAACGAGCGCGGAGAAACATCATGGAGCTACTCCAGGATGAAAATTCACGGTTCTATGAAATGCTTGCTCGATGAGAACTAATTCCACGAACGGCGGAAGGAACAAACTGATAAATATTATCATAATTATACATAATATACAATTATTAATATAAGAAATCGCATTTTAAGTTGTAGACAATGTAACGGCTACGAAAATACAGTTGATCCAGACGATCGCACATTCGCCACCACGTTCGACCAAAATCGAACAAGAACTTTCATAAAGAAAATCCTGTATCCAACTTTGCTCGTACGAGAACACAATCAAAATAAGACTTAAATGTAGCACTAATTAATCATAGTAACCTGGTCAGTTTTTCCAGAGATATCATAGCAAAGTCCGAAACACTTCCAACTTAACCCTGATCTGTTAAAGAACGATCGCAAGAAGTATCCTTACACTTCATCGTTTACGTAATATTATTATTTATTACTCACGTAAATACGTTAAAATACAGTGAAATTAATACCGAGGAGAAGCTTCTTTTCGTTATCATTTTCGAAATCACGGTTAGGCCGGAATCTTTTGGAGTTCGCCGCCTAGATCGTCCAGTAACCGACTCATGTTGACATCGAATTACCAATGGAGGAGTAGTGTCAGCCAGCTGGTAGTAAATGTATTAAACATTGACAGTGTGAAACACAATCGTAAAGAATTAGGAAATCTAGAAAGGGTAAGGGGGGTGGAAATTAAAGGGATCATAGGAATTGTGCATCAGTTTCGATCAATCCCGGGCGTGGAAGACGTTTAGCCCCATTTCTGGAAGACGCCCACTCGTTGGCACTGGCAATTCGAGCCCCATAAGTTGCACCTGCAGCTGGAACTGTGGCAACAATCTTTCGGTCGGTGATCGCAGTTTCCACCACGCGGGATGCAGGCCCGCCTGAACAGGTAAATCAACGAGGTACGTCTGCGCGAGATTAGGGGAATCAGAACAATGCCTTGTGGAGGACATCGCGACACCAAAGGACAAGGATGGAAATGGGAGAATTGTTTCTATCTACAGGGTTCTATATTTTATGTTAACCAACAATAAAATTAGTAAATATTTATAACAACTTTTCATTTGTATACTTATAAAGTAGTCCCAATTTTTGTATTTAACCACAAATTATTCCAATATACATATAAAACCGATTTATAATGATTAAAAATAAAACCATGCTAAGTATCGAAAAAAAATTGTAATAAAGTTCATTTATACAAAATTAATTGTAAATATAACTAGAATACGGGTGTATACGTGCATTAAAAAAAAGGACAAGTTTATACGTGAAGAAAAATGAGTTATTAATTTTGATCGATATTTCCCTATTTCGTTACACTATGCGCCGGGACAATAATTTGCTGAAATGCTTCAGACGATAATTGAGAGGAGTCTATGCTTCGATTCTAAATCGAGGTACTTGTTAAAAACGTTTTATTGTTAACGTGTTATTGTTTAAAATAGAATTGAAATTGAGCTAAAGTAAGTTGGGGTAATTTTGACTCAATCAGAGGTAACTTTGTCCCGAAATCAGACAATTTCAATTTTCTAGCTCTTTTGCGGATACCTTTGCGGGAAACACCTTTTGTCATAAACATCGACTTAATTTAACAGTTTGCAGAACTGTAAAATCGAAAATGACCATTCTGTGACTTCGGATTAAATTAGCCTGACTGAGTCCTAGTTACCTCAAATTACGGTATCGGAGAAAAAAATTTGTAAACAGAAGTATATGGAAGTGTAATATTAGGTTAGTAGTCCAGTCTGATGCCTAAACGTGCATAGTATTCATTGAAATGAACAAATAAAATTGGTAAGTAGTATACGATTGATAAGTACCGATCTATAAATAAATAAAATTATAGAGGTTGAGTTCTGAAAAAAATAGTTCAATGTTTGAAACACTTCTTAATCGAGTTTTTATGACTGAAAGGATTGGAGTACAACATGCATTTCTACACATCAAAGAACGAACATTACATAATTATTAAGGAGATAGAGTTGGTGGGTTTTGTTAGGAATACGAGAAAGGGTTGAATAGTTGATACGAAAGAATCATAAATACTCACTTTTGTTGAGCTGCTCGCATCAGATTCTCTAACGCATTGTCTGTATAATCGGAATCTGCGACCTGCATTGCGTCTTCTTCTGTAACATAAAAAAGCATAACGTTATTACTGTAAAATAACATTTAACGAAACGTATATGAATTGAAGTTGAAACATAATATATTCTGTGAAGTAGAAATATCCGTTCAAACTTCTTAAGCGTTAGATTTTTTCAATTGTCTATATTTTAAGGATTAAGTTCTGGAAGAATGAAGAAAATTTTAATAAACGCCATCTTGTATGGTGTATATAGATGTACAAAATAATAATTAAATTACAGATGCTGATTATGTATGACAATATGTTTTTAAACATGATAAATTATAGTAATTCAAATGAAATTTATTGAATTACACGAAGAAACATTGAATTTCTAAACAGGAATTTTACAATTATAATTAGAAAATAATGAGTATTCAAGTGAACGCGTAAATGCCTATATTGTTGATATCAAAGACCTAAACAAACATACTTTGTCATGATACTGTTCCAAGAGTGAGAAAGTTATAGCATTCAACAGTTATACATACATATTCTTCCGCTACGAATGAATACAATCCGTGATCTACTTGAAACACTCCGGAGAGATGAATGACGATCAACCGTTTATTCCAACGAACCAATAAAAAAACGAGCAAACATGTTCGAGGCGTCCATTCATGTGGTTGCCGCGAAATGTCACTCTGGGAATCAATTTTCCAATACAAGAAACGCATCACTGCCCAATGATCGATTGAACATCGTGAAAGTCTGTTACAATAAAACATCGACTATACGAACTGGTAATAAAAAAAATCACGTTTAATTGTATTGGATTAGCCAAACAATTCCTGCGGTTTTTGGCGATAGTTGTCCTCAGGCGTTCTGAAGTGTATCTAACTTTAATTCAAATCTTCAAAAAATAATATTTTTCAATAAAAGTGCTTGATACGATTACCATCCCAATTATTTTTAAGAAAAACTTTAATTCTTTGATTTCAGATGAGTGGATCTCGAGGTTTTCGATACACCGTTTGGGCATCCGTTTTTTAAACTGGTTTTCGGAGTATATATCTACCTGTGATCATACGAGAAATATTTTTTACGTAATTTAAATGGTTTGAAGAGACGAATCAGATAACAGTAATTTTTCAATGGTATTTTTCAAGGTCGCCCATGTTTTTTCACGTATATGCACATAATTTTTCCTGTTGTATGTTATAACCAACATTATTATCCATTTATCCAACTATAATACTATCACCTTGAATTGACCTTGAACTCCAAAAATTTTAAGTTTACTTATTGAAAATTTACTCTAAAAATTTTCAATTCATTTATATAATTTTTCCACCAACTAATTCGTCCCTATATGTATGTATATATAAATATGTATATGTATATATATATATATATGTGTGTGTGTTTAATTTCCGCCTCAAGGTCGTGCGTACGTACGCCAAGATTCATCTGAACTCGTCCTTTTCTCCCGTTCTCGTTGTAAGATCGCAGGGTCGTTCCGCGAATACAGACACGGAGACACACGAGAGTACTACGGCAAACTTTACGAGAATGCAAAGCGAATTACACGTGACTCGGATTCATTTAAGGTGATGGTGTTCCTCAAGGTCGGAGGAACCGCCCCTTGCTGCTCCGTTCATTTTCTCGGCTGTCTGTTTGATCCATAAATTATTTAGAAAGCTGTATAATTTAACTGAATGTTTGTGAATTAACTGAATCGAATGATCCTATGGGTACAAGTAAAACGGAAAGGAGATTCATAATAAAAGTGAGAAACGTGGTACCTATGTACTTTTAATTTAATCCCATCGTAAAACAAAACCTTGAAAATCGAACTTCACTTCACACTTTATTGACCGATAACCTATTAATAGGCTTTTAAATTTAATTTTTTGTAGATAAGAAGCCTAATATTTTACCCTTGGATTGGGGTTAAGGAAATAATTTTTAGGTTTTTCTATTAGTTTTTGTCATCAAATTGGTTAATTATTTATTGTCTTGTTTATTACTAACTTACTGTTATTATTATTGCTAAAATTAAATAAATTAATAGTAAGTACCGAAGAAACGCGTGTGGTGGCGACAATATTTTACTTCTTTATGAACCTACTAAAACAGAACGCTGACTTATTTACAAGACGCAAGAAGTGAATTATGCGCCACTATCTACGAGTCCCTTTGATGAACTCGCTTTACGGAACCATGTTCAAAAGCGCGTCACGTAAACAGGGGGTCTTAACGATGGGAATATTAAAGACCGTGCGAAAACCTGGAAGGAGAGATCTTAAAATTCATTTTCCACCCCTTTCGTGAGAGCTGGCTGGCCGATTAGTTTTCATGAAACATCGCCATAAATTATCATAACGAAATAACCGTTACCAACCAACGTAAACATGGCGACAAGCGTGTACATTCAAAGGAAATAGGAAAACTAATTTCCCAAGGTTCTTGCTTCAAATTTAATAATACATGTTCGATACAAGTGTGATGGAAATTTTCGAAAATTAAACCGTATTTTATACTTATTTGAGCCCTATTTTAAACTTACTTTAATCCTATTTTATTCTTCTTTTAACCTTTTTTAACTCCATTTTAACCCTATTTTAACTCTATTTCAAGCCTATTTTAAGTCTACTTTAACCGTATTTTAACCTGATTAGAGATCTAGAGCCAATGACGGGATCTCTAATCGACTATTTTAAAAATTCTTAAGGCCTCTATAGACTCGATAATGATATTTTCAAAGGCCTCTGAAAATTCTGAAAATATTATCATCTAATCCACAGAAGCCTTCAAGATTTTTTCGAACAATCCATTACAAATCGCATCACAGTTCCTAAATCACGCTCGGTTGACAAGGAATCCGGTGAATCGTGATCCCCAAGGAGATCGTATGGAACTGAAATCTGACTGGGAATTCATTAATTCCTGTGAGATAATCCCGACAGGGTCCATACAGTAGCTATGTGTACACGCAACGACCATTCGTTATCTTCCTTCCTCCATTTCCTTGGTAGTCGGTATTCCCATCGCGGCGACCTCTGGGATTAAAGTAATCCGAAGCTGCTTCTTCTCCCTTTTGCCCTTCCACTTTCTACCCCCTTGGCGACGACGTAGTACACCATGGATGCTGACGATGTATCAATAGCCGCCACCGAAACTGTAAAGTTTCCCTTCCGAGAACCATTTCAGGAAGTTCGTCGCCTTAAATTGGTCACATTGAGACCAAACGATCCCAAATTGGTCACGACTGTGAGACTAATTTTTGTGAATTGTCACGTGGAAACATGTCTGAATAATACCTGAATAGGATAGATGGAATCTAATGTACGAACCCTACAGGAGGTCCTCAATTCAGCTATACATTCGAAACGCATGGTTTGTCCCAAAAATTTTTGAATTCAAGTTAAGACAACATTATTATAGTCACAAGACGTTATTTTTTATTTACAAAATCGTTTAATTCGTTTTCTATTCTATTTCTATTCAGCTTCCATTTGGACATATTTCGAAGTTTTGTGTCAAACTGTTTTAACTTGTAGCGACAAATTTAGTAAGATACACTCAACGTTAATAAAATATGAAATTCTTTGAAGTGTGGGCAGTTCTAGGAATAACAAAGTTTCTATTTAATTAATTAACATTTGCAATTCCCTTTCTACGCTTCGAATTTTTCCAGATTAACTGCGCCATGTTTACACCAACGCGAGCAGAAGCTTTCCAACAAATTACCACCATTCAAACAAATTACCACCGTCTTCGTAACAATAAATAAATGAATCGTAACATAACAGATAAACACTGTCAGAATAAACTTTCGGAAAATATCAAATTATTCCATTCTCGCAGAAATAATAAATCAACCCCATTAATTGTCACGCGAACTCGCAGGTAAGGTTAAATTTTCCGCGGAAAATCCACTTACGCGAGACAAAGGAAATTCTCGAAATGAAGAAAACTGGAAATTCTTCACGAACGGTTGAATAGACCGTTTTTACGTGTTCTACGAACGATGATGCTTCTAATTGTCATCCTTAAGAGCAGCAAAAAGTAGACGCGGGGTAAAAGCTTTCTCCTCGAGAGAGGTGTCGTTGTAAACAGAGAAAACACGTTTCGTTGGAAGTTTCCGTACCCTGAAATTTCCACGTCTCGTCGAGGAAGTTGATGGTTGCGGTATAACGTCGTAGAAAGGGTCGACTAGGGAAAGGAATTGCGTTGTTGTCGTAACAAGGAATTCTGATTATTTCGTGTGTTTAGGATCCCCCATAAACGACACGGTGTCTGAGCATAAATTCCGATGAACGCGCAAAATGGAGAACACGTTCCGACATTGCGATCCCGTGAGCAATACTACTCTGGATTATAAATTATTGTTATTAGTAGACTGCGGATTTTATGTATTTATAGCCTATAGGGCTCTGTGGAATACAATAAAAAACAAAACTTTCATCGGATTCAACGAGTTTTCTATTTTATTCTGAACCCAATAAGATATTTAAGAGGGAAAATAAATTTCTACGATTGCTCCTGTCTTTATAAATTACTTTAGAATCTTTTATTTTGCATGAAAATCCGCAATCTAGTTATTAGTAATAGATTGTATGCATTTATAGCCAGTAGGACTTTGTCTAATATAATAGAGAACAAATTTTCGTCAGGTGCAATGTGTTTTCTAGTTTATTCTGAACACAATAGGATATTTCAGAGAAGAAAGAAATTCCTATTTTTTTTCTGTCTAAATATGTATAACTAAAACTCATTTTATGTTTTCTAATATGTAAGTATAATTATTTCCATGTAACTTTTACGAAAACTAGCGTCGGACTAATGGTAAACATTCCGCAGGGCAGAACTTTGCAACATCACCATGATAGAAAACAAAAAGGAAAACCTTCTGTGTGTAAATTCCTTTCCCCTGGTACTGTATTTCATAGTTAAAATTATTGTTTTATATTATTATATAAATGAAATATTACAATGTTATTTATAACTGTAATATAATTATACTTATTGATTCTAGTATTTATCATTTATACATTCTTTAGTATTGTTACTATTCTAATATTGTTAATTCGCCACTGTTTAATCATTTTCTACTTTCACTAATGATTCTAAGTGAATTTTATAGTCACGATTATAACATTTAGTACGCAATGTGATCGAACTCTGACATAACTTTTTTATTTTACATTATGTAAATAATACTGTTATTTACTTTTTCAATATAAATATATCGTAATACATGAATTTTATATCGTAAAGAAATACATTTTAGTCATTTCTATCATTATTCAAAGAATTAGTATATTAAGCAAAAAATTCTATGACCTTACTGTATATTCGCTTTTATCAATTTTTCACTTGTTCTCTAGATTTTTTTTTGTCGGTTGCCTTAAGTACTTCCATTTCCGTATTCATTGAACGGATGCATCGATTGTACATTTCGTTAAATGTTCTCCCATTAAAAAACCTCGCGCACGTCCCCGAGAAGCCGTCGGAATTAATTAAACGCGCGTTCAATTAAAGTATCCCGCAAGGACGATTGCTTGTTTAACCCCGGTACCATTTTCTTCTCGGTCGCCATTCTTACGTAACGCTTCCCGATCGACGGTTGACTCGTTCGAATTAATTGTCCGACACGACCAACGTAACGATGAGAATCAATAGGAAATATTGCGTATTCACTTAATAAATAATCGAATCGTAGGGATTTAGAATCTCCCTCTTGGATCTGTATGGAGTACACAATCTATTATCAGTATTTCAGTAATAACAATATAAATCCTATAAACAAATAATCCTACACGATTCAATACGTGAATATATGTATGTATATGTTCGATGAGAAACTTCAGTTTGATAAAATTATCTTGTGTCTTCGAATAAATAAATATTTAAGCGGGCAGATAGTTATCTACATGCTAAAATAAATCGAAAATGTGTAATAAAACTATTAGATACCCGTGGAATTGTGTGTATAAGACTTGGCCAACGCGTCTGTTCATTACACTCCGTTTCTACTTATTTCCGTAACAAATGCACGAGTTTTAATTTCCAAATTCAATTCTCTCGAAAACTAAGCCACGAATGAAAACATTTTATTCTGTACTTTTGATTTATTTTTGCATAAGGAATCACATCCCGTTCGCTTTATCATCCTTTCGGCCACACCCTGTATACTGTAGATGAATTTCATCTTAGGACAATATATAGCAAATATTGGGGTTAGCTCACGAGACGCCTTGTTTATTTTAATGAAATATTATATATGTATATTGCATTAAAAAACATATATATTATATTTATATTTTATTGGCAATATGTATTGCCATGTGTCTGACTATACATTGATTCGTACCACTAGCCACTGTCCCCACTGAACACACGATTTCTATAACGTTGCACTAACCATCCAAGTATCTATATAAACAAAAAAATAGCTAATAAAATCACAGAATTTCTAAATTAAATAGAAAAACTTACGAATATTGGCCACAAGTTAAAATTAAAGGAACACCCTGAAATACAACACTTCCTGTTTTCAAACACTCAACAAAACAATAATGATTAAATTGCAGATTTTATGTATTTTTCATAAATGTGATTTTACAAAACACAACACATTGAAGATTTTCGAAAAGGTGAATATATGTATAAAAGAAGGAGTAACTTAAACAAGGAAAGCAAAACTTTGTCATGAATTCAATTCAGTAAATTAATCTATAGAAATCTGTATTTGCATAAAAATCCACAGTCTAATAATGATTTTTAAAAATAAAGTGTAATCTAAAACACGACACTCTTTTTCTTTAAATATTCAGAAGTGTAATGATATCCAGTATATGCGTAATTGAGGATTTCCTGGATATTCGATTCTATCTTTGCTTCGATATTCGTATCTCAATATTGTTGCATGCGAAACCGTATATCGAAGCAACGAAGCCCAAGAATTGACTCGAGAAACACTAGTGCAAACGACAGACGCTAATGTTTCGTTTCACCGGCCGACGGAATGACTGCGCACTGGTTCATACTACTAGCTGCAATTCCTGGCAGGCACACACGCCATTTCTACGACGTTGCACTTGTCATTCACATCCTTAGATCAAAGAGTTCTATTTAATAGAAGCATTTGCATTTTCAAACAATTTTTTAAAAGAATGAAATATAGATATTCTACTACCGAACAAAAATTGTTCAATTTTAAAAACACAGGTATAATTTACAGTTGGAAATTAAAATGAAATTGTTGTTTTATGTGTTTCATTAACAGCACCTATTGTCATAATATTTGAAGACATTCGACCATAACGATTACTATTACTAGAAAAATGTATTGTTTTATTGTTTATTAATTTATTCTTTCTATTAGATTTATTTTGATACTACGCGTTTGATTTTTTACACAAATTAATGTATATTTCGATAAATCACTACGATTAGTTAATACGAAAATTTCTAATACTGGCTGTCAATAATAATCAAATTCCAAAAGGTGAAATTATAATGAACTCGGAAAAGAAAATATGTACCACACTTTAATAATATATTTCAAAATTTATAAGAAATAATTTGTAGAAATATAGACAATCGTCTTCCATTGGAAAAAGTATTCCTGAAGAATATTCTTCAGTTCATAATTTAAATTCTTCTCCCAACAAATGTAAAAATATTCATCACAAGTTCATGAATATTTTACCGAATCATCACAGACGTGACTGTTATTATTCTGCTTGCATGAAAGTATGAAATTGTTCCGTGTACCCGGCAGAGAATTGCGTTCAACTATTTAGTGCGTCAATTCCCACCAAATTCCTGTCCAATCATTGTTGTCACTTGGTACGTAATATGGGAGGTATCCATGGCTCTAACGATAAATAATCATTAACGAACTAATAGGATTAAAGCATGTCAACTCAACGGAACCGTAAAACACCGAAAATAAAACCGATTAAAAGCGTTCACCGCGAAATGCCACGCATAAAACAAGAATGGAATATCGAACTCGATTCTTAAAATAGCAAACATTGTTCGCAATTCTAATTTTATCCCGCCCGTGCAAAGTTAATTATGACCTGTCTTCCGCCATGATATCGAAAGACGTTGAAATTCTACTAATTTCAACTACGAATTGAAATATAACATTATAAAATCTTCGATTTTAATGTTTCCTAAGTTTCGAAGAAAGAATCTAGCACAAATGTTGAACAATTTAAAATTAAAATACGACAAATTAGGTTTCTAATGTGTTTAATATTTTTCTTTTTCTGTTCGTGATAAAATTACAGAACTTATTCTACAGAAGCTTTATACTTACACCGTTACCCAAATTTCTTCCCTTTATGAACCTAAACTTCAAGTGCTTCCTGTCGACCATATTGGGTAACTACGAAACATCAGTTGATGAATTCGGACCGAGTTCAGACTTTAGCGATAACGAAATACTACCCTTAAGGTGACATTGAAGACACCTCAGAATGAACGTCGAACATTTCAACAAGAACGAAATCAATTTAAAAAAGCTTATTAACTTCGGAAAGTTTACGAAAAACCGACAGGAAGAGAAACGGAATGAAACAATCGTCTTTATTTGAATAATAACGATCAAAGAGACTATTCAATATAAATAAACAAAGAGAAAAAAAGAATAGAGAAAGTTTAAACTACTCACCATCGTCGTCGATATAGGGGCTACCGAGGGTCCTGTCGGCAAGGAGGACCATACAGCAGAGCAGCCACAGTAAATAGACCTTCATGGCTCGTGGTAGCGGCTGAGGGATGATGACGACGAGACAGTAAACGTTTGCTACTCGGTTGTACTCAACTCGCCGCGTGTGCCTTCGTGGATCTCGCGGTTACCCTTTCCTGACCGTGGCCGGGGTGCAAGTGAGTGCTCCTACTCGGTCCGGTAGCTTATATAGACGCGGGGGGCGTGGCTATTCTCGCCCCCACGAGTGGATCTCGCTACGTCGCGGAGGGTGAGAAGACATCACGGGATAAGGAACCACGGACATGGTTCCACGGTCGTTCGCGGTGTCTGGACGCCGTCACGGTGGTCTTACGGCCCATCGGAATACCAGAAGAAGGGTGGGGGGAGGGGCGGAAGATGGTGGTGTGAGGATGATGTACATACATACGTACTTTGTATAGTTACGTGCCAGGCCACGGAGCGTGGCAAAGGTGGCCGCCACCCTTGAAACCGAGCAACTGGTTGCGAAGCAACTGGTACCCTCGCTGTGACTATCGACATTATGCTACCGTTCGTAACTATTCGAAGCAGCCCTATCCGATTTAAAAAGTTGTACATCCCTCCACAATCAAGTTGACCGATGCGATCTGAGGATACCAAGCAACCAGTAAACTTACTTTATCGTTATACAGTGATTCCTCGATGAATGCGACACGAACAACGGCGTTATTCCCACCACTAGGGGGTGCCCCTATGGATCCGATCAAAACAAAGTAAACAGAAGCTAAGCAGAGGCTCGGCTTCGTGTAAAAAAACAATTGGACCCGAGTTCGTCGCACTTATCGAAACGTTACTGTATTAGGTATGTTGTTTTCTTGCATAGCATATTATCTAGTAGGAAGTTGTCTCCATGCAACGATAACGACAGTATTGTTAAAAGTTACGAAATGAGATCGCAAACACTTTATTTTTAACAACTTATTTCTTCCATGTTTTGCGATTTGTTTTGTGTAAAAATTTTATGTGAATTAAATAATTTTAAAAGAGTTTTTTAGAGAACATATTTATCTGACACAGAGGAAATAATGTAAATGTAACAAGATTTGTTCGTAAATTATATTTTTAGTCTTCAAACAAATTTTCATGTTGCTTTTCGGGATTAGTTTTCTATCCCTATATGCAATCAATAGCATTTCATTTTTCTTTTCATATTTTAATCTATTAAGTACAAAATTAATTTCTTTTAATGTTAGTTCGCATTAACCCAAGACAAAAAAAAATACTACTAACTTTCTATGTATGTATCAAGTGGCCAATTAGATAGCACATTTTGATCAATGTTGAATTAATAGTAAAATATGCTTCTATAGTACCTGTCAATCATTTCCATTCACACAGGTTGTAGATGTTCCGGAAAAATCGTTCGCATCAACTTGGTTATGTTAGTCGGCTTAAAAACTACGCAAAATATGTGGTCAACCCATATGTTTACGGGACATCGAAACCGGGTGTGTATTACGTGAATGCCCAAGCGCGCTGCATAAATAAGCGTCTGGTTAATTGCTACTGCACAGGTGTACAAACTATGTACATAGGTACACACCCTAAACAAACACAGAATAAAGACCAATTTAACGGTGTTGTGATCGTTAGATAGGGTCGACATGATTAATTTCTATGCCTTTGAAATTGAGGAAATATAAGTCCCAAAGGAATCTTCAATTCTATGTCGTCAAAAGCAATAATGATATAGAACTTGTTTAGATCAGTTTAGAATCATTGCAGAAATTTGATTCTAGCCTATGAGATACATTGAACACGATAATATAATTCGTTATCATAAATTTGGTGTTTTTTTTTCTAGCTATACAAGACTTTTCAGAGATAAGTTCAGTCATTTTGGAGAAATATTAAGATAATACACATTCGACTGCAATAAATGTATAATTAAACTGTATAAATGCAATAATTTTGTTGTAAATATGAATGTAATAATTTTGTTATAATGTCTGTATTAAAATGTTAAAGTTTAATTATTGAAAGTTCAAGTGAAACGAGTTCCACGAATACGAATTACGTCATTACGAATAGGAATTAACCGAATAGAAATTAGTTTACCATGGGTGAATTATTCTCTGAAAATGTCTGATATAGATCACAATCCTTGGTGGACGAGAATCACTGGAATTGAACTCCTTGATTCTCCCCTTTCCTATTTCGCCGGGGCAAATAGAATAAAAATCTGCTGCTTAGTTGCCCCCGCAATTTCGTTTGAGTCCCCGAGCTTAGAACTAATTGAGCTCAATCCTGCAGCAACATTCGCTGCTTTTATCGAGACACCGCCGGGCTTCAGGGTGCACGATTGCTTCGATAAATCTGCACCTTGCAATTTAAATTTTCATACTGAACACTCCTGAGCATTGAATAATGCATTATTCAAAATGGCGAGATACTTTTGAAACCCACTGACTTGTGAGTTTATGAAAATTCTTCCTTAATAGAGAAAGATTTTATTCCCTTGTATTTTTTTTTGTATAATGCATCCAAGCGCAAAATTATCGTTGAATAATTTTTTTATCGGAGAAAATTAATTATTAAAAAAGAATCAAATTTTATTAACATGAAGAATAATGACAGTTCATTTTTCAGTAAATAGTTTTTATAGAGGTTGTTTCAGAGGAATGCAATATGTACAAGAAATTAAACAAATGGAAGTGGTTTTTTTAAAAGCCCGTAACTTTACACGCAAAGTTTGTATCGTAAAGTTTGCGATAGAATTTTCAATAGACTTTCACTCTCGGTCGGCTGTATTAAAAGTGTAATCGACGTTGATTGAGACGGCAGCTCAGAACAAAATGCTTTATAATTTACTTTCCGTTGAACTTCCTTAAATCCATTAATAAGTGACTGTAATATTTCGTAGATTAATTTTCTCACTCCTACGGAGAAAAAGAAAATGAATTTGTCAAATACATAATATAACTGTTACACTCCATTAATGACCATAATAAATACAATTAAATTAAATTTCAAATTAAAACTTCGCAATAAAAATTGCTCGTTAAATTGTAAATGAGTCACGAAAATTTTTAATTACACACAGTTCCCTACAACATTTTTAAGTGACGCTTAATTAGACCTGAAGTGAAATTGCAGGTTATTTCGTAGTACATGGAATGATCATCAGTAACAAACGAAAGGCACAAAAACTACTAGAAACGGTTATGTACTGATATTTATTTATTGTTATAACAATTGCTCACAATGGTCACCTTCAAAGTACTCGAAATGTCCTTCATAGGAAGTGCTCAGAATAGTCATTTTAATAGAAAATGTTCGAAATGGCCCCTTCACAGGAAGGGCTCAAAATGATCACCTTCCAAAAACATATTCTAAACTGTAAACTTATGCTTAAAGTGGTCACAAGAAGTATTCAAAATGATCATCTTTACCTCGCAAGTCTTGTAATCATCCTGCCAATAAAATAGTGTTACTCATCCTTTAAAAATTCCTTCCAATAAAAGGAACTATCCTATAATTTGAGAACAAAATCAAACAATGCACACCGGTATACAGACATTTTTCATTGTTTTTATATTTTCCGAACCCCGCCGAAATATAGTATATCCCACACATTATGAAACTCCCTGTCTGATATAACTGTAAAATAGGATTTCCAACAAACGCTTGCACACCGTCTCGTTAGCAATATTTTTAATTGGAAACTTTAATCTCACTTTCGTGGACACTGTTCGACTCCTACGTTCCATCGCGTCGAAAAAGGATTAATTAAAACCTCGATATTTACCCGTAACCTATATACGTTTTTGTCTTTTTTTTTTCCATTGATAAAAATTCGAACAAACGTGATACCGGTAACTGCACGTGGCAGTTTCGTCGCGCGTGCAAGCACCAAACGCGTAGAAAAATTCATGACCCGGCTGATTTCATTTCCCCCGAGAGATATTCGCGGACGAATCACGAAATTAGGTTAGGGGTACGCGTAAATTCGCATGGAAAATTGTGTTTGTCGTGGTCACGTGTACGTGTCAGATTTTTGTTTGATCTACCAACCGGCGACAAAAGATTTGAAAATTAAAATGGAGCAGAAGTTTTATTTCTATAGTATAGGCTTTAATACGTTAATAATAACATATGAATAATATTAAACTACATATATTCAGTATAAAATGGAGCAGAATTTTTTATTCTGTACTTGAAACTTTATTACGTTAATAATAACACATAGATAATAATAAATTACATTAAATACAGTGGAATTTTGAATTCTGTAGTAGAAACTTTACTAGATTAATAGTCACATATAAATGATACGAAACTTTATTAAAACCTTTATTTTATTTCATTTTCCACGTTAAGATACGTTGTAAATGCATAAATGGAATCGCTGTAACACTCTAGCTTAACATTTCCAGTTAATCTCGGTTTATTTGTGCGATCGAATTATAATTAAATAATGAGTAAATGCCACCATATGTGTTATTGGATAAAATACAGTACAACGTAATGTGTTATTGTATAATATTGTTCAGTATGGTGGAATTATTACGTGCACGAATAAGTAATCCACCAATTTGTTTAAATACAATTGTCATACGCTTTGAATATACAATTGACACTATAATTCAGAACATATTCCAGCCCTTTTTTCGTCAAAAGAAAAATGAACGGGAACGAGGATGCATATCATTGAAGTAGCAGAAGTCTTCCGGTTTCCTAAAAAATTAATATCGAATATGGTAAAATAAATGACATACGTATATGTGCTAATGATTATGAAAGTGGTGAATGTGATTATTGTTTCGAAAATTCTTTCGTAATATTAAAATACAAATCAACATAAGATAAAATAAAAGAAAAACTCAATTTCTTTGGTTTTTTGACTCACCACAACAATCGATGCGACGTAAATGAAAGTGAAAAGAAAAAGTTAAACAAGGATCGGATAGACAAACGTCTGCCCCTAAACAACAAGGAACCAGTGTTCTCTGCGCGACTTCATTCTTATGACGATTTTCGTCCTACGAACGAAACAGGGGGGGACCGTTCGCCGCATTACTTACGCAATACACACGACATTGTTCCTCGAAAGCGTGCAAACTAGTCTGTTCGGACAGTGTTTTCAACGGGGCTGAAATCTGCCTGTGATGGACACGTCTGCGTACAGGTAGCCAAACGAAACGTTTCGAAGTTTCGATGCGTGGGCAATTCGTTCATGTTTCCGACGGCGAATCGCACGGATAGATTAATTCTCGTGCACTTTCGAATAAAATGTTGCGTCACTATTTCTGGAATGGAATTATGCCTGAATTAAAATTGAATTAAAAAAAAAATATCTTACAATGGATGATCAAATTATTATGAACATTTCGTAGTACATTTTAAGTACCAGTCATTTGAATTTTGATCAAGAACGGAATTGAAAATACACTTATAATGGTACCTCCTTTATTACAAAACATATTGTTATATTTTTATTAATATGACAACAATTATAGTTTATCAAAAAATATATGTATCAATATTTCGTCACGCCAGCTTTCGCACCTATGTATAATTGCTTGAATTCTTCTCAGAATACTTCCAATATTTCTTTGACACAATATAATTTTATTATTCACAGTATTAGAATAAATAATAAACAAGGAAACCAACAATCAACAAAAGGTAACCACATAAATTGGCACATACGTTGTCGATATTGCAAATCGAAAAAAAAAATAATAAGTCTGGCAGGACTTCAACACAAAACCTCTTTCTAATACATTTACTTTTCAGCGAACGAATAGAGGAATTTGCGATCATGGTTCTTATATCTTCGGTGATTTTCGAAGATATTGAGCACTAAAAGTTACTGGACCATTTTTTATAATGCACGTATTATTGAACAGTAGTTTCGTTATTCTTCTTTATTAAAAACAATGTAATCAATAGTGTGAATAAAATTGTACCCTACAAAATGATTAATAACTAAATTTGCTTAGTTATCCTATTTATGTATAAAAGTATAGAAAAGCACGGGTTAGTGATTGCAACAAATAATGTACTGGACGACAGAGTGGGGTGCGTGCACGTGGATGAGAAATACGTATGAGCAAAGGGTGTTCCTATGCAACAATAAAATAGCCTACAATAAAATAACCTACAATAAACGAGCGCACACTGTATGACGTCATACCTAACCAGTATGCAACAACATTATTTCAATTGCTCCTTGTTAATAAGTTGTTATTAAGATATCTGTCCATTGAATATTATAAAACTGATCAGGAGCAATTTTTTGGTACCATAATATTTGTGTAAAAAGACCATTTACTATCTATTTTGCAGACAACAAATTTTTGCTTTTTCATTTGCGAATATCTCATTAAATATAATAGTTATGATAGAAGCAATTTTAGATTCCATAGGAGCAATTTTTTAAGATAAAAATTCTTAAGAAATACTATGTAATAGCACCGACTAGGTATAGGATAGACCTATCATCTTATGGGACTTCGTGTCTCATGTTCTGAAATACCGATAGTGTAAAAAGTCAGGTATTTTCTGCTGCCCTCTACGTTATGAGAACGGTGAATTTGTGAACTACGTTAAATGAGTGTCGGTACGTCGGAAAATCATCGAAGGGACCATGGTCGTGAACGGATTCTCTTTTGTCCGTTCTCTGTAAAGTGGACGTATTAGAACGGAATCTTGGGTTCGAGTCCCGACGGACCTATTCGTTTTTTTTCACGTACAAAAAAGTTATTGCGTTTAATATAGTTTAATATTGTTTTTATGGATATGTGTATGTATTATTATGTACATTTGAGTAAATTATTTTATTATTCCATTGTTATTACAACAGTTTAACAGTTACAACGAACGCATGTATATTTGCAAATATCGGACTAATAGTATATTTTTATTCTATATTATTACATATAAGTGAGTAATACGTATCAAAAATATAATCGAAACACAGATTTTTATTACACCACAAACATCGCATAAAAGATATTTCGTTATATTGACATTTGTAATAATTATGGATGTTGTGGGGAAATCAAAATTATTGACATTATGGAACATATAACGAAATATCATTGTAACACTTAAAAAAGTTATAAAGTTCCATTTATATCATTGTCCTGTGAAAATGTTCATACTTCCAGCAGCATTCATATTCCAATCAAAGAATTTACAGAATAAGGAAAAGGAATCTAAATTAATTTTCAGTAGTTCCATACATCTTTATCTCGAATAATTTTCTAAAACATTCAAAGTACTAGACATTTTTACACTTTGAATCTCATATCGATTTCTAAAATAATCCTAGTTCGATGTAATATAGAACGTGGTTTTATGAGATAGATTCGAAGTTCGCAGCCATTAGCTCGATATTGTCTTCAGTTTACAGTACTTTACCGATGACAATACCGATTGCCCAGGCCTCACCACGAGGAGGTTGCTGCGAGTGGAGGCCCAAGGCAAGTAGATGGAATCACAAGTTCTACATCTACCCACCTTTCACAATAAACCTTATAAATTACTTAAATCTTAACTATATAATACTACCGATACTAAAATCCCTCGGCGGATGACTTCTTTCTTGAGCCTAAACCTATAAAAAACTAAGTTCCCTCGTCGGTTGTCTTCGTTCTTCAGCTTAGAACTAATATTATCGTAATATTCTAATGAATACGAATTAATGCTAGTAATACGAAATAACAAATTTATCGCAA